>NC_142349.1:495000-855000 GCF_059441175.1 Urocampus carinirostris | reverse complement strand
TCATTTCATTTCATTTCATGGATTTGCGTACTCTTATCGCTCAGATTTAATACCCCCCTATGTTCCTCTAGGGAGCCTACGCTCTGAAAATGCCGGTCGACTTTTGAGAGCCAAGAAGAAGTCTGCAGGCTCGACAGTGTTCTCCATCCGGGGCCCGGTGCTGTGGAACGCTCTGCAACCTCAGTGGAAGTTTTTAAATCTACACTTAAGACAAACTTCTATTCAAAAGCTTATGATTGATGCCCACCTCATATTTAGTATTATCCTGTCTTTTTCCGACTGCCTGGCCGGTGGTGATCGTAGGGAGGACGATTTGAGATGAGTCAGCGGACCAGCATCTGACCTGAAGCATGTCAACCCCTGCATCGACCAGCCGGCAGAGATGGGAAGCTGCGTCATTGCTGTTATGGACTTTTTGGACTATTTTACAGGCTTGAGGCGTCGTTGCTGTCATGCACTTCCCGGACAAATTTCAACATGTTACCTGGTGTTCTCTTTTATTGATGTTTACTATGTTTGATTACTGTGACCCAATGCTAAATCTATTTCACCCTGGTCATCCTGGAAGGGGGATTGCCACTGCGAGGCCCTTTCACGAGGTTTCTTTATTCCTCACGCTTTTGAGTTTTTCCTTGCCCGCATGTTGGGGATGGGATCAAGCGATGGTGTCATTGTAATCCTGTGCAGTCCTTTGAGACATTTTTCTGATTAAGGGCTATACTTAATGTGACTTGGCTGAAGCGGCCAATATTTTTTGCAACAGCTACTTTTCATTCTTTTGTTGTAAATAAAATATGCAATGTTGAAATAATGGCAGCATGGCGGCTGAGTGGTTAGCGAATCTGCGGCATAGTTCAGAGGTCATGGTATCAAATCAATCTGTGCGGAGTTTGCATATGAATAAAGTATCTATCTATCTATCTATCTATTCTCCCCATGCTTGTGTGGGTTCCCTCCCACATTCTAAAAATATGCATGTCAGGTTAATTGGCTGGTCCGAACTGTCCCTAAGTGTGAATGAGCAAGTGTGTTGTCTGTCGCTGTGTGCACAGTGACTGGCGGGCAACCAGTTCAGGGTGTCCCCTGCCCCCATCCAGAATACAGCTGGGATGGGCTCCAGCACCCCCACGACTCTACTGCAGGTAAGCAAAGCAGAGAATGGATAAATGGATGGATGGATGGATGGATGGATGGATGGATGGATGGATGGATGGATGGATGGATGGATGGATGGATGGATGGATGGATGGATGGATGGATGGATGGATGGATGAATGGATGGATGGATGTATGGAGGTTGAAATAATTTGGCTCCACCTTATGATGTTGTTGATGCTTCAATACTTATTTTAAGTTTTTTATCATTAAGTTTGAAACCTGAAATGGCAAATGACAAAAAGTTTTTTGCCGGCCCATACTTTCACTAGGCACTATCATTTCATTGCATGCAATGTTTCACAAAGTTAATATCAATGACAATAAAGACAATTCAATACAAATCACTCTTGGGTTAACAAATTAGCTAGTCAAGTGCAAATCACATAATGTCACAAATGATTTGTGTCACTGCAGGGGTTTTCAAACTTTTCAGAAAGTGGGCCGGATTTGGTTCCTTGAACCATTAACAATAACACTAACACGCAAAACTTGCATAAGAAGCTAGTTGTACCCTATAAATTGTCTGTAGGTGTGAATATGAGAGTGAATATACTTATTGCCAAATGCAGACTTTATTTTTTTTAAGTTTTAACAAAATCACAGACCATTATGAAATTAAAAAAAGGTCTTTCTGGGCAACCAATGTCTGTTTTGGTCATTATTTATTCAAATTAGGAATAAACAAATATCTTTGTAGCATTTTCATTGTGGGGTCTTGGGAAGAAATGCTAAAAGCTTCCAGTTGCTTCACCTTTTAACGGGGTTTATTTTAGCTCGTCGTAGTCAGCATGTGCCTCCTGATATCATATTTTTTTTACAACAGCCACAGTTTTTGAAAAATTGGGCATATACAGTTGATTAGGATTTCTGTGGAAAAAAAACCTTCAATTTCCACTTGTCCTGGAAGGGACGGCCATGACATTAAACTTTTTAGGATTACTGATGGGCCACATATTATTAATTTTATGACAGAGGCCACAGGCCAGTAAAAATTTGATCTCCAGCCGTATTTGTCCCCCAGGCCAGACTTTGGATATGCCTGTGTTATTGGTTTGGATTCGAAATACATATAAACAAATCTTGTAATTCTTTTCAAACACTTGAAGCATATATGTTAGTACTCACCTAAGCCTTTCTCGCAATCTGTAAAATCCATGGAATGAACAGTCCTGTCCACACCATATGGACCCATGAGTGTCCTAATTCAGGTAAGGAAAGGGGGACAAATTAATGGATGTATATGTTTTCACACTTTCTTTATACAACCAAAGAGAGTATTTCTAACAATGTTGACAGATCTAGAAAAAAATCCCTTGGAATGCGTCCAAACATCCCACTATCATTTTACAACACCTCTCCACTCATTCCTATTAACAACAAGAGCTCAAGCTTCCACTAGATTTAGACCTCTTTCCTGCAGTGCCTTCATAATACCATCCATCCACGTCAATCGCGGCCTTCCTCTTGGTCTCCTTCCATTTACTTCTGCTCTGTAGATCCTCTTCAACATTCGCTCCTCATCCATCCTCTCCATGTGTCCAAACCATCCGAGTACTCTCTTATCCACACGCTTGCTTAGTTCTACTACTACTCCAGTTCTGTCTCTCACAATTTCATTTCTCAATTTATCCAACCTTGTCACCCCTAACATACTACTCAAACACTTCTTCTCAAAAACATTTAATTTCCTTCTCAAATCTGTGTTCAGGCTCCAAGTTTCTGCACCATACAAAACAGTCACCACAATCACACTCTCATACAGTCCCCTCTTAACATCCATACTCGTACTGTTGTTGCTCATCACTCTCCTCAGAGCACCCAAAACCTTGCTTCCTTGATTCACTCTGTGCAATACCTTGCACTGGATTCCACCAACTGCAGCCACATCACAACCCAAGTACCTATTAGTAATTTTGCGAAGATTCGTTCGATGCTGTCCCAATCAGATGGAGAGGTTTTAATTCATGCGTTTATTACTTCCCGGCTTGATTCTCGGCACCTGGTCTCCCGATGTCTAGCATTAAAAGTTTGCAGCTGGTTCAGAATGCGGCAGCTAGACTTTTGACTAAGAACAAAAGGTTTGAGCATATTACTCCTGTATTGGCCAACTTGCACTGGCTCCCAGTCCACTTAAGATGTGACTTTAAGGTTATTTTATTAACATATTGTCATGATTACCCAAGTGGAGCCACCTGGGGTAATCATCTGATGCGCGGGAATGCGCTCCCTGATTGGTTTATGTTCCCTTTTTAAGCTCGCTACGCCGAGACCTGTTTGTCTGAGGATTACTTCTGTACCCCGTAAGACTCTCCCGATTACATGTGCCTTCTTGTTTACCTAATTCTGCCTGCCTGCCTCCGATCCGACCTGCTTTCGTCCCACGCTACGATCTTCTCTTCAGTCCTGGTAAACTCGACCTGCCTCCGTCCCACGCTACGATTGATCACGTCTCCCACTAACCCTTACGCTTCCCCAAATAAAGAATTGTACGAACGCTCTGGGGTCTCCTGCTCTGTTCTGGTCCTCCCTGACACATATAAATGTTTGCATGGGCTTGAACCCTCTTATTTCTCCTATTTGATTTCCCCCTATGTTCCTGCACGGAGTCTGCGCTCGGAAAATGCTGGTCTACTTGTGAGTCCGAGAGCCAAGAAGTCTGCAGGCTCGAGAGCGTTCTCCATCCGGGCCCCGGTGTTATGGAATGCCCTGCCTCCGGAGATAAGATCTGCATTGTCAATGGAAGTTTTTAAATCGAGGCTTAAGACACACTTCTATTCCAAAGCTTATGATTGATGCCCACCTCATATTCTGTATTGTCCTGTCTTTTTCCGACTGCCTGCCTAGCTGATATGAAGGAGAAGGACGATTGGAGATGAGTCAGCGGACCAGCGTCTGACCTGAAGCATGTCAACCCCTGCATTTACCAGCTGGCAGAGATGGGAAGCTGCGTCGTGGCCGTCATAGAGTTTCTGGACTAGTTTACAGGCTGGGGCGTCGTTGGTGTCATGCTCTTTCCGGACATTTTCAACATCTTACCTAGTGTTTACTATTCTGTGTACAGTAATGCTAATTGTGATTCACCCTGGTCAATCCTGGAAGGGGGATTACCACATGTGAGGTCCTTTCTCAAGGTTTTTCTGTTTTCCTCACGCTGAGGTTTTTGAATTGTTCCTTTCCCGCTTGCTGGTTTAACATCAGGTAATTGTGCAATTGTGTAATTGTAATCCTGTGCAGTCCTTTGAGACATTTTTGTAATTAAGGGCTATATAAATAAATGTGACTTGACTTGAAGTACCTAACTTCTTCCCGGACTTGTAGGAATAATACGGCTCGACAGAATACAGCGATAACGAGTGGTAAAATAATACACACTGTCCTTTTACCTTTAAATCAAGGCAGGGGCCTTAAACTAACATCCTGGGGCCGCAATGTTAGCTTGAAGTTTCAGTTGCAGGAAGTTCTTCCCCTTACGATTTACCACGGGGAAACATATTAGACATATTCTTTCTTTCTGACAAAAAAACAAAACAAAATAAAACTAATAAAAAACAAAACCCAAAATTATTTCAACTTTTATATTAAGAACACAAGTTTGAAAAATAAATCTATTTTAACCTAGTTTTAAATCAGTAAAATGACAAAAAATATTTTCACTTTTTTTTTTTAAACTAGATGCAAAATGTACATAAAGTAAACCAGTATAACTATCAAAATAGTGAGATCAGCAAAAATATCTGCCAATGTCAAAAAGATGTATTTTGTATTGTAGTGATATATGAAAAACTAGTTCCAATTCAAGTGCATATAAGTTTATTTGTGCCCTGTTGTGCAATGTCAGTGATTGTTTTAATACAATAATAATGCATCATTATCATCATCTGACACTGAACCCCTAGTGCCTCTGATATGCAGGTAGTTGCCTTGCATGGCCAACTGCTATTGGTGTGATAGTGTGTGTGTGATTGGGTAACGTGTGAAGTATATTGTAAAGCGCTTTGGAGGTCTTCAGTGACTGTTGATGCGCTACATAAATGCAGGTCATTTACCATTTACTACCTTAATTTTTTTCACGGCCCGTAATAAATATCCATAAATAATACATAATAATTGCACAAATACACATTTCATATTACCCTGTTTAGGTGTTGTCACAATCACCTGGATTGGGAACACCTGTGCTCAGGTTTTGGCGCCAACAGCCAGGACAGCTGATTGGCCAAAAATCCCCAGCTTCCGGTAACACTTTGTCTGATTGTACTCACGCTACCTGTTGCCTTCAGCTCAGTAAGCCCGTACCTCTGACTCTTTGCCAGCTCCCTGTTATCTTCTGATTGATCTCCGTTGCCGACCAGTTTCCGAATTTGCCTACGACCTGCCCTGCCCGTCTGACTCCTGAACTCTTTTCCGAATACTACGACGCCCTTCTTCTCCAGCCCCGGCCAACAACACTACGATTACGCCTGCCATTTCCGCCAAGCCTTCACCCGCCTGTCAAGTTCCGTCAATCCGCCAACCAACGGATCGAAGAATCCCACCTTGTCATTTCCTTTCTTTCAATAAAACCAAGAAACGAGCGCAAGTGATCTCAGTCTTCCTTTCGTCCTGTCTGACAGAACAATCAGACCACATCATGAGATCAGCGCACGTTTCTCCGAAGGAAGGACCAAGCAACTCGGAGCCTCCTTCCGCTCTGCAGCGGCTACAATGGACCGAGAGCGACATACAAAAATCTGCAAGTGACGTCGCCACACTACTACAACAAGTCCAACAGCAACAAGGTCTTTTGCAACAGCAACAAAACCTCTTGCTACAAAACAACAGCAAGTAGCGAGTCTGTCAGAGCAACTGTCAAAATTACTGACGTCACCATTTCCGCATTCCGTCAACCCGTCTCCGAGCCTACGAACACCCTCGCCGATTATCCCATTGCCTACCTCATGTCTCCGAAGCAGCAGAACCGCGTGTGGGCGCACCCGAAAAGTTTTGCGGCGACCCTACCCAAGTTCGTGCTTTCCTCGTAAACTGTCGACTCATTTTCCATCTCCAACCCCGAATTTTTCGAACCGAAGGAACCAAGGTAGCGTTCGTCATTAACCACATGACTGGGAGAGCCCGGCTTTGGGGAACCGCTGAGTTTGAACGGGGATCGGTGGCATGTTCCTCGTTTGCACTATTCTCCCAGGAGATCCTGAAAGTATTTGATACTGGGTCTGCCTCGTCTGACGCAACACGCTCCCTGCTCAACATTCGCCAAGAAAAACGTTCGGTCGCCGATTACTCCATTGACTTCAGAACACTCGCTAGCCAGAGTAATTGGAATGAGGAAGCGTTAGTGGACGCTTATCTCCACAGTTTGGCCGATTACTTGAAGGACGAATTGGTGTCCATACTCTGCCTTCTACCCTCAACAAAGCCATTGCACTGACGGCGCAAATTGACCGTCGGGTCCAAGCACGGCGACAGGAGAGGGGAAGAACAATACGACTCCCGACGAATTCGCCCAAAGAGCCAAGTGGGTTCCAAACGCCCCGATCCCCAATGACAGTTACTCACGAAGCCATGGACTTAATCGGGCAGCGCTATCGGCCGAAGAGCGCCGGCGGCGGGTTTCTGAGGGACTTTGTCTTTATTGCGGCGGCAAGGGTCATCGAATCTCAACATGTCCGTTAAAAGGGGGGCTCGTCGGACAACGGAGGCGGTCGATTAAGTTCTGCCCTTATCCCGTCCTCCAAAACCTCTCGACCTTCCCTCGAGGTGCATCTCTTGATTGCTGGTTCCCCACAGAGACTTTCCGCGCTAGTGGATTCCGGGGCCGAAGCTAACATTTTGGACCTCTCCCTCGCCCACAAACTCAAGATTCCATTGAATGCCCTCGCTACTCCTATCACCGCCCGAGCACTAGATGGTCGTCTTCTGGGCACAGTTACCCATGTTACCGAACCAATGGAGATGAGACTTTCTGGCAATCATAGAGAGCACCTGCTCCCATCCTCCGGCCAGCCACTTATTTTGGGCCATCCATGGCTGGTACGGCACAACCCTCACTTGTCTACGTTCAGCATCTCACCCCGACCGACCTGTGGCTTCCAAGTCTCCTCCTGACCTGTCCAAGGTGCCTGCCTGTTATCACCACCTACGGGAGGCCTTCAGCAAAGCCAAGGCCACTTCCCTTTCTCCACATCGCCCCTATGACTGTGCTATCGACCTTCTGCCTGGCTCTACTCCCCTGCGGGGTCGTCTTTATTCCCTTTCTGCACCCGAAAGACCGTCCATGGAGGAATATATCTCAGAGGCCTTGGCAGCCGGAATAATATGGCCGTCCTCTTCCCCGGCTGAAGCTGGGGGGTTTTTCGTCGGCAAGAAAGATGGTTCCTTATGACCGTGCATTGACTACCGGGGCCTTAATGACATAACAGTTAAGAATCGCTTCCCTTTACCACTGCTCGCCTCCGCCTTTGAACTGCTGCAAGGGGCCACAGTGTTCACTAAATTGGACCTCAGAAACGCTTATCATCTGGTCCGTATCCGGGAGGGAGATGAATGGAAAACGGCCTTTAACAGTCCCACGGGGCACTACGAATATTTAGTCATGCCTTTTGGTCTAACGAACGCCCCCGCCGTCTTCCAGTCCCTTATCAATGACGTGCTGCGTGATGTGCTCAACAAGTTCGTGTTTGTCTACTTGGATGACATTCTGATTTTCTCTAAATCCCTGGAGGAACACACGCAGCACGTCCAACTTGTCCTTCGACGACTTCTGGTGAACTCCCTCTTCGTTAAGGCTGAGAAGTGTGAGTTCCACGCTCAAACCGTGTCATTCCTTGGGTATATCATCGCGGAGGGGTGATTACAGATGGATCCTGCAAAGGTGTCGGCAGTCACCTCCTGGCCTGTCCCCACGGATCGCAAGAAGCTTCAGCAATTCTTGGGTTTCGCCAATTTTTACAGAAGATTTATTCAGAACTATAGCACGGTAGCGGGTCCCCTGACGGCTCTCACTAGTCCCAAGGAAACATTCAGATTGTCTCCTGCGGCCGACAAAGCATTCACCACCCTCAAGGCTCGATTTTCGACGGCTCCCATCCTCCAAGTACCTGACCCGGGGCGTCAGCTAGTCGTTGAAGTGGATGCCTCGGACGTAGGAGTTGGGGCTGTCCTCTCTCAAAGGTCGACTGAGGATCAAAAGATGCACCCCTGTGCATTCTTTTCACGACGCTTATCCCCCGCCGAACGCAATTATGACGTGGGGATCGTGAGCTGCTATCCATAAAATTAGCACTTGAGGATTGGCGCCGCTGGCTGGAAGGGGTGCCATTTCCATTCCTGGTTTGGACTGATCACAAAATTCTTGAGTATATCCGATCTGCTAAACGTTTGAACCCGAGACAATCCCGCTGGTCACTCTTCTTCACCCGTTTCAACTTCACCCTTTCCTACCGCCCCGGGTCCCGTAATGTCAAGCCAGATGCCCTCTCTCGCCAGTTCCAAAAGGAGGACGATCATTCCCAGGGTCCGACAGCCATCCTTCCTGATTCCCGGGTACTGGCCACACTTACCTGGGACATCGAGGACCGCTTCAGGGAGGCCCTCCAAGACCAAGCAGGCCCCAGTACTTGCCCAGAGGGGCAGCTATTCGTCCCGGAAGCTCTACGGTCGGAGGTCCTTCAATGGGGGCACGACTCTCATCTCTCCTGTCACCCAGGTGCTACCCGCACCAGCAACTTCCGACGTTTCTGGTGGCCCTCATTAGCAAAGGACGTTCAGGAGTACGTCGGGGCTTGCCAAACCTTCAAATTGACCCACTGCCGGATTGCTTCAGCCATTATCAGTCCCCAGCCGTCATTGGTCCCACATCTCCTTGGACTTCGTTACTGGGCTGCCTGCCTCGGAAGGGATGACAACCATTTTGACGATTGTGGATCGGTTCAGCAAAATAGTCCGCTTCGTGGCCTTGCCCAAACTTCCGTCCGCCAAAGAGACGGCGCAGGTGGTCCAGCTGCATGTCTTCCGCCTCCATGGAATCCCAAAAGACATTGTTTCAGACCGAGGTCCCCAATTTGCCTCGGGATTTTGGAAAGAGTTCAGCCGTCTCCTGGGGGCCTTGGTCAGTCTCTCGTCCGGGTTCCATCCGCAATCTAATGGACAATCTGAACGTCTCAATCAGGAACTGGAGAGGGCTCTCCGCTGCCTGGTTTCCCGTGAACCTCTTTCCTGGGCGCAACAGCTGGTATGGGTGGAATACGCCCACAACTCCCTTGTCTGCTCCTCCACTGGCATGTCTCCCTTCCAGTGCGTCTATGGCTACCAGCCACCGTTGTTCCCTAACCAAGAGGGAGAGGTATCCTGTCCATCGGCTCTTGCAAATGCCCGGCGCTGTCGTAGCACTTGGGCTCAGGCACGGGCTGCTCTTGTTCGGGCTGTCCAAAGTTATTCAAAGGGGGCTAACCGTAGAAGAATTCCGGCCCCGACGTACCAGGTGGGCCAGCGAGTCTGGTTGACCACCAAGGACCTCCCACTCCGGGTGGAGTCCTAGAAGTTGGCTCCCCGATTCCTGGGACCGTTTCCGGTGGACAAAATTATTAGTCCATCGGCAGTCCGCCTGCGCCTGCCCAGAACCATGAGGGTTCACCCGACGTTTCATGTTTCCCGCATTAAGCCTGTCCGCCAGAGCCCTCTAGTACCTGAAGTCCCTCCCCCCTAGCCCCTTGCTTCCTGGATGGTGACCCTATCTACACTGTGCGACGTCTGCTCCGCTCTCGTCGTAGAGGACGCGGTCTCCAATACCTTGTGGACTGGGAGGGATACGGCCCGGAACGATCCTGGATCCCCACCCGGCAGATCCTGGATCGCTCGCTCATCTCCGAGTTCCACCGCCAGTATCCAGATCAACGAGGTCGTCCTAGGGGTGTCCGGCCAACGACTACATCTCCGCAGGGTCCGTCATCGATTACGCCGCCTGAAGACGACGATGGAGCGTCGGTCCGCTCAGGGGAGTTCTAACTGGCCAGTCTGTCAGATTATGTTCTTGCATGTCGGATTATACTTTTGCCTGTTGGATTTTATTTCTCCTTTTTCTGGGGACTTCTGGAGCCGTCCCTTAAGGGGGGGGTTCTGTCACAATCACCTGGATTGGGAACACCTGTGCTCAGGTTTTGGCGTCAACAGCCAGGACAGCTGATTGGCGCACCCTGTACATTTAAATCCCCAGCTTCCGGTAGCACTTTGTCTGATTGTACTCACGCTACCTGTTGCCTTCAGCTCAGTAAGCCCGTACCTCTGACTCTTTGCCTGCTCCCTGTTTTCTTCTGAATGATCTCCGTTGCCGACCCGTTTCCAAATTTGCCTGCGACCTGCCCTCCCGTCTGACTCCTGAACTCTTTTCCGAATACTACGACGCCCTTCTTCTCCAGCCATACAAACTAATAGCAAAGCGAAGCCACCAGAGAACAGTGTCGCATCACCTACCACAAACCCTACCTCTAAACCTATTTTGGAACCCGACATTCAGCTTAGAACCCTAATATTCAGATTCTGATTCAGATATACTTTATTGTCATCCGTGTACACGTGTATACAGAACGAAATGTCGATACATCTGACCCGCACAGTTTCCTTGAGCATCAGCCGGGATAGATAAATTTAACCATGTCTTCGTCAGAATTATAGCGCAGCAGTTCGTCATATCGCGGTTCGATGTTAGTTCCAGTTGTAAATGGTCCAGTTTATTGTCCAGAGAGCGAACGTTGGAGAGGAAAATGGATGGGAGAGGCATTTTGAAGGGTTTAGCCTTTAGCCTAGCGGTGACTCCGACCTGACAACCTCGCTTCCTTCTCTGGTCACCTCGCTTCCTCCTCCGGTCACGCCACTCTGCTTCGCTGCTTTGTAGGCCGCTGGGTCTTGTTGACGTAGCAGTCCGGGGCTAAGTAAACACTCCCGAGTGGTCGTAGCACCGAGCGCTTGATTTCTGGATGATCGCATATCCAGCAAAAAAACTGCGATCGTATATTAATCTGCGGTTTGAGTTGACTTTGGAGGTCAAACCCTAGTCCCTAGCCCGAACACTGTTCTAAACCGTAACCCTACCTCTAAAACTATTTTGGAACCCTACATTCAGTTAGAACCCTAACATGTAACTCAAACCCTATTTCCTAACCCCCAAACATACACCTAAGTCTAGCTGTAACCCTAGTAACCAACCCTATTTACGAACCCTAAATTCAGTTTAATACCCCATAAAGGAGCCTAAACCTTAGTTTACAACCCCAGCTCCAATCCTGTTTTGGAACCATAAAATAAATTTAAAACCCTTTTTTGAAGCTCAAACCCTAGCTTCTAACCATAGCCCAACACCTAATCTAAGAAACATGGCAAGACTATCGATCATTTACCAGCACTTCACCTAAAATTCAAGCACTTTATAAACCTGGAAAAACACTTCAAGCATTTTCTATTCTATTCTATTCTATTCCATTCTATTCTAGTATTTCAAGCACCCAAAAGAACCCTGAATATTAGAACCCCAAGTCAAAAACAATTTAAAAATCCCTAAATTTGGGAAATCTTGTCCACAAATGACCACAAAATCAAACGTGATGTTATGCTATTCGTCAGTGCACAAGCACAAGCACAAAAATGTATTTCTCTTGCATTTGTATGGTGTAGTTTGAAAGGCCACATGCATTCCAGAACAAAACCACAATTGCCCTAGCCTGTGGCCACAATTGCCCCAGCCTGTGGTACACCCAGCCAAATTTAATTTAATCTAATAAGCAGTGAACATCTTACTTTGCAAGATGGCAGAAATCCTGAAAGTGTTTGACACAACACTACTTGTAGTCTAGGAGCAATCTTCACATATTGCAGAGCATGGTTTTTTATTTTTTGGGTCTGCTTGGGTTGAATTTGGGGATCATTTGCTGGATACGCCCTTGGGCCCCATGAAGGGTCAATTTTAGACCCAAGTGGGGTCAACTTTACTGGACATTTGCAAACATATCCGGCCAATGCTTTTAATCCTATAAAACACAGGTGTCAAAACGTGCGGCCAACGGGCGTGATCAGGCCCAATGACAAAGCTAAGAGAAAAACGAGAGAGGAAAAATAGCACTGCGGTTTGAAGTCTGCCCACTTGGTGCCGACAGACGAGCGCCACTCACAAAGAGACTGGAGCTGTATTTCTTTCTCTCTCTCTCTCACATTCTCTTACTCATTATTTCTTTTTTTATTTTACTCCCCCTCTGTTATTCTCTCTCTCTTTTTTTCTTCTCTTTTTCTCTCTTTTTTCTTCTCTTTGTTTCTCTCTCTCTCTTTCTCTCTCTCACTCTCAAAGTGTCTCTATTTCTCTCTCACTCTTTTAAATTCCTGGGTGTGCACATCTGCGATGACCTCTCCTGGTCTGCAAACACCGGAGCGATGGTAGGGAAGGCCCAGAAGCGACTCAATTTCCTAAGAGTGCTCAGGAAAAATCATTTGGAACAGCAGCTGCTGGTGTCCTTCTACCGAGCCACAGTGGCAAGCATTCTGACATACTGCATTATGGTGTGGCATGCTGGGTGCACGGCAGGAGACAGAAAAACACTTCAGAGGGTCATCAACACTGCCCAGAGAATCTTTGGTTGCTCTCTGCCCAGTTTGGAGGCAATGGCTGCTCTCGCTACCTCAGCAGAGTAGAAAACATCATCTATGACTACCACTGGCCACCACCTCTTTGACCTCTTGCCCTCCGGCAGACGCTACAGGTCACACAAAACAAAAACAAACAGACTCAGAGACAGTTTCTTCCCCAGAGCCATTACCACCCTTAACACGCACTGCACAAAAAAATGAAACTCTTGGACACACACTACCTCATACAGATGTAAAGTTGTATTCATGCCTATGTTTACTTTGCACAATGTTGCCTATTTTGCACTACCTCATATTGCACTAATACGATCCCAAAACTGTACGTAAACACCCAATCCAAAAATCTTCTGCCTCTACGTGCCCAGACTTTCTTGTGGAAATATTGTGTAAATTATCTTTTTTTTTTTATTCTCTCAGTAAAATATGAGCCTTGAGTGCCACGTCTAATTTCGTTGTCACAATATGTTCAACCCAATTTATAACAATGATAATAAAGGTATTTTGAGACTGGGAGGTCGCTGGTTCGCGCCTCGGCCGAGTCATACCTAAGACTTATAACATTGGTAAAAATGGCGGCGCCCTCTGTTGGCTGCGGCTGCATCGGCTCGCTACAACGGGTCAGGTGTATCGACATTTCATTCTGTGTACATTGTTACAAAGAATGACAATACAAAGGAAATTATTATTATTATTATTCTATTCTATTCTATTCTATTCTATTCTATTCTTTACTTTCTTTATTTGTTCTTTCCTTTCTTTGTCTCTTTTTCTCCTTTCCCTCTCTCTCTCTCTTTTCATTTTTTTGTCTCTCTCTTGTTGTCCCTTTCTCTCTTTCCCCCTTTTCTCTCTATTTTTCTCTCTTCATCAAAGTGTCTCTCTTCTCTCTCTCTCTCCCTCTTACTTGCTCTCCATTTGTCTCTCTCTCTCTTTCTCCCCACCTTCTCTCTCTTTCTCTCACGGTGTCGCTCACTCTTTCTCTCTCTTTTTCTCTCTTTCTTAATGTGTCTCTCTTTCTCCCTATTTTTCTCTTCTTTCCTTTCTTTATCTGATCTTTTCTTTTCTCTCTCTCTCTCTCTCTTTTGTCTCCTTTTCCTATCTCTCTCTTCTTTTTTCTTCAATTTTGGTCTCTCTCTTGTTGTCTCTTTCTCAAAGTGTCTCTCCATCTCTTTTTTCCTTTATTTTTTTCCTCTTCATCCCTTCTTTCCTTTCTCTCACCCCCTCTCCTTTTCTCCATCTCTTTTTCTCTTTCTCAAAAGGTTTCTGCCCACCCTCTCTCTTGCTCTCTCTCTTGTTCTCTCCCAGTCTCTCTCTGTCATTCACTGCCTCTCTCTCATTCTCATTTTGATTCTATTTCTCTCTTTTATCTCTTTCATCCCCCCACTCTTTTTCTATCTTTCTCAAGGTGTCTTTTTTTCTCTCTCCTTCGCTCTCCAATCTCTCATTTTCTGTCCCTCCCTATCTCTCTATTTGTTTTTCTCTGTATTTTATTTTCTCTGTTTATGTCTCTTCCTGGGCAGCACGGCGGCGCAGTGGTTAGCGCGTGTGCAGGCACAGTTCTAAGGTCTTGGGAACCTCCTGTGTGGGTTCAAATCCAGCTACCGGACTTCCTGTGCGGAGTTTGTATGTTCTCCCCATGCTTGCATGGGTTTCCTCCGGGCACTCCGGTTTCCTCCCACATTCCAAAGACATGCATTTCAGGTGGATTGGCCGGTCCAAATTGTCCCTAGGTGTGAATGAGCGAGCAAGTTGTCTGTCCCTATGTGCCCTGCGATTGGCTGGCAACCACTTCAGGGTGTCCCCTGCCCACTACCCGATGATTGCTGGGATGGGCTCCAGCACCCCCGCGACCCTACTGAGGATAAGCGGTGCAGCTGATGAGATGAGATGTCTCTTCCTTTCTCTCTATTTGTCTCTCTCTGTATTTTATTTTCTCTCTTCCTCACTCTCTCTTCCTCACTCTCTCTTTCTTTCTCCTTCTTTCTCTCTCTCCCTCTCTCTCTCCCTCTCTCCCTGCCTCTCTCTCTCTCTCTCTTTCTCTCTCTCTCTGGCTTTCTCTCATAGTTTATGTCTCTCTTTTTGTCTGGCATTGGCTCTCTTTCTCTCTCATTCTCTCTTAGCCACTCTTTTTATTTTTCTTCCTCTGTCTCTTTTTTCAATCATGTGGCCCATGAAGTCAAATGAGGTTGACATCCTGCTCTGAACAACTTTTTTGTGTCACAGATGCGGGAAATAAATTTAATCAGCGGTTTTCGATGCGCACGGCGACTGGCTGAGTCAACAACAGATGGAGAAGAGTTTCCCGGAACAAAAAAAGACAAAAACAAGCAGGCGAGGTGCTGTTTGAATGTGTTTTTCTCAAATCCCGAAAACAGAAACAAAAAAACATCGACCGTTGATTTTCAAAAAGAGAATAAGGCACGTTACTGTCTTAATTAGTGATTAGAATTCCGGCTTTTTTTTCGAGAACAAGGCTTTTCGGCTCAGCTACCTGAAAAGAGCCAGTTCATTCGAGTCCTGATCGGTTCTACAGATGTTTTGTTTGATTTTGGTTATATCATATCCATAATAATGAAATATCATGAACCAAATTAATGCATTTTGTATAAGTATTTGCTACTACAATATAATAGCCCTCCAGATAAAATATACAGTGAACTTTTACATAATTCAACCTTTAAAAATATTTATACTAAGCAAACAATAGAGATGATGCCTCTCATGTTGGCCAGTCACAAGCGCCTGAGAGAGTGAGGTGGAGTGAGCTAGAGACAGTGATAGAGAAAGACAAAACTAGAGAGCAAGAGAGAAAGAGAGAGGGGGGTGGTAGAAAGAGAGGAGTAAAAGAGAGAAAGAAAGAGAGAGAGAGGAAAGAGAGAGAGATAGAGACAGAGAGAAAGACAAAAAGAAAGAGAGGAGAGAGTGAGAGAACAAGAGAAAGAAAGAGAGAAAGAAAGAGACATAGAGAAAAAGAAAAAAGCAAGAGAGGAGAGAGAGAGAGAAAGAAAGAGAGAAAAAGAGGGTGAGAGAGAAAAAGCAAGAGATGAAGAAAAAAGGAGAAAGAGAGCAAGACAGAGGGGAAAAAAGCAAGAAAGAAAGAGAAAGAGAGACAGAGGGAGAGAGAGAGTGAGAGTGAGGCAGAGAGAGAGAGAAAAAGCAAGTGAGAAAAAAGAAAAAGAGATTGAAGGAGGGAAAGGAGGAGATAAAAGGTAAAGAAGATAGCGAAATAGACTATAAAAAGGAGAGTAAGAGAAAATAAAGTGAAAGAGAGTAAAAAAGTGAGAGAGAAACACAGAAGAGAGAAACACAGAGAAAACAAGAGCGCAAAAGACAGAGAGACATTGAGAGACAGAGAAAGAGAGCAAGAGAGATAGAAAGAAAAACTAGAAAGAAAATGAGGTAGAAAGAGAGGGATAAAAATAGCAAGATAAAGAGAAAAAGTAAATGCGTAAGAGAAAAAAAGTAAAAATAAATATAAGTGAAAGAGAGACAGAAAGAGAGAGAGTGTATCCAAGGAAACCGACTCCTTTATTGATAGTGAGCAGGCTCTCATCGATCACTCAAAGAGCTGGCTCCTGGAGCTCTTTCGCTCGCGAACGTCACATTATTATTTTTGACGGCTTCAACGCACAGTCAAAGCATAAAGCCATTTTCATATTCAAATATAAGCTTTAAATCAAAATGCCTGTCTCGTCTTCATTAGGATTCCTACGTTTACTCGCGACAACTGTAATGTTTATCTTAAGTAAAGCCTGAAAGTGCGCAGACGATTTGCTGCCTTTATTGCTCACCTGCTAATGATGACAGCTCCTTTATACATGACGGAAAAGGTTGGCATCTTGTCTTGTTTCTCCACAAAAAAAGGAGCTCCTCACTTCACGATGAAAAAAAGAAACCTCTCGCCTCAGCCTCCGAGGACAATAACGATTCGCGCACGCCCGTGTGCCCGCACACACTGTCTTTATATTGCCATAAACCCGCCTTCTTTAAATCTTCCACTTTCTACCGCGCATTCAATCTATCTCTTACGTCAATGACAAAAAAAAAGGCGGGGGGGGGGGGGGGGGGGTGCACAGAAAAATCCAAGCCTGCGCCGTCCCGCCAGTCGGCATTAATGGTTGGCTTGTTGACTTCAGATCTAGAATGGCATGACTCATCGGGTTAAACCATGCGACCCGCGGGGCGGATCTGGCCCGCTGAGGGTTTGAATCTGGGCGCGCCAAACAACGCTAGGAGAAGCAAAAAAGAAGAAGGGCTGCAGTTTGAAATCTGGCCGCTTGGTTGCGACAAAGAGGGGCGCCACTCATAAAACAACTGGGGCTGTATTTCTTTCTCTGCCTCTCTCATTCTCACGTTCCCTCTTTCGCCTATTTTCTCTCTCTGTTTTTCTCTCTTTTTGCCTCTCTCTGTTTCTCTTTCTCTCTCTCAAATTGTTTCTTTCTGTCTCTTGTTCGCTCTTGTTTCCTTTCTTTCTCTCTCTCATGCATTCTCTCTCTCTTTATCTCTCTCTCTCTCTCTCTGCCTCTCTCCATCTCCCTTTTCTTTGTCCCTCTTTTTGTGTTTTTTTTAAAGTGTCTCTTTTTCTCTCTTTTTTCCCATCTTTCTTAACCTCTCTTTCTGTTTGTTGTTTTTCTCTCTTTCTTTCTCTCACTCTCTTGCCCTCTATCTTTCTTTCTCTGCCTTTCTTCCTATCTCTCATTCTCTTTCTCCATCTACTCCCTCTGTTTTATTTTTCCCTCTTTATGTTTTTCTCTTTTTTGCTCTTTCTCAAAGTGTCTCTGTTTCTCTTTTCTTTTAAGTAAAGTCAAGTCAAGTCATGTTTATTTGTATAGCCCTTCATCACAAGGAGTCTCAAAAAGGGTTGCAGAGACCACAGATTATTGCAAACTACAAACTATTATTACACCTTCCCCTGATCTAAAACCTAAATGAGGGCAAGGAAAAACTCAAAAAACTCAACAATAGGAAAAACAAGTTAAAATGCGGGTTAATTTCATCAGGATTATTTGTAACATAGAACACAGAGAAATACACAATTAACTAAATATGATCTACTTTACAATGGAGAACAGTATCAACCTGTGGTTCTCTTTTTGGTTCTTGGGATCACTAGTAGACCAGCATACACAATACATAGTGAACACAAATTAAAGAAAACAATAGGTAATATGTTGAAATTTGTCCAGAAAGTGCAAGCCTGTAAAATAGTCCAAAAAGTCCATGACATCAACGATGGAGCATCCCATCTCTGCAGGCTGGTCGATGCAGGTGTTGACATGCTTTCCAGGTCCAGATGCTGGTCCGCTGACTCATCTTGAATCGTCCTTCTCCCTCGTATCAACACCAGCCAGGCAGTCGGAAAAAGACAAGAAATAAGAAAAGTATGGGGTGGGCATCAATCAGAGGCTGTTGAATGGAAGTTGGTCTTAAGTCTAGATTTGAAAATTTTCACTAAGGTTGCAGATCTTATCTCTGGAGGCAGAGCATTCTGTAGCACCGGGGCCGGATGGAGAACTCCTTCAAGCCTGCAGACTTCTTCTTGGATCTTGGAGTCACAAGAAGGCCTTTTCTGACGAAGGCTCTGGACCAGAACATAGGGGGAAATTAAATCTGAAACATTTGAGGGAGCAAGTCCATGCATAATTTTGTATAATACCAACAGAACCTTAAAATCACATCTTAAGCTAACAGGCAGCTCTCTCTCTGTGCCCCTCTCTCTCTCTCTCTCATTGTCTCTCATTGTAGTAGCCTCAAATGTTACAGTGTTACCGTATCCTAATGCCATCTCTGATCACCATCTTGTTAAGTGTGAGGTGCTGTTTAATGTGATAAGGAAAATTTAGGCTTTAGTAGTCGCACTATCCGCCCCGCAACAACATTGGCTTTAAAACAATTATTACCTACGGTAACTGCGGCCTTCCCTTCGTCTGTTGACAAACAACTTTAATACTGCTTTGGCTAATGTTCTTGATTCTGTGGCGCCCCTAAGGCATAAATTTCGACCTAAGAAGCATACACATTTGTTTACTGAAGAAACCAGGTCACTCAAACAAGGTTGCAGGAAACTTGAGAGAAAATGGCGCACTACGAAGCTGGAGGTCTTCCGACTGGCCTTGTGTGACAGCTTGCTAAAATATAAAGTAGCTCTTGCCTCAGCTAAAGCATCGTTTTTCTCTAAGATTATTGTAATACATAAAAGTAATCCGAAATTTTTGTTCAACACAATGTCAAAACTTACCAGACAGCAACTTAACCCGAAGAGTTCTATTTATTCTGCTAATGACTTTATGGAATTTTTTGATAAAAAGATTCAACTCATCAGGGATGAAATCTTAAACGCTCTGCACCCTCGTCCTACCTCAAAGATGCGTAGGTGTTAGGTAAGGACCGTGTCGGCGGTTGTTCAGAAACGTTGTCCAGTTTCAATGATTTGTACCTTGATAGTCTTACAGAGATGGTCAGTAGAGCTAAAAAAACTACTTGCCTGCTTGATCCGTTTCCAGCTGTACTGGTGGAGGATCTGTTTGGGATCCTAGGACCAACAGTTTTAAATATTATTAATATATATATCGCTATCCTCGGTTATTGTTCCTGTAACCTTCAAGTCTGCCGTCATTAAACCTACGCTTGAGCGACTTAACCTTGACCCAGAAAGCTTAGGTAATTATAGGCCAGTTTCAAATCTGCCATTTTTTGCAAAATTACTCGAAAAGGTCGTTGCACAGCAGCTAAATGACTTTATTTCGGAAAATAACCTCTTTGAAACTGTCCAGTCAGCATTTAGGGCAAATCACTCTACTAAGACAGCCCTGGCTAAAGTAACAAAGGATCTCCTCTTAGCAATAGATTCCGGTGCCCCGTCAATGTTACTACTGCTGGATCTCCGTGCCGCTTTTGATACTGTTGACCACAACATATTACTGGTTCGTCTGGAATGCATCGGTATCTCAGCAACTGTATTGTCCGGATGCAATGTGTTAATTATGGCAATCCAACCTGTAAACACTCTTATGTCTCCTGTGGCGTTCCACAGGGTTCTGTACTTGGCCCCCTTCTTTTTAGTATTTATACGCTTCTGCTTGGTGACATTATCCGCCAGTATATTAGTTTCCATTGTATGCAGACAACATTCAACTGTATCTGCCACTGGAGACAACTGGACACTTAATTTGTAAAAATCTGGACGCTTGCCTCACTGAGATTCATAGATGGATATCACTTAATTTTTGCGCCTTAACCCAAAAAAAACCTGAAATGTTGATTATTGGTCCGGCTCACTGCCATGAGTTGTTTTCAAACACTACCCTGAACCTAGACAAATGTAATATAACCCATAGTGACTCAGTCAACAATCTAGGTGTTATATTTGATCCTAATCCGTCGTTTTAGTCACACGTGAAAAATATTACTAGAATAGCTTTCTACCACCTCCGTAATATTGCGAAGATTCGTTCGATGCTGTCCCAATCAGATGCAGAGGTTTTAATTCATGCGTTAATTACTTCTCGGCTTGATTACTGTAATGTATTGCTTTCTGGTCTCCCGATGTCTAGCATCAAAAGGTTGCAACTGGTTCAGAATGCGGCAACTAGACTTTTGACTCAGACAAAAAAGTTTAAGCATATTACTCCTGTATTGGCCAACTTGCACTGGCTCCCAGTCCACTTAAGATGTGACTTTAAGGTTCTCTCATTAACATACAAATGTTTGCATGGACTTGCACCCTCTTATCTCTCTGATTTGATTTCCCCCTATGTTCCTGCACGGAGTCTGCACTCGGAAAATGCTAGTCTACTTGTGAGTCTGAGAGCCAAGAAGTCTGCAGGCTTGAGCGTTGTCCAACCGGGGCCCGGTGCTATGGAATGCCCTGCCCCCCTATGTTCCTGCACGGAGTCTGCGCTCGGAAAATGCCGGTCTACTTGTGACTCCGAGAGCCAAGAAGTCTGCAGGCTCGAGAGCGTTCTCCATCCGGGCCCCGGTGTTATGGAATGCCCTTCCTCTGGAGATAAGATCTGCAACCTCAACGGAAGTTTTTAAATCAAGGCTTAAGACACACTTCTATTCCAAAGCGTATGATTGATGCCCACCTCATATTCTGTTTTGTCCTGTCTTTTTCCGACGCCTGCCTGGCTGATACGAAGGAGAAGGATGACTCGGGATGGGTCAGCGGACCAGCGTCTGGCCTGCAGCATGTCAACCCCTGCATTTACCAGCTGGCAGAGATTGGAGGCAGCGTCGTGGCCGTCATAGACTTTCTGGACTGGTTTGCAGGCTGGGGGCGTCGTTGAAGCATATTACTCCTGTATTGGCCAACTTGCACTGGCTCCCAGTCCACTTAAGATGTGACTTTAAGGTTCTCTCATTAACATACAAATGTTTGCATGGACTTGCACCCTCTTATCTCTCTGATTTGATTTCCCCCTATGTTCCTGCACGGAGTCTGCACTCGGAAAATGCTAGTCTACTTGTGAGTCTGAGAGCCAAGAAGTCTGCAGGCTTGAGCGTTGTCCAACCGGGGCCCGGTGCTATGGAATGCCCTGCCTCCGGAGATAATATCTGCAACCTCAATAATAAAAGTTTTTAAATCAAGGCATCGGACACACTTCTATTCCAAAGCTTATAATTGATGCCCACTTCATATTCTGTATTGTCCTGTCTTTTTCCGACTGCCTGCCTGGTGGTGATACGAAGGAGAAGGACGATTTGAGATGAGTCAGCCGACCAGTGTTTGACCTGAAGCATGTCAACGCCTGCATTGACCAGCTGGCAGAGATGGGAAGCTGCGTCGCTGTTGTCATGCACTTTCCGGACAAATTTTCAACATGTTACCTACTATGTTTGTGTACTGTAATGCTAAATGTAATTCACCCTGGTCATCCTGAAAGGGGGATTACCACTTGTGAGGTCCCTTCTCAAGGTTTCTCTTGTCATCTAGTCAAGTCATCTTTATTTGTATAGCCCTAAATCACGAAGAGTCTCAAAGGGCTTCACAGATTATTACACTATATTACACAGACTATTTTTCAGCGGACGAGAAGAGTAGGTTATTCATATGGTATGGAGTAGAAGTGAGTTTTAAATTTAGATTTAAACATTTCAACTGAGGTTGCAGATCGGATCTCAGGGGGAAGAGCATTCCACAGCACCGGTGCCCGGATGGAGAACGCTCTCGAACCAGCAGAACACTTCTTTGCTCTTGGGATCACCAGAAGACCGGCACTCTCAGATCGTAGGCACGCTGAGGTTTTGAGTTGTTCCTTGCCCGCATGTTGGTTTAAGATCAGGTAGTTGTAATCCTGTGCAGTCCTTTGAGACATTTTTGTGAGTAAGGGCTATATAAATAAATCTGACTTGACTTGACTTTTCTTTCTCCCTCATCCGCTCTCTCTTTCTCACTCTCTTTTTTGGTCTTTTTTCTCTATTTGTCAAGACTGGAATGAAGACAGGACCCACTTGTTGGCAAGTTGGCCAACTTGCACTGGCTCCCAGTCCACTTAAGATGTGACTTTAAGGTTCTCTTATTAACATATAAGAGAATAAGGTTCTCTTATTAACATATAAATGTTTGCATGGGCTTGCACCCTCTTATCTCTCTGATTTGATTTCCCCCTATATTCCTGCACGGAGTCTGCGCTCGGAAAATGCCGGTCTACTTGTGACTCCGAGAGCCAAGAAGTCTGCAGGCTCGAGAGCGTTCTCCATCCGGGCCCCGGTGTTATGGAATGCCCTGCCTCTGGAGATAAGATCTGCAACCTCAACGGAAGTTTTTAAATCAAGGCTTAAGACACACTTCTATTCCAAAGCGTATGATTGATGCCCACCTCATATTCTGTATTGTCCTGTCTTTTTCCGACGCCTGCCTGGCTGATACGAAGGAGAAGGATGACTCGGGATGGGTCAGCGGACCAGCGTCTGGCCTGCAGCATGTCATCCCCTGCATTTACCAGCTGGCAGAGATGGGAGGCAGCGTCGTGGCCGTCATAGACTTTCTGGACTGGTTTGCAGGCTGGGGGCGTCGTTGATGTCATGCACTTTAAGGACATTTTCAACATCTTACCTAATGTGTGTACAGTAATGCTAATTGTAATTCACCCTGGTCAATCCTGGAAGGGGGATTACCACATGTGGGGTCCTTTCTCAAGGTTTCTCTTTTCTCCTCACACTAAGGGTTTTGAGTTGTTCCTTGCCCGCATGCTGGTTTAAGATCAGGTAATTGTGTAATTTTGTAATTGTAATCCTGTGCAGTCCTTTGAGACATTTTTGTGATTAAGGGCTATATAAATAAATGTGACTTGATGTAACTTGACTTGCGTGCGTTTCTCTTTGTTTTATTGGGAAGAAGGGAAAGGATAGTACACACGATCTGTAGATCGCTGGTGGCGGGGAGCAGATTGCTCGGACGCGAAAGGGGTATTTCCGTGACGAGCGATGGCGGTGTCAAGAGCGGAAGAAACAGATCAGTAGCTGGGACAGGGGAGCAAAAAACGTGGTCGAGGTCAGAAAAAGGGTCGGAGCCGGGAAACAGACGGGAATCAGAACAGGAGCAGGTCAGGGTCGGAAAGGAAGACGGGGGTATAAAAAGTGACAGGTAGCCAAAGGAGCAGTATCACGTGCCTCGCATCAGTAATCTTGACACTAGTCTTTCCTTCCTTCCTCTCTCTCTCTCTCCCTCTCTCTGTCCTTTTCTTTTTCTTTCTTCTTCTTTCTTTCTCTATTTTTGTCTCTCTCATACTCTCTCTCTGATAGTATCTTTCTACCTCGCTCTCTTTCTTTCTCTCTGCACTCATCTTTTCTCTTACTGTCTCTCTCTTTACTTTTTTTCTCTTTCTTTCTCTCACTCTCTTTCTTTCTCTTTCTCTCTAATTCTCTCTCCCTCTCATAGTCTCTCTGTCTTTCTTTCTCTCTTAAACACTCATTTTTCTGTCTTCTTTTTTATCTTTCATTCTTTCTTTCTCACTCTCTTTTTTCTTTCTTCCCCTCTCTTTCTCTTTCTCTCTCTTTAATCTACTTGAAAGAATGTTTTTTCAACCATGTGGCCCTAAAGCTCAACTTAGTTTGACATACATAGCGTATAGGTAATATGGAATGACCCTGTCCGCCTTCAAATCCGGACTCAAAATTCACCTCTTCAGACTTGCCTTTCCTTAACCATCCGCCTCACATACCTCCCCTTTTAACTCTAATGTGTGTTATTGGCTATTTAGTGTTTTTTTTACTCTTTGTTTATTGTTGTGTCCTACCTATTTTGCTCAGCGACCTTGGGTGTCCTGAAAGGTGCTTCGAAATACATTGTAGAAAGATAGAAAGAAAGGAAGGGGGAGAAAGAGATAGAAAAAACAGAGTGAAAAGAGAGATGGATATATTAAGAGGATAGGGTGAAAAAGAGAGAAGGAGAAAAATGGAAGAAGAGAGAGAGAGGCCATTGAAAAATGAGACCAGGAAAGACAAAAGAGAGAAAGAAAATGAAAGGGGAAGGGAGAAAGAGAGAACAAGAGGGAGAGAGAGTGAAAGAAAAAAAAGAGAGGGAAAGGAGACAGAGAAAGAGAAATAAAGAGAGAAGGAGAGAAAGAGAGGCAAACTAAGAGAGGTTGAGATAGAGAGATAGAAATAGACAATGAGGCAAGGCTGACAGAAAATGGAAAAGAGAAAGAAAAAGAAAAAAGGGAAAAAAAGAGGAAGAAAGTAAATACTCCTTTAATTGCTTTGAGGTGGCGCTTGGCTTTATTGAAAATTGTATCTTATGTTTTGACTTTGTTTCCTCTTGAGCTTCTCTCAGCTTTGTCTTGCGGACCAGATTCACTCTGTTGGCAGGCCAGTGCTTGCTTGCGGGCCACATGATTGATTTCTATGATTTAACTCGTTTCATAAATAGTTTTTTGGGTAGCACAGTAGCTTTTCGATGTTGTGTGATAATACTTGACTTTGACGTTATTGATTTCTATTGGATAATACATTTATCCAAATATTTACACATTACCTTATATAAGAAGTTTAAAGCTTTGGATGCTTGGGTTGTGATGTGGCTGAAGTTGGTGGAATGGAGTGTGAGGTATTGCACAGAGTGAATCAAGGAGGCAAGGTTTTGGGTGCTCTGAGGAGAGTGATGAACAACAAGAGTATGAGTATGGATGTTAAGAGGGGACTGTATGAGAGTGTGATTGTGCCGACTGTGTTGTATGGTGCAGAGACTTGGAGCGTGAACAGAGATTTAAGAAGGAAGTTTAATGGTTTTGAGATGACGTGTTTGAGGACTAAGTTAGGAGTGACAAGATTGGATAGACTAAGAAATTAAATTGTGAGAGAGAGAACTGGAGTAGTCGTGGAACTGAGCAAGCGTGTTGATAAGAGTACTCGGTTGGTTTGGACACATGGAGAGGATGGATGAGGAGCGAATGTTGAAGAGAATCTACAGAGCAGAAGTCAATGGAAGGAGACCAAGAGGAAGGCCGCGATTGTCGTGGATGGATGGTGTTATAAGTGGCAAACAATATTTGCGGTGTTTTCTGGTACAATATAAAACTCCTAGCAAAAAGTATGGAATCTTCTGTCTTGGACACAAAATTTTATTCTGTTGAACAAACTAGATTAAAGAGCATGAAAAAATGATAATAGAATAAAGTTCTTCAAAAGTGCAACTCCTTGAAATTAATAAACACTAAAAGGAATTAATAAAAAAAAAATGTGGTGGTAGTCCGTAAAGCTACTTTTATAGACCAAGCACAGAGAAAAAAAAACATGGAATCACTTCATCCTGAGGAAAAATATATTGAATCATGAAAAACAGACGAAAAAATAACAATCAAAACATATCACAAATATTTATTCGCTCCACCTTTGACTTTTATGACAGCTTGCAGTCTCTGAGGCATGGACTTGATGAGTAACAAACAGGGTTGGGTAGGGTTACTTTAACTGGATTACTTCCAATTACTCCAATACCAAATATGCCAATAAAAGACATGAGAAACTAAATATGAATGAAATTACTAAATTTTGTGCAGGCTTGGGGAGTAACGGAATACATGGAACGGCAAAAATGATGTTGGCAAGCTGTTTGGATTTATTTTCATTTTGTTTCTGTCGCATTTTATGTTCGTTTTGCCGGAGATCAAAGAGATCAAAGCCAGGAGAGAAAACTTACCACGTGTTGTGAGTCATAATTTTATTCATATTTAGTTTATTTTGTCTTTTATTAGGATATTTGGTATTGGAGTAATCCAAAAGTAATTGAAAGTAATCCAGTTAAAGTAACCCTACCCAACCCTGGTAACAAACAGTATCCTTCATAAATCTGGTGCCAAATCTCTTTGATTGCAGTTGCCAGATCATCTTCGTAGGTCGGAGCCTTGCTGTGGACAAAATCTTTTTAATTTTTACCTCAGGTTTTAATTGGGTTGAGATCTAGGCTATTTGCAGCCCATGGCATTGACTGGATGCATCTTTTGCCAAGGAATGCTTTCACAGTTTTTTGCTCTGTGGCATGAAACATTGTCGTCTCGGAAAATGAGTCCACCATTTTTTCAACTGAAGGAACAATAAAGCTGTCCAAAATGTCAATGTAAACTTGTGCATTTAATGCAGATTTGACCACAGCCATCTCCCCGGTAACTTTGCCTGACATGCAGCCCCATATCCAATTCAGATTCAGATTCAGATCTACTTTATTGTCATTCTAGTACACGTGTATACAGAACGAAATGTCGATACATCTGACCCGCCCAGTTTCCTTGAATGTACAGATATAAGTAAAAGTTGTATTGTATTATGGCTACGTATAGTATTTTACCATAGTGCCGATAGTGCAAGTGGAGTAGCTAACCAGATGTGCAAAATGGGCAGTCAGGTTAACAAGTCAGGTAAACAGTAACATTAACACTGTAACAATAACGCTGTAAGTACAATAGTGCAGAGAGCAATTGTGCAAGGAGTGGCAAGCTATAAACAACTGCCAGTAGTGCAAAAAGTCAAATTAGCAGCCGTTTAGATTTAGGTTAACTACCAGTATATGTTAGATTGACCATTTAACAGTCTAATGGCCAGGGGGACTAGACTACTGCGGAACCTGGTGGTCCTGTACCGCACACTGCAGTACCTCTTCCCAGAGGCTAGCAGAGTGAACAGTCCATGATGGGGGTGAGAGGGGTCCCCGATAATGTTCTTAGCATGGGATAGGCAGCGCTTCTGGCCAATGTCCTGAATGGAGGGAAGTGTAGTCCCGATTATTTTCTCTGCTGTCCTCGTTACCCTCCTCACACTACCCCAGTCGGTAGCGCTCATTAAGGACTGTGGAAATTTTGATGTTTTCCTTAGGCAGTCCTCTTTGAAACTCTGACCGGAACAGCACTATACAAAAGTTCCAGCATCATCACCTTGTCCAATGTAGTTCTGTGACTCATCACTGAAAATAACCTTCATCTAGTCATCCACAGTCAATGATATATAGAAATCTAATTTCCTTTAAGTGATTTTGCACAGTTCTGTCACATACATTAACTTCAACTTCCTCCTGTTTCCTTTTCATTTGTCTGTTTTAAAGACATATGGCCTTTGGTTGTTTGTCTTGACGCCTACATGACTTCCTTGACCTACCAGTACACTTGACTTCAACAACCTTCCCATCCTGTTTGTACTTGGTCCTAATCTTTGATACAGCTGACTGAGAAGAACCCACATCTTTGGCAACCATACGAGTAGCGTTACCTTCTCCAAGAAGTTTGACGGTCCTGTCTTTGGTCTCAAGAGAAATCTCTCTCCTTGGAGCCATGATTCTTGCCAATCCACTTAGTCCAGGAGCCCTCGAAGGTGTGATAACTGCACTGTTTTTAACGGCTGACTAACGAGCAGACTTAATCTTAGCCAGGTGCCCAATTAAGGAAAGGAAACTGACTGGACATGTCCTTATTTTCTACTCATAATGTACTTATTCTAATTTATCTTCCTCAGACTTGAGTGATTCCACATTTCCCTAAACTTGCTCCATAAAAGTAACATTTACTGACCATCGCAATGTATTTTCTTGTTTCTGAATGCCAATATGTTGCACTTTGGAATGACCTTACAATTGCTTCATGTTTGGGATTTGAGATTTTTCTACGGAAAAAATGTTGGAGTGAGGGCTTGCCCAAGACTGGTTAATCCATACTTTTTGCAAAGGGTGGTACGTTTGCCTCTACTTATATCTGCAATGTTCTTTGCTAATTGCATTGTATGCTATATAGATGGGATCTCCAGCTAATATCATGGCAGATAATCACTCTGAGAAACTTCAACTGTTTCTATGTAAACATTACCTATCTTTATTTGTGTTTCAATGTATTTTTAAGATTTCCAAAACACCATGATCTTTGTTTTGGATACATTTAATGATTCTTTGATTTTATCAAACCGTTCTTTTACTTTGTTCAGTTCTACTGTCATAGAAAGCTACTAATTATAATAAAATCGTGCTTTTTGTATGTTGATCCAAACGCAGGGAGGGCGAAATTTAGGCAGGTGTGTTTAACAAAAGAATAGTATTTATTTACAACAGGAACAAACAAAAACAAACCAGGTCTTAAGACAACTAACAAAAGGTCCAAACCAGAAACAAAAAACAAACCTGACATGTTAAGAAAAGACTGGATAAAAGTGGCACGGAAACGGAAACCAGGATGACAACAGCAATGATCCAACCTAGAGCTTTACGAACAGTCAATATAAAGGCTTGGTATGATGAGAGACATGTGCGTAAAAGATTGGGTACAGGTGTGTCCAGTTCCACGCCCGATTGGCTTCCTTTGGGTGAAGATGGCGTGCCAGATCCTGACATTAACTCACCCTCAAGGCCAAGACAACCCAAAGAAAACAAAAACGAAAGATACAGCATCAAACTTTCACCAAATAAGGGGACGGCTGAAAACATTATCCGTTGCCTGTCGAGCAGAGCAATAATCTAATTGGAAAGGACAGTTCTTGATGAATCAAACCAAACTTGCATGCTTAAAGCCAATCAGTGTGGAGAATGGTCAACAACATCATGCTCGAATGATTGTAATGAATCTTGCTGCTATGGAAAAACTTTTGGCAACAGAGTTGGAGTCACACAGCACACAGAGACCACATAACACCAGCTAGCTTTTCACAGGATTTTTTCATTTGGTGAGTGCATTTTTAATGACTTAGCACGCGGATCGACCTGACGTTTTGCGGGTAAGCATTACAAAATTGTTTTGCTATTAGCATGTGTGCCTCACAGTTTAAAAGTCCAGAGTTTAATTCCAGTTTTTGGACACCTTGTGTGAAGTTTGCATGTTCTCCTTGTGCCCTTGAGCATTTTGTTTTCCCTTCACATTCCAAACACTTGTCTGGAATGGGCCCAGCACTATTGCAAAACTTGTAAGGATAAGCAGTTTGGAAAATGAACATAGTTAGGACTAACACTGTGTTGCGAATATGGGTGGTAAATAAATTATTCCAACAAACAATTTTTTGTATTTGGATAGCGTTCCCCATTTTACGTCACACCGATACCAACACCTAGCAACAAGGAGATGTTCTGCGAAGTTCTGCATCGATGAAGATGAAGGCCCAGTCTTTATGTCCTCGAGTGTAGAGTGATGAGGAATCCTGTTAGGCTTGAGAGCTGGTTGGGACGACGACCACCGGATACAGAGTGTTCAAGGAGACGGCGTCTTGCTTGTGACTTCTCTGAGGTCGCTGGCTTTGTCCCACTGTTTTGGTCGTTAGCTTGATCAAGCTTGGCTGCCTGCTGAGATGAGATCGGGCCAGGACCGTCCAGCCTTTTCTCCTGTTAGGACATCCCTCCTGCCTTGTGGCTGGCTGAAATCAGATTGCTCTTGCGAGGTAAGACGTGTACCAGCTCACAGTTGCGGTTTCCTGCGAGTGGTCACGGTAACCTTTGATGCGCAAATGAAGCCAATGCCCACGTCCCCAACCTCACATTCCAGCAGTATCAATCAGATAACATATCTATGTGATTGACTTCAAACACAGTATTCACCGCCCACGGTTTGACTTTGTTTCATTAATTTTCGACATTGCAAAACGAGATTCTGACCAAACGTTGAATACAACTGTTACGCCATTTCGTAACAGCGTCATTTTTTTCAGTAATGGAGTAATCTAAACCATTATTTCCGCCGTTACAACGACGTTACAGTTACTGACGGTCGAAAGCGATGCGTTTTCTGCTCTCCCCGGGTTGTTCACGTCACGTAATTTCCGATCATGTCACCATTTAAAATAGCAACTATCATCTAGTTAGATAGTGATTATGATTATAGTATTTACTAATGCCCAAAGAAAAGAAATATTGGTGAATGCAGCAGCAACCGACTTATGTTGTTTGCGGACAAAATGGCTCTGCGAGCCGGCTCTTGGAAGTGAACGTAGGGTCCCGGCTAATCGACACCCAGTTCTCTTCGAGGCGCTTCTTTTTCTTTGTAATTGATCAATATGCATTTTTTAGGTGATTCTGAGTTGTTGACTTTAAAAAAATATAAACATAAAAAAAGATTTAAAAAAGTTTGTATGTTGGGTTTTTATGGAGGGGGTAAATCTATAAATATTTTATTTTCCTGTGTTTTTCCGTGTTATCGTGTTGATGTAAGTATGGAAAGTTTATTATTTTTTTCTTTCATCTCTCTTTTTTCCTTTTAGTTATCATATTTTTTCTTATGTTTCTTTTTTTTCCATTTTTGTCTATTTTCTTTAGTTCCCCCTTTTCAAGTCATTCCATACATAATGTTACATAATAATTGGAAATGTAGGGATTAAGGTAACAACAATAAAAAACTGTAGGGCCAATTAAATCAACTCCAGTACTGCTCAGAACATTTCAAAATGTTTGACATGCAACAAACTTCTTTTTGACATAATGGAGAAATAGTTACGTTGATTATAGAGTAATTCAGTTACAAACTCAATTACTTTTTGAAAGAAATAGTGAGTCACTATAACAAAAAAAAATTAAAGTATCATGCCCAACTGTGATGTCGTGTAATACACTCCCCTTCCTGCGGTGTCGCTGTACACTAATGTGCAGCCTTGTACTTGTGCTTGAGAACTACCGAGGAATAAGTTAAGTAAACACTCTATGAATGTACCGTCCGTGCCTGTCGTGAATCTACTTCAATCCTACTACAACTCTACTACATACACAACATATTGGCGACGAGGATGACTTGGATCGGAATCTCACAACCCCCTGCTTTGCTTGAAACCCCGGGTGAGCTTACGATATTGTACACCACGTGGATTCAGATGTTCGAAATTTACCTGCTAGCATTGACTGCAAACGATATGCCGGACAAACAAAAACGAGCACTACTGCTGCACTGTTTAGGAACAGAAGGGCTGAGAATTTTTCTTTCCCTTCCCGACACTGGCACTTCTTACAAATCCGCCTGTGATGCGCTAAAAACTTTCTTTGTACCGAAGATGAATGTCGTGGCTGAGCGTAGCAAATTCCGTCGGCGTGCTCAGAAACCGGGCGAGACCACTGCTCAGTTCATTGCCGCATTGAGGGAATTAATTACTAACTGTGACTTTGGCACGTTTGCTGATGATATGATTAGGGATCAATTCATTGAGAAGATGTCCTCTTCGAGGATCAGAGAATGCTTGCTGTTGGAAATTGACAAAGCGATCACTATTGCTACACAAATCGAATCCGCTATGACAGAAGCTAAGGCTATTTCTACTGTGCACGTGCCCGACGTCCCTGTGAAGCTCGTGCAACAAAGAGATAAAAGGAATCGGAGCAGCACACATACACAGCGCTCGAGAGATAAAAGGAATCAACGCAAAAGCTGCTACCGTTGTGGCTCCAACTCTCATCTAGCAAATGACCCTAAGTGCCCTGCTAAAAATGCAAAATGCAACCAATGTGGAAAAATGGGACATTTTGGCAAAGTGTGCCGCAGCGAAATTCCTACTCGATCAGTGAGAGAAGTTACTGTCCCAGACCTTACTGTGTGTCATGTAGCCCCTACAGCTGCAGTCCCAAAGCGCCTTACGTGTACAGTTGCTGTCCATGCGAATGATGAACAGTCAATTACTACTGGCCTGCTTGTGGACACTGGTTCAGCAGTCTCAATTCTGCCAGAGAGAATTTACAGACATTCATTCATGCACATGCCTCTCTCAAAGCCTACTGTACGTCTGGTGACCTACATGAAGAAGCCAATTCCAGTGTTGGCCTGTCTTCAACTTACTGCTACATACTGCAACCAGAGTGCACATACTGACTTCTACATAGTTCCTGACGGTACTCCACTCCTGGGAATGGACCTGTTCACTGCACTTCGCCTTCACATACAAGATGGGCAGATTGCAACACCTGCCGCATCGGAGATGAGTCACATTGTCAACACTACAAATGCTTTAGGCGTTGCTACAGGTTTTATACACAAAGTTAAAAGTGCGTGCAGACGCCCCTCCAGTCCAGCAAAAGCTACGCAGACTCCCATATGCCGTGCGTGACAAGGTGTCGGAGGAGCTGACGAAACTGGAAACGAATACAAAACCGGGACATGAGAATGTTACTGCAGATTGCTTGTCACGTTTGCCTCTGCCCATCACAGACGACCACAAGGAGATGGAGTTAGAGATGGTGGCTGCTGTGTCTCCTTATTCTGCTGCAGTCACTGCTGAAGAGCTCTCCAGTGCGTGTGAGGAATGTCTGGTGCTACAGAAGGTGCGACACTACATGCAGAAGGGATGGCCTCATACTGCAAAGGGCCTTGACCCCCTCATCATGCCATACTTCCGTGTGCAAAATGAGCTTGCCGTGCAGAACAGTGTCATTGTGCGTGGCACTCATCGTGTTGTGATACCACAACAGCTACAGGAAAAAATGATCCAACTTGCTCATGCTACACACCAAGGGATTGTCCGCACAAAATAAAGACTGAGAGACTTGTACTGGTGGCCTGGAATGGATTCTCACGTTGAGCTCGCCATCAAATCATGCACCACCTGCTTGCAGCATGACAAAACCGCAACCACACGTACTACTCCGTTAAAGCCTGTGCCTACCCCAACTGCCGCCTGGGAAAAGGTTGCTGTAGATATTGATGGTCCTATTCACTCTGCGCCTGCTGATTGCCGCTTCGCCATCACGCTCATTGACTATTACAGCCGATGGCCCGAGATTGCCTTCTGCTCAAATGTTACTTCTGCCTCTGTTATGACTTTTCTTTCCATTGTGTTTAGCAGAGAAGGTAATCCACAGAAAATTGTTACTGACAATGGCCCTCAGTTCGTGTCGACCGAGTTTGAAGCATTCCTTAGTGACAGGAACATCACACACCGTCGCAGCTCTGTGTACTACCCACAGGCCAACGGTGAAATTGAGCGTTTCAACAGAGTCTTCAAGCACTGTCTACAAACAGCCAACATCGAAGGTAAACCACTGAAAGCCTTCTTCACTGAGTTTTTACACACTTACAGAGCCACACCACATGCCGTGACTTCAGTGTCCCCCGCTGAACTGTTGCATGGTAGACCACTGAATACAAAGCTTCACATCACAGGTCTTCACTCCATGCGGCCCACTGCTGACAAAGGCAACATGCTACAAAACATACAAAACAAACAACGGAAGTCAAAACAATACACCGACAAACGTCGCAGTGCAAAATCACCCAGCTTCCAGATTGGCTCTGCGGTTCGCATCCGCAAACCTGGAATCATTGCCAAAGGACACTCAAAGTTCACCAAGCCACTGACAGTGGTAGCCCAAAAGGGTCCAGCCACTTATCTGCTGTCTGATGGAAAGGTGTGGAATGCTTTCCACCTTGCCCATTCTTCCACCTGTGCTGCTGCTTCAGCGCCACAGCCTGCTGATGCTGATGCTTGCCTCCTGCCAAGCAACCAAGGTGCTGAGCCACCTGAACCTGAACCTGAAACTGTACCCTCACCACATCCCTCTCCGAGTGTACCGAGAATACAACATGCTCCTGCATGGCTTCAAGATTACGTGACTTAAAAAAATAAAAATACAATTTAAAAAAATACAGAAAAGATGTGGTGATGCTCAAAAAAAAAAAAAGACATGATGAATGTTCATTTTTTTAAAAAATTGTCATGTTTGTTTATGATGTGATCCTCATACAGTCTGCTTATGTTTACAAGGCTTACACACTTTTGCTAACCGATATTGACAGTATAGTTCCTTACAATATTACTTACCTTTGATAAGTATTGAAATGTATGTTTTCTATAAGCTCATACTTAACGAAGAGTTATTGCGTATTTCAGATTAATGCTACTGTTTTTGTCCTATTCTAACAAAAAGGGAATATTTGGTGTCGTGTAATACACTCCCCTTCCTGCAGTGTCGCTGTATACTAATGTGCAGCCTTGTACTTGTACTTGAGAAACACCGAGGAAGAAGTTAAGTAAACACTCTATGAATGTACCGTCCGTGCCTGTCGTGAATCTACTTTAATCCTGCTACAACTCTACTACATACACAACACCAACACTGGCAAAAAGATAAAAACTTGCACAAGGTCCTCTTCATCAACGGAATACTAGCATTCTCCCATCCGGTGTTGCCTCTTTTTTTTCCACGTTATAAAAAAAGTATATTTACAGGTGTGTAATATATATTATTTGACAAACTTGGATTTTTTGTTTTGTTTTATCTGTCTATCTATCTACCCTGGTCATATCCCTTGAGAGGGGTGACCGACAGCAAGACAAACACATACAAAAACAAAGAAAATTAAAAGTAGCAAAAAACACACACAAAAACTTTTTTGACCATGGCCAACCCAAATGCCCAAACACCCAAACAAGTTAAGCACCTCGGCTCCTAAGTTGGTCATGCTTTCGTCCCTCCAGATGAAACGAGACACAAGAAAGCGGCCATTGCACTTGGGTCAGGGTGACTCAACACACTCTTCTGTTCAACAGCAGGCCCGACAGCTTTCACTGGTTTACCCCTGCCGCATCATACAGGTGCCGTTCCCATTCCTTAGGACACGTCTAAACACCCCACTACCCTCTCACAACACATCTCCATTAATTCCTATCACCAACAAGAGCGCTATCTTCCACTATATTTAGACCTCTTTCCTGCAGTGCACTCATAACAACATCCATCCACGTCAATCGCGGCCTTCCTCTTTGTCTCCTTCCATTTACTTCTACTCTGTAGATCCTCTTTAACATTCGCTCCTCATCTATCCTCTCCATGTGTCCCAACCACCTGAGAACTCTCTTATCCACACGCTTGTTCAGTTCCACTACTACTCCAATTCTGGCTCTCATAATTTCATTTATCTATCCAATCTTGTCACTCGTAACTACTCCTCAAACACTTTATCTCAAAAACATTTAATTTCCTTCTCAAATATGTGTTCGGGCTCCAAGTCTCCATACAACACAGTCGGCACAATCACACTCTCATACAGTCCCCTCTTAACATCCATACTCAAACTTTTTTTGCTCATCACTCTCCTCAGAGCACCCAAAACCTTGCTTCCTTGATTCACTCTGTACAATACCTCGCACTCCATTCCCACAACTGCAGCCACATCACAACCCAAGTACCTAACGCTTTCAACTTCTTCCAGCACCGGTCCTCGCAACCTTATTTCGAACGCCATGCCCACTCCATCACGTGAACACTTCATCACCTTACTCTTCCCAACATTCACAACCCTAATCGTATCACACACTCTTCCAAACTCCATTACCAACCTTCTCAATGTTTCCTCAGATTCAGCCACAAGCGCTGTGTCATCTGCAAACAACAACTGACTTACCTTACTCACCACACCTCTCTCACCACACCATCCATGTACACATCAAACAGCCATGGTGACATTACACACCCTTGTCTCACACCAGTAAACACAGGGAACCAATCACTTGTCTCACTCCCCACTCGTACACATCCTCTGCTGTTCACATAAAAACTCTTCAATGCTGCAAACAACTTTCCACCCACTCCATACATTGCCATCACCTGCCACAACGCCTCTCTATCAACTCTGTCATATGCTTTTTCCAAGTTCATGAAGGCCAAATAAATGTCCTTACCTTTTGCAAAATGTTTATCACACACCAATCGTACTGTAAACACCTGATCCACACATCCTCTTCCTTTTCTGAAAACACTCGGCTCCTCCATCACCACCTCATCCGTTCTTCCTTTCACTCTCTGAATCAGGACTCTTCCATACAGCTTATCCAGAACAGACAACAAACTGATACCTCTTAAATTGTTACATTCATAATCATCACCTTTGCCATTATACAATGGCACCACACATGCACTCCACCAATCAAGAGGAACCACACCACTTAAAAAGCATACATTCAACAGGCGTACTAACCAGTCAATCATAGCCGTGCAACCTTTTTTCAAGCATGCCGCAGTGCAACCTTTTTTCAAGCATGCCGCAGTACAACCTTCTAACCCAGACGCCTTCCCCCCTTTCATTTCTTTCGCTGCCTCTTGCACCTCCCATGTTTCCACAGGCTTCACATTTAAATCACCCAACACGGGCATTCTCCCCATACCACCGATTGCCTCGACTCTCACTTCTCTCCCATCTTCCAAATTTATCAACTCTTCAAAATACTCTGCCCATCTCGTCCTGACTGCACTACCGCTAACCAGCAATCAACCGTCCTTATCTTTCACTTTCTCTTCCTTTCCAGACTCGCTCTTTCTTTCTCTTTTCACAGCTTTCCAGAATACTTTTCTTCTTTCCTCAAGTTCACTCCTATCTTTTGACACCATTCATCATTTGCTTTCCTTTTTGCTGCTTCCACTACCGCTTTTTCCAACCTTTTCTTCACTTTATACCTTTCATACGCATCACCACTCTCATCTTGCAGCCACTCCTCAAAGGCACGTCTCTTCTCTTTCACAGCCAATGAGACCTTATCCTTCCACCATTCACTTCCTTTGATAATACCTTGACCAACTTTTCTCATTCCACACACTTCTTTCGCACTCCTCAACACTGCCTCTGTAAACCACTTCCATTCCATTTCCACTCTCTGCACTTCTCTTCTACTAATCCGTTCATACTCTTCCCCTATCCTCTCTTTAAACTATATTTCCTTTTCTGCCTTATTCAACTCTGATATTTTCACCTCATCCCTCACACTCTTCTTATAACTAGCCCTCCACAATCCATCTATTCTCAGTTTTCCTTTTACATAAATGATTAGACATACTACTCATTTCACCTCTGTAAACATGCACATCCAATAATCTACTTAACATCCCTTTCCTAACCACTACATAATCCACCAGTGCTGTGTCCATCCTCTCACCACCATCCACTCTGACAAAGGTATACTTATACATGTCCTTTTTAAACAATGTATTTACAATCACCATCTCAATTTCCACACATAATCAATTTCTTCCCACTCTCATTTCTTCCTGGTACTCCATATCTACCAATCACATTTTCAACCGTTCCATCACGTGACTTTTTCATCCACGTTAACAAACGCATTTTGTAGAATACGATCGCACTTTATTGTTTAAATAAACGCGTTATATAGACTAGGATCTCCCAATTGTTATAATTAGCTCGCTTTATAGTTTTAATAAGCGTTTTATATAGAATACGATCGCTTTTGTTGGAAGCGCAGCAGAATGCGCGTTCACGCGAGGGGGGGAGGATTTACCGTTCGATTACGTTCACAACAAAAAAAACAAAAACGGAATGGTTTAAGTTGTATTACATTTCCAACAAATGCAAGACGAAGTGGTTTTGGTTATATGTTCGCCATTACACTTCCTAAAAGTGAGATAAAACGAGATAAAAGTGGTTGTAGTAGCGAGGGGATGCAAATCTCGGCACCGGGCTTTAGAAATCATAACCGCACAAGACACAGTCCCGTGAAGATCAAGATTTCAAGCTATGGCATCATTTTTATTTTATTATCTTGCTTAAGGGTTATTGTTCTATCTTCTTTATTCATTATCCATTATCGATCAGTTCATAATACGCTACAAAGCTTAGGAGCCGGGACTCTTACTCTCAGCCAAAAGGCCAAGCTCAGGTCCTAGCATTAAAGCCTTGCTACGACTATTGCGAATGCACCGAAAGATTTATTCGAAATGAAGAGAAACTACGCTGACGGGGATCCATGTGCACCCCCTTGACGTCTCAAGCGCAACTGACGTGTGCTCGGCATTCGCGCTGTTTATACGCGGAGAAAGGCGTTTGACGTCACACGCGTAACACGCTAATTTCACGTAATAACACCGCGATACAGGCGCAGAACATGCTATTACCATGCTCCACCCACGATTACCCGCTGAAATTTCCCGTCCTACCCATGTGTAACCACGCCCTGGCCGCGGCCAGAGCACGTCGTTCCGCGTCATTTCCGCGTCATTACCTCGTGTTGACCACGTGTGCGGCACGCGGTTTAACACGTGCTCAAACTTTTGAGCTGCTCAAAAGTTTTGAGTGCGGCCAACCACGTGAAAATTTCCGACCGCGAGTAGAGCACTGCTCTATCTCGTCTATATGGCGGTCTCAAAACGTCTAACAGCGCTCAACAGCATCTGCTTCACGGCTAGAAATTTCTGGCCGTGGTTCAGCCTCAATACGCTCGTGAAAGGCTGTGTACCCGCGCTCTGAAGAATTGAGCAGTGCAAAACTTTCTCTGCCACCCGCGCGTGAATTTCCGACCTCGTGTTAAGCACCGCTGTATCTCGTCTGAATGGCGATCTCAATGCGTCCAATAGCGTCCGCCTCAAAGGCAGAAATTTCTGGCCATGATTCAGCCGCAAATGTCTGTGTGACCGGCCCCTAATGATTAATCTGAAAAATAATCCACCGTTTTATCGATTATTGAAATAATCGAGAGTTGCAGCCGTAGACTGCATTGTGCATTATCATGGTGGGAACATGAACAGCTCTTAGGGACAGAGGCATTGTATCATGTTTCCTTTCAATGTTCTTAATGATCTGTTTTTGTTTTTTTGGGGGGGTCTGGAGGGAATAATCAACAGGTACGTCCAGCATAAAATCATCATCTGTCTCACTATTGCTTTGGCTCTGGCAAAGCGAACACATTTGAAGTCGTCCAAAGGTGCAGTTGTTGCTTTTGAAATTGTATCCTACCGAGTAGCTCTTCATGTGTATTGTTTCAGTTGTCACCCACAGAGTTCGATAATAAAAAAGCTAGCGTGGCTGCAATTTTAGGGTCAGTACAGCTACTTGAAATCGTTGAAGATGCTGAAATTTAATGCTGGGTTTTAGAGGTCAGGAAAATGTTTGAATTTTGGGTGAAGTGCTTGAAAATGCTTGAAATTGTTGCCATTGCTGTGTTTCTTTGCAGCCTGACTCTATAGTTATTTTTAATCTAAATAAATGAAGAAGAAAAAAAGTGCGTGAAAATGACACCAACATGCCTGCTTGTCATTGTGGCATTGTCATGTGACGCATCACTCCCTCCTACTGGAAAACCGACTCTTTTGGTTTGGCTTACTGTACTCTTTCAGCTCCCAAAAGCCTCCTCAGATTTTTTTATTTTTTTTTCAATAGAATAGAAAAGAATAGAATTTACTTTTATTGTCATTCTTTGTAACCATGCACACAGAACGAAATGTCGATACACCTGACCCGTACAGTTAAACTGTAGCGAGCCGATACAGCCGCAGCCAATCATATTATATATATATATAACTCAAAAATCCTATCTCAAAATATTAGAATATCATGAAAAAGTATACAAGTAGGCTATTCAACTAATCACCTGAATCATCTAATTAACTCGAAACACCTTGCGAGGGTTTCCTGAGCCTTAAAAACACTCAGCTTGGTTCAGTAAACTAAATCACAAGTATGGGGAAGACTGCTGGTCTGACTGCTGTCCAGAGGACCATCATTGTTACCCTCCATCAGGAGGGTAAGACACAAAAAGAAATTTCTCAAAGAGCAGGCTGTTCACAGAGTGCAGTTTCAAAGCATATCCACAAAAAGTCTGTTGGAAGGGAAAAATGTGGCCGGAAACGCTGCACAACCAAGAGAGATGACCGCAGCCTTAACAAAATTGTGAAGAAGAGCCGCTTCTAGAATTTGGGGGAGCTTCAAAGACTGGCCATTAGACTGTTAAATGGTCAATCTAACATATAGTTAACCTAAATCTAAACGGCTGCTAATCTGACTTTTTGCACTACTGGCAGTTCTTTATAGTTTGCCACTCCTTGCACATTTGCTCTCTGCACTATTGTACTTACAGCGTTATTGTTACAGTGTTACTGTTACTGTTTACCTGACTTGTCAACCTGACTGCCCATTTTGCACATCTGGTTAGCTACTCCTCTTGCACTATCGGCATTATGGTAAAATACTATACGTAGCCATAATACAATACAACTTTTACTTATATCTGTGCATTCGAGGAAACTGTGCGGGTCAGATGTATCGACATTTCGTTCTGTATACACGTGGACTACAATGACAATAAAGTAGATCTGAATCTGAATCTGAATCTGAATCTGAGTGGGCTGAAGCTGGAGTCCAGGTATCAAAAGGACAGTTCACAGACGTGTCCGGGAAATGGGCTACAATAGCCGTATTCCCATGGTCAAGCCACTTCTGAACTCAAGACAACGGAAGAAGCGTCTGACTTGGGCTATGGAGAAGAAGCACTGGACAGTTGCAGAGTGGTCCAAAGTCCTCTTTTCAGACGAAAGCAAGTTTTGCATTTCATTTGGAAGTCAAGGCGCCAGAGTCTGGAGAAAGGCTGGAGAGGAGCAAAATCCAAGTTGCTTGAAATCCAGTGTGAAGTTCCCACAGTCAGCAATGGTTTGGGGAGCAATGTCAGCTGCTGTTGTTGGTCCACTGTGTTTCATCAAGTCCAGAGTAAATGCAACTGTGTACCAAGATATTTTAGAGCACTACATGCTTCCATCTGCTGAAAAGCTCTATGGAGATGAGTATTTCATTTTCCAGCATGATCTGGCACCTGCCCACAGTGCCAAAACCACCAGTAACTGGTGCACTGACCATGGCATCACTGTCCTTGATTGGCCTGCTAATTCCCCTGACCTGAACCCCATCGAGAATTTGTGGGGTATAGTTAAGAAGAAGATGAAAGACACCAGACCTACAAATGCAAATGAGCTGAAGGCCGCTATCGAAGCATCCTGGGCATCAATAACACCTCAGCAATGCCACAGGCTGATTGCCTCCATGCCACGCCAGATTGATGCAGTAATCCGTGCAAAAGGATTCCCAACCAAGTACTGAGTGCATCAATGGACATTTTCAAATGTTTGATTTAGTTTTGCTGTTATAAAATTATTTTTTTTACTTGGTCTATGGAAGTATTCTAATATTTTGAGATAGGATTTTTGAGTTTTTTTCAGCTGTAAGCCAAAATCATCAATATTCAAATAATAAAAGGCTTGAAATAGTTCAGTTGATGTGTAATGAATCCAGAACGTATGACATTTTTGTTTTTTTAATTGCATTACAGAAAATAAAGAACTTTATCACAATATTCAAATTTTCTGAGACAGTCCTGTATATATATATATATATATATATATATATATATATATATATATATATATATATATATACAGTCCTGTATATACAATTAAAAAAACAAAAATGTCATACATTCTGGATTCATTACACATCAACTGAACTATTTCAAGCCTTTTATTATTTGAATATTGCTGAATTTGGTTTACAGCTTGAGAAAACTCAAAAATCCTATCTCAAAATATTAGAATATCATGAAAAAGTATACAAGTAGGCTATTCAACTAATCACCTGAATCATCTAATTAACTCGAAACACCTTGCGAGGGTTTCCTGAGCCTTAAAAACACTCAGCTTGGTTCAGTAAACTAAATCACAAGTATGGGGACGACTGCTGATCTGTCTGCTGTCCAGAGGACCATCCTTGATACCCTCCATCAGGAGGGTAAGACACAAAAAGAAATTTCTCAAAGAGCAGGCTGTTCACAGAGTGCAGTTTCAAAGCATATCCACAAAAAGTCTGTTGGAAGGGAAAAATGTGGCCGGAAACGCTGCACAACCAAGAGAGATGACCGCAGCCTTAACAAAATTGTGAAGAAGAGCCGCTTCCAGAATTTGGGGGAGCTTCAAAGACAGTGGGCTGAAGCTGGAGTCCAGGTATCAAAAGCCACAGTTCACAGACGTGTCCGGGAAATGGGCTACAATAGCCGTATTCCCATGGTCAAGCCACTTCTGAACTCAAGACAACGGAAGAAGCGTCTGACTTGGGCTATGGAGAAGAAGCACTGGACAGTTGCAGAATGGTCCAAAGTCCTCTTTTCAGACGAAAGCAAGTTTTGCATTTCATTTGGAAGTCAAGGCGCCAGAGTCTGGAGAAAGGCTGGAGAGGAGCAAAATCCAAGTTGCTTGAAATCCAGTGTGAAGTTCCCACAGTCAGCAATGGTTTGGGGAGCCATGTCAGCTGCTGGTGTTGGTCCACTGTGTTTCATCAAGTCCAGAGTAAATGCAACTGTGTACCAAGCGATTTTAGAGCACTACATGCTTCCATCTGCTGAAAAGCTCTATGGAGATGAGGATTTCATTTTCCAGCATGATCTGGCACCTGCCCACAGTGCCAAAACCACCAGTAACTGGTGCACTGACCATGGCATCACTATCCTTGATTGGCCTGCTAATTCCCCTGACCTGAACCCCATCGAGAATTTGTGGGGTATAGTTAAGAAGAAGATGAAAGACACCAGACCTACAAATGCAAATGAGCTGAAGGCCGCTATCGAAGCATCCTGGGCATCAATAACACCTCAGCAATGCCACAGGCTGATTGCCTCCATGCCACGCCGGATTGATGCAGTAATCCATGCAAAAGGATTCCCAACCAAGTACTGAGTGCATCAATGGACATTTTCAAATGTTTGATTTAGTTTTGCTGTTATAAAATAATTTTTTGACTTGGTCTGAGGAAGTATTCTAATATTTTGAGATAGGATTTTTGAGTTTTTTTCAGCTGTAAGCCAAATTCAGCAATATTCAAATAATAAAAGGCTTGAAATAGTTCAGTTGATGTGTAATGAATCCAGAATGTATGACATTTTTGTTTTTTTAATTGCATTACAGAAAATACTGGACTGTCTCAGAAAATTAGAATATTGTGATAAAGTTCTTTATTTTCTGTAATGCAATTAAAAAAACAAAAATGTCATACATTCTGGATTCATTACACATCAACTGAACTATTTCAAGCCTTTTATTATTTGAATATTGCTGATTTTGGCTTACAGCTGAAAAAAACTCAAAAATCCTATCTCAAAATATTAGAATACTTCCTCAGACCAAGTCAAAAAATAATTTTATAACAGCAAAACTAAATCAAACATTTGAAAATGTCCATTGATGCACTCAGTACTTGGTTGGGAATCCTTTTGCACGGATTACTGCATCAATCCGGCGTGGCATGGAGGCAATCAGCCTGTGGCATTGCTGAGGTGTTATTGATGCCCAGGATGCTTCGATAGCATTTGTAGGTCTGGTGTCTTTCATCTTCTTCTTAACTATACCCCACAAATTCTCGATGGGGTTCAGGTCAGGGGAATTAGCAGGCCAATCAAGGACAGTGATATATATATATATATATATATACTGGACTGTCTCAGAAAATTAGAATATTGTGATAAAGTTCTTTATTTTCTGTAATGCAATTAAAAAAACAAAAATGTCATACATTCTGGATTCATTAAACATCAACTGAACTATTTCAAGCCTTTTATTATTTGAATATTGCTGATTTTGGCTTACAGCTGAAAAAAACTCAAAAATCCTATCTCAAAATATTAGAATACTTCCTCAGACCAAGTCAAAAAATAATTTTATAACAGCAAAACTAAATCAAACATTTGAAAATGTCCATTGATGCACTCAGTACTTGGTTGGGAATCCTTTTGCACGGATTACTGCATCAATCCGGCGTGGCATGGAGGCAATCAGCCTGTGGCATTGCTGAGGTGTTATTGATGCCCAGGATGCTTCGATAGCATTTGTAGGTCTGGTGTCTTTCATCTTCTTCTTAACTATACCCCACAAATTCTCGATGGGGTTCAGGTCAGGGGAATTAGCAGGCCAATCAAGGACAGTGATGCCATGGTCAGTGCACCAGTTACTGGTGGTTTTGGCACTGTGGGCAGGTGCCAGATCATGCTGGAAAATGAAATCCTCATCTCCATAGAGCTTTTCAGCAGATGGAAGCATGTAGTGCTCTAAAATCTCTTGGTACACAGTTGCATTTACTCTGGACTTGATGAAACACAGTGGACCAACACCAGCAGCTGACATGGCTCCCCAAACCATTGCTGACTGTGGGAACTTCACACTGGATTTCAAGCAACTTGGATTTTGCTCCTCTCCAGCCTTTCTCCAGATTCTGGCGCCTTGACTTCCAAATGAAATGCAGAACTTGCTTTCGTCTGAAAAGAGGACTTTGGACCACTCTGCAACTGTCCAGTGCTTCTTCTCCATAGCCCAAGTCAGACGCTTCTTCCGTTGTCTTGAGTTCAGAAGTGGCTTGACCATGGGAATACGGCTATTGTAGCCCATTTCCCGGACACTGTGGCTTTTGATACCTGGACTCCAGCTTCAGCCCACTGTCTTTGAAGCTCCCCCAAATTCTGGAAGCGGCTCTTCTTCACAATTTTGTTAAGGCTGCGGTCATCTCTCTTGGTTGTGCAGCGTTTCCGGCCACATTTTTCCCTTCCAACAGACTTTTTGTGGATATGCTTTGAAACTGCACTCTGTGAACAGCCTGCTCTTTGAGAAATTTCTTTTTGTGTCTTACCCTCCTGATGGAGGGTATCAATGATGGTCCTCTGTTCAGCAGACAGATCAGCAGTCTTCCCCATACTTGTGATTTAGTTTACTGAACCAAGCTGAGTGTTTTTAAGGCTCAGGAAACCCTCGCAAGGTGTTTCGAGTTAATTAGATGATTCAGGTGATTAGTTGAATAGCCTACTTGTATACTTTTTCATGATATTCTAATATTTTGAGATAGATTATAGATAGATTTTTGAGTTTTCTTAAGCTGTAAACCAAATTCAGTAATATTCAAATAATAAAAGGCTTGAAATAGTTCAGTTGATGTGTAATAAATCCAGAATGTATGACATTTTTGTTTTTTTAATTGCATTACAGAAAATAAAGAACTTTATCACAATATTCTAATTTTCTGAGACAGTCCAGTATATATAAAGATACATACATTTTTCCCTTCCAACAGACTTTTTGTGGATATGCTTTGAAACTGCACTCTGTGAACAGCCTGCTCTTTGAGAAATTTCTTTTTGTGTCTTACCCTCCTGATGGAGGGTATCAATGATGGTCCTCTGGACAGCAGTCAGATCAGCAGTCTTCCCCATAATTGTGATTTAGTTTACTGAACCAAGCTGAGTGTTTTTAAGGCTCAGGAAACCCTCGCAAGGTGTTTCGAGTTAATTAGATAATTCAGGTGATTAGTTGAATAACCTACTTGTATACTTTTTCATGATATTCTAATATTTTGAGATAGGATTTTTGGGTTTTCTTAAGCTGTAAGCCAAATTCAGCAATATTAAAATAATAAAAGGCTTGAAATAGTTCAGTTGATGTGTAATGAATCCAGAATGTATGACATTTTTGTTTTTTTAATTGCATTACAGAAAATAAAGAACTTTATCACAATATTCTAATTTTCTGAGACAGTCCAGTATATATATATATATATATATATATATATATATATATATATATACATATATATATATATATATATATATATATATATATATATATATATATTTATATAAAATCACCAATGGGCCAATATGTTGCATTGAAAAATCCATACCCCATATCCTGTACATTTTTGGAAAATGCCCCTCAAACTTTACTGTGCGCTTTATGTGCCACCTCATTTTCATAGCCATAAGTTAAGTTACAGTTACAGAATTTATTTTTTTATTTCCACAATTCCTTGAACTTTTTTTGTTTGGTTTAAAATGTCAGTTTTATTTGCAGGGTCAACGATTTGGTGAGTTTTCTGTAATGTTGAGCAGTCAAAATGTGCCAGGTGTCCTAAAAACAAAGACAAAAACACAAACTCCAGCTCCACCACAGCCACCTCAAACCCAGTGTAGTACAATGTGACTAGACTATACAATGACAATTGTTTAAAACATGAATGACTGGATGAAGTTTATTTAGACGAATAACAGGTGAACAAAATAATTTTAACATGTTTGTTTTTATAAACAGTTTGTTTGTATGTTCTTTATATCCAGCATTATGCACAATCCTAATAGCTTTCTTCTGTAATGAATAAGTGATTCTAAAATGCTCAAATATGTAATTCCCCAAATCTCTGTACAAAAACTTTATGAGGCAAAATTAAGCAACTGTACATTATTTTGAGGGTTTTCTAGTCAGATATATGTGCAATGTTCTTTGCTTGTTTAAAATGTATGGTATTCATGTGGAATCATGGTCACTTCATGAGATTTAAGCTCTATAATATTTTATATTTGAATTTTACCAATCTTTGTTTTAATTTCAATTTCTTTTTTTTTAATTTCCCAAATAATATGACATTTGTTTTTGATACATTTAATGATGTTTGGTTTTTATTAAACCAATATTTTACTTTGTTAAGTTCTACAGTCATTTGGTAAGGCGCCCGCTTTGAGACTGGGAGGTCGGTGGTTCGCGCCCCGGCCGAGTCATTCCTAAGACTTAAAAAGTGGTCGGCGGCGCCCTCTGTTGGCTGCGGCTGCATCGGCTCGCTACAACGGGTCAGGTGCAATCGACATTTCGTTCTGTGTACATTGTTACACAGAATGACAATACAAGGAAATTATTATTATTATTATTATTATTATTATTATTTCTGCCTATCCAAGGCCAATATTGTTGTGTCGTCAGCAAATATAATTGATCTTAAATTTGGTGATACATTTCATACTGTAAGTCATATATATACAATAAAACAATAAAGGTTCTAACACAGGCCATTGAGGGACTCCAGAGATAATGCTCATAAGGCTTGAATTTCTATTACCAATGTGTAAATATTGAGATCTTTTTGAGAGGTATGTTTTACCCAGTGATAATCAATTCTTCTTATTCCTTATGGTTGTAGCTTTTAAAGTGCTATATTGGGATTTATTTTGTCAAAAGCGGACTTGCAGTCAATTTTTGCACCATTTCATGTGACCAGCAGTGCAGTCAATGTGAAACAATTCTGAGAGTACAATGATGCAGAAGTCTTTCAAAACTTAAATATCTCGCAAGACTTGAATGAATTGGCAATACAATATTGAAATATGCATTGCCTTCCCTGCTAAAACTGCTGCCCCAAGCTCTGATAAGTGGTAGAAATTGACTTAAACCCGACTGCTGTTTGATAATGAATGTCAATGTTTGTTTTGTTTACACTATGATTTCTCACTGCAATGCCAAGCAAATACTTTTCATGAGCCTTTTGTTTGGCTGACTCACGATTACTTGGATATGCCGCTTGATTATGCAACACCAAATCCAACAGACCAAAAAAATTCTAATGCCTCAAGAAGCTTAGGAACTCATCAAAGCCTCTTTTCCACATATTTACGAACGAAAGGGTGCTTGCTCTTAATAACATGACGTGACGAGGGTTTTGGGGTTTGTATTGGTTTTTTTTTAAGACAAATGGCACTTATGCATACCTGTCAACCTCCGCGGCTCCATGCCCGTACAAACTGTCGTATTTTCCTGTACAAAATACAAAATAATTGTACACCATATTTATTTTTATTTTTTTCGGAATAATGCATGATGGGATATCCCCAGGCGGTAGACGCATGCCCACAGTAGCATCAAAACGCTTGCTTCCTTTGCAACGAAAAAACTGATACCGAGATAGAGGCTTCCGCGGGGAACTCCTTTGACTTGATTGATTTGCCGTTTCGTTATGGTCGATATACCGGATGGTACCCATCATTGACAAATTTGCGTTTTTCCGTACAGATTTTCTTGTACGTCGTACTCGTCTTAAAATGCATAAACAATGTACTTTGTACGGCAAAACCGTACAGGTTGACAGGTATGCTTATGTCAAGCGTCAAGAAGAGTTTTTGTAAATCTTACACAAAAGTTTTCAATTGTTTTACTAGAATAGAAAATATTCTCTTCCACCCATTTAGGATATTCTGAACAAAATAACTTAAGGTTTTCTTAGTAGACGTTTCTTTATTCATCATTCATGTTGCATTAGTTCATGCTAAAGGTCCATAAAGGAAGCTTTAGTCTGAGTAGATGTTATAGAAGCTAAACATTTTGGTTCTACAGCAGAGACACAACCAAATCAACAGCTACAGCTGTTTAGATGAGGTTCTGACAAATTTACACCCCTGAAAAGTTTTTTTGCACTTCAAAAAAATATATATCACAGTTCTGTGAGGGACACTTTTAGTGGGTCAGTTATACATGTTAAACACTGTAAGTCACATCTCCAATGTTGGGCACGTTACTGTCAGGTTTTCAATGTAAATCTCTTGAATTTCTGTCTCAAGGTAATTAGCTTGTATTATATTACTAAATATAAAAACAATGTTTCTGATACAAACACACACATAAAGTAACGTTTCAACAATGAGTGTAATTATATCTCTTGTACTTTTATCAATCTTGTATTCTTTTATTTTGAAGTCGTGTTCTGGCTCTGTACTAATTCCTCTGACGTCACGAATAAACTTTCCCTCTCTGTGTTCAGGAACTCAGCCACGAAGGAGCGTGAGTTTTTTGCTCCCACCATCATGTAGAATTAAACTATATGCATGTATTTTATCTGTGCAAATATGGCCACGAAATAGTCATAATAATGATTGACTTTAACAGTTACTTTAAAAAAATAACTAGCTATAGTTACTCACTACTTCTTCCAAAAAGTAACCGACGCTATTGTAAAAGTAACTTGTTTCCAGGTAAAGTAACTAATTCCGTTACTTTGAAAATTAGTTTTATGTAAAATAATTTGAAATTTTGTAAGGCAATACGTAACACCCATCCCATATGACGTCTTTGACTGAGGTTTACTTGTTGAGATGGGAATTTCAACTTCTTTTAGAGAATTTTTTTTTTTTTTCGAAGAAGAGCTCATTCGGGTCCCAACAGCTCTTAGTTATTTGGGTTGACCTTATCCCTACATTACCAAATATTAAGTAACATTATGCACAGAATGACTTGAAAATCAGGAAATCTTTTCTAAAAAAAAAAAAAAAGACAAATATGGGAGAGATAAAGACATTAAGAATGAAGAACACAAGAAATATGATTAAAATATTTATAAATCTACAAAAATTTCAGATACATAACAACTTTAACCCTTTTTATGCTCAACAAATTTAAAGTCAACAACACAACATAAATAAAAGAAAACTATAGTTATATGTTTAAATTTATCCAGAAAGTGCAAGCCTGTAAAATCGTCCAAAAAGTCCATGACAGCAACGATGCAGCTTCCCATCTCTGCCTGGCTGGTCAATGCAGGTGTTGTTGATATGCTTCAGGTCCAGATGCTGGTCCGCTGACTGATCTCGAATCGTCTTTCTACCTCATATCACCACCAGCCAGGCAGTCGGAAAAAGACAAAAAAAGAAAAGTATGAGGTGGACATCAATCCGAAGCTGTTGAATAGAAGTGGGTCTTGAGTCTAGATTTAAAATCTTCCACTAGGGTTGCAGATCTTATATCCGGAGGCAGAACATTCTGCAGCACTGGGGCCGGATGGAGAACGCTTTCAAGCCTGTAGACTTCTTCTTAGCCCTTGGAGTCACAAGTAGACCAGCATTTTCCAAGCGGAGGCTCTGTGCAGGAACATAGGGAGAATTCAAATCGGAGAGATAAGAGGGTATAAGTGCATGCAAGCATTTGTATGTAAGTAAGAGAACCTTAAAGTCACATCTTAAGCTGACTGGGAGCCAGTGTAAGTTAGCTAATATAGAAGGGATATGGTCAAACTTTCTCACCTTAGTCAAAGTCTCGCTAAACTATATTCAAAATCGCTATCCAAATATGTGGTTTTTAATGGTGACATGATCCGAAAAGACACAATACAAAAGACTAGGAAGAGAGTGGAAAGCTGGGCCGCTGAAAACGGCGTCCGCTGTGAGGGGGCATGCTGCTAATGCATTCTGGAGCCAAAGTAACACACCGCTTTTGACCATTAGTAACGGTAACTGCAGAAAAAATATTTAGTTGGATTACCCCATTACTGGAAAAAAAAACTCTGTTACTCCCAACACTGCACATATTACAGCCTCTTCCACCTGCTGCAGTCTCTTAGAGCAGACCCAGTAGTCTCAAGGACAGCTTCTTCCATCAGACTGTGACCACTCTGACCTCCTTCCCTGAACTACAACCACCCAACCATCTGCCCTCTGCCATATTAATGCAAAACGGCTCAATTCAAATTTCGGCTATACTTTGCACATTTTTTATACAAAACCTATTGTATTTTCCAGGATACAAGTCGCAAGTTTTTCATAGTTTGGCTGGGCGTGCGACCTATATTCTTATTTTGTCTGAAATTTCTATTACCGGTTCATCATTCCACATGTAATTTAAACCTCAAGAGCGCGCGCTAGGCTTGAGTCGATTATTTAAACTTTGCTCTGTTGTGGGGCGGGGGGGCATTTTTGGGCACAATGGTAATATATAAAAAAAATGAAAAAAGCTGAACAAAATGGCACCAAAAAGAAAATCATATTTTGCAGATTACAAGCTGCAAATATTGAAATATGCAGCCAATAACGGTATTCGAACAGCAGAAAGAAAGTTTACGGTTAGCAAGAAGCAGATGTGACGATGAGTCTGACGGAAGCATCGTAGAGGCTGAAGGAGAAGGTTAACCCTAACCCTAACCCTCACAACTTCCCCCTTCCTGCCCCCTTCCTATCTTCTTGCTTGATTTGGAAAAAGAATGTGTAATCTTTTAAGAGTGCGTGTGTGATAAGCCCCTACGATTTTTTGTATGTGTGTGCTGGCATGTGCCAGATTCAAGTGTGCGCACTTTCTCCTCCCGAACTTCCCAAAGCGTGAAGTGTGCGTGTTAACTGATTCCTTTCTCCCCTACTCTTTCTTTTTTGCGAATGTTTTTGTGGAAAAGCACCACGGCCAGCGAGTTTGTGCGTGAGACGTGCATGTGGGATTTTGTAAGGTTTATTGTTCTATATTCTTTATCAATTATCCATTATCCGTTATCGGTCAAATCATAATATGCTACAAAGCCAAGGGGCCGAGACACTTTCTCTCAGCCAAGAGGCTGTGTCAAGGTCCTGGCATTCCAGAATCACAGTTGACATCTGTCAGCCAAAATGTGTAATGCAATGTGCATGCGTTTGTGTGCCTTTGCGCTCTAAGAGCGTCATTTGTCGCCGTTTGCTATCTCGCCAACGAAGTGACATTTTAAAACAGAATAAGTTGAAGCATTAAGTAAATAAGACGTGAAATAAGATATAAAACGTTGCGTAAAATGTGGTAGTCTCAAAAAGTGCAATGATTGGTGCGTTTATGTGATTCGGAAGAGAGAAGAATAGAAAAATTAAATAAAATAAAAATTAAAGAAAATAAAAATAAAGTGACGCAGTTAAGAAAGGAGAAGTTGTCTGCTTGATGTTTTAAGGCTTGTGGGAAAAAATAAAATGAGACAATGAATGCCATTCAAGGGGGAGTAGTTAAGTCCGCTCCAAAACTTAATAATCATAAAGGGGTGGAGATGGAATAAACTGCCCAACTCAACCCGTGACAACAGCTTTTCTGTCCAGCAGAATGAGACCTTGCGAGCTTAGCGGACCACTTATCACCTGCCCCCACCGTTGCGAGCCTTCTCAGCCCAACCCAAGCCGTGAAGAGTGAGGTCAGTGCACAATAAGGAACTATGGAAAACATACTCGTGGCAGTAAAACTTTTAAAATAAAAATGTCCGGAAAAAGTGAAATTAAATGAGAAGTTTTCACAAAAATCGGAGAAAAGAACGAATAATCTTCAACCGAAATGAGCTACCCGGAGCTACCCGGAGCTACCCGGAGCACAAAGATTTCCATCTGCTGCAGGGATGTCAAACTTTTGGACTATCGTGTGACGTCATCCACTCCGCTGTGGCTAAACTACAACAAAGCACGCCGAGGGCATCCTGTAAATAAACAACAAAGAAGACTACTGGAAGTGTGAATTTCCCTACGGGGATCTATCCATCTATCTATCTATCTATCTATCTATCTATCTATCTATCTATCTATCTATCTATCTATCTATCTATCTATCTATCTATCTATCTATCTATCTATCTATCTATCTATCTATCTATCTATCTATCTATCTATCTATCTATCTATCTATCTATCTATCTATCTCTTTGCATTCACATACTGAAATAAGCAGTACAGTTACACACGGTTGCCCCAAAGCTTCAAACATAGTCCTCATATGTTCAACCAAGTACTACGTAATGACCTGGAAGGCCAAGACATCGACAGTACAATGATACAATACGTTGACGACCTGCCAATCTGCTCAGCAACACACGAAGAATACCACAGATACTCAATCAGAGTCCTGCATATACTGGTAGAAATAGGACACAAAGCTTCACAAACCAAATTATAATACTGTCAACCGCAAGTGGAATATCTGGGACGATTCATTTCACAAGGAAGCGTTGCAATGACACCAGAACAGCTCAAGGGAGTAGCAAAGCTCCAACACCTCAGACAGTCGGACAAATGATGACCTTCCTTGGAATGACTGGATTTAGCTCTGAGTGGATTGAGGACTATGCAAGGAAGACCAATCCATTGAGGGACTTGATAAAAGAAGCAGGAACGACAATGCTGGCTGACGCGCTAGCAGCTAATAATACAATTCGGGTCATTATGTCCGTGTATTAGAAGTACAACTATAATTTAGTATGCTTTACCTTTACTCTGTACTGTTTTATTTTTCGGTTGTTTTTGTTCATTTGATTGAACGGTGTGGAAGATAAACTCCCAAAGGGGAATGGTTGTAGAATAATGAAGTTGGAGGTTATCGACAGGATGAGGACACATTTGTTTGGACAGGAAATTCCAGGCTTGTTTCTCCTGAGTTTAAATGTCTCGGCTTGGTTTGGAACAACTTGCGGAGCTGACGGGAACTTGGCTGGGTCACGACGACTTTTGATGAGAAGCATGTGGACGATTGCAAAAACACTGTCAATTCTTGGAAGCATGCGGCCAGTAAAAAAAAAAAAAACGTTGTTTCTGTTCACGAGGGTATAAGAAAGCTGATTGTCTCTTAGACGAATGAGAACGCTGTTTGAACGCTGACGAATATCAATAAACGACGTCTCCCTCTATGTCAAACTTCTCTGCTCTTCGTGTATATTTCTGTGGCGAGGCAATACAGTCTGCTCCGAAAAAAGCGATTTATCTTTTTCCTCCCGAGTTGAGGGAGTTATTTACCGGTAAAAGTGACACCAAGTGGTTAGCTCGTGTGCGGCACAGTTCTGAGGTCATGGGTTCAAATCCAGCTACCGGACTTCCTGTGCGGAGTTTGTATGTTCTCCCCGTGCTTGCGTGGATTTCCTCCGGGCACTCCGGTTTCCTCCCACATTTCAAAAACATGCATGTCAGGTTAATTGGCTGGTCCAAATTTTCCCTAGGTGTGAATGAGCGAGCGAGTTGTCTGTCCCTGTGTGCCCTGCGATTGGCTGGCAACCAGGTCAGGGTCTCCTGCCCACTGCTCGAAGATAGCTGGGACGGGCTCCAGCACCCCCGCGACCCTACTGAGGATAAGCGGTACAGATAATGGATGGATGGATGGATGGATGGAGTGCAACTGATAGTTTGGTAAGCATGTTCCTTGTGCTAGAGTTATCTAAATGCCACTTAGTATGTTATGTTGTTACTGACATTACCAGTCATGTCAATCATGCAACATTAGTACACCGTACATATAATTAGCCTGTTGTTCTCTATTTCGTTTTAATCTTAAATTCATTTTTAAGATGAATTGTATGTTTTGGTGTTGGATTTTATCAAATACAATTTCCCCAAAAGTGTGACTTATACTCCAGGTGCGACATATATGTTTTCTCCTTTTAATTATGCATTTTTTTGATTGGTGCGACCAATACTCCGGAGCAACTTATAGTTGGGCAAATATTGTTTATATCTGGCCAAATTTGCTAGTAAATTAATTTAACAATTTGGAGCCCTTATTTTTATGTGCAGGATCGTTTGTCTTGTGCGCTTCGAAGGTCTGGGCAGTGCACAATTGCGCACATGCGCAGGTTAGAGGGAATATTGGTCAAGACGATGAACAACGAGGCGCAATAATAGTCAAAATAACAATAACGTTCAGATAACATTTGAAAACATGGGGTGACAGAGAAATTGTAGATTTTTGGTAACAAAATCATAGCATTTAAGTCGTATCAGCACTTACCACTAGTTTAAAAACATTATTCATTTGGAAACCACTTTAATTCTTCCCTGAACACGTAATCAAAAGTACAATGTTTACGACAAAAAAAACATTTTTTTTTTATAACTCATATTCAACAAAATAACCAGAATGACCTGTTTAGACAGATGGGTGCATGTACATGTTGAAAAATACCTTTGGTTTAAGTTCACCAAAACTGAATAGATTTGTCTTTATTATCACTCATATCAACGTTGTAAAGCATTGCAACAGGATCAGACATGGTACTCGTCTTTTATATTGTTAATGGCTCTACTGCAGTATCACTAACCGGCAATGTCTTCTTGGCTGGGTAGAGAGCCGCCGCTGATGTTTTGGGCTGTGTTGATTTCTCTCTGTATGTTTTTCCAGTCCGCTGCTGTGCTCCCACACGGTAATCCCTAATGCTGAAATGCTTTCAGCTGTGGCTTTGGAGAAGGACACCAATAACATTTAAAAAAATGTTGAAAGAAAGACTTGACCACACATGTTTGAGTAAATAAAACATCCGTTTCCAATTTCGTAAACTCTAAATGACAACATTCAGTCTGATACAATCGACTTAAAGATGAAATGGTAAGCTCGTATTGGGATCAAGAGATCGCAGTTCGAATCCCGGCTCCTCCGTGTTACATGTCAAAGTGTCCCGGGTAAGACACTGAACCCCTAATACGCCCAATAAGCAGCTAAGCGCCTTACATGGCTCCACGGCCGCTATTGGAAAATGTGAAGCAGAATGCAAAGCGCTTTAGGAAGTCTTGAATTGAAAAGCGCTATATAAATGCAGATCATTTTTTTCATTTCGCCGAAGTAAAGATTTTCAAGTTGCTCAAAATGAATTTCTATACAAGAGACAAATGCTCTGTTCTATTACATTTCCCCCAAAAAAATAGATACAAAGTCATTTTAGTGATGTTTGCACACCGCAGTCATTTATAAAAACTAATGAGAAGACTGAACAAAATGGCACAGAAAAGAAAATCATATTTTGCAGTTTACAAGCTGCAAATAGTTAAATATGCAGCCATAAGGCGGAAAGAAGTTTGTAAAGTTGTAATAGACGTTCGCATGGCTACCGCAACACCAACGATTAAAATTCATTTGGATTTAGTGATTTGGAGTTAAACACAGTTTGATATGCATTTTATTTATGCTAAAGTTATCTAAAAATATGTGACGTTGTTACTGATTTAAACAGGCATGTCAATCATGTAACTATACGATTGTATACTGTACAAACCTATTCAGCCTGTTGTTCTCTATTCTATTTTAACACTGGAAGTCCCAGGAATTGTCTTACCCCTTCAGAATGACCAGTAGACAGCCAAAAGGTTGTGGTGTTTAAAACTAACAACTCTTGTCACCATTGTTCTGTAAATTCGTCAAGAAATACTATGAAATACGACAAAATATAAATACAGTGATACTATAAAAGATACGACAGAAATACTAGAAAAATACCACAAATACAACTAGAGTAATACTGCAAAAATACGGGCTGGTTATGCCCCCACCAAACTTTATTTTCTTCACATTAGCATGCAAAGGGTCGGTACTGAGTTTTTCACACCAGAGTTTGCTTCATTTTCAGATCAATGGTGAAACTATCCCAGGCAGTTGGTTAACTTTTGTGCATTCTATGTAGGAAAGCCAAATGGCTTGGCTGTGGTACTTCTGTTGAATTTCAAGATGACATGTATGTTTTTGGTGTTTGATTTTATCAAATAAATTTCCCCCAAAGTGTAACTTATAGTCCGGGTGCGACTTATAAATGTACTCCGGTGAGTCTTATAGTCTGGAAAATACGGCAATTGAACGAAAAGCGCACCCCTAATTTTCCTTTAAAAATCGGCATAAAATTTGGTTTTAATTTTCCTCACCTCAAAGTAAGCATTGAAAGTGACAAACATCATTGAATACATGCCATGATTCAAATCATTTGTTGACAACTATAACCACAATACCAACATATTCAAGTCAAGTCAAGTCATTTATTTATATTGTATAAAGTATATATATTATATGAAAAAAAAAATATATATATATTCGTTCTGTGTACATTGTTACACAGAATGACAATACAAGGAAATTATTATTATTATTATTATATATATATATATATAATCTCATTTCATGCAGCTTGGTGAAAAAAGGTCCACTTTTGGAGCAATCATTAGAAAATTGAAGTAGCTACATATCATAGTCAATCTCAATCAGAGTGGAGCCCTGAGTAAGATATCACCTCGTGGGGTTTCAATGATTCTAAGGTGAGGAATCAGCCCGCAACTACTCGGCAGGAGTTGGTCAAGGACCTGAAAAGAGCCTCGACCACCGTTTACAATGTTACTGTAGGCAATACACTAAGACGTCATGGTTTTAAATCATGCATGGCATGAAAGGTGAACCTGCTTAAACCAGCACATATCAAGGCCTGTCTTAAGTTTCTATATGAAAAACACAGTTTTGTGGACATATGAGACCAAAATAGAACTAATAATTCCACTGAGCATATATGTATATGTATATATATATATATATATATATATATATATATATATATATATATATATATATATATATATATATATATATATATATATACATATATATCTGGCACAGCGAATGGGTGCAGAGATTCAGGGGTTCAAGTCCAGCTACCGCAGCCTCCCCCTGTGGGGTTTGCATGTTTTTCCCGTGCCTACTCCGGTTTCCTACCTCATTCCAAAAACATGCATGTCAGGTTAATTGACCAGTCAAAATTGTACCTAGGTGCAAAGAGACAGTGAATAGATGTCTGTGTCATGGACCAAAACGGAGACGGGACCCAATTGCGTTCGTTTACTCAGCTTTATTTAGAAGGAGGAAAGGACTTGCACCCACGATCCGATGATCGTCGGTCAAGGGTAGCAGATAGCTGGGAACATAGAAGTGGCAATTCCGTGTCGAGCGAAGGAAGTGTCGAGAGCGAGAAAAAAAACAGGTTGATGGCCAGGACGCAGGAGCAAAAACATAAACGGGTCCAGAAAAGAGGTCGGCAAAGGGACTCAGACGGAAAACAGGGCAGGATAGAGTCAGGAGTCACAAAAGCTTGCCGAGCATGTAGCGAAGGTTCGCAGACGATCTGACGAATGTTGACAGGAAGGCGGGGGTTTAAAAAGAGTACAACGGCCAATCAGGGTCCGCGGCTGTTGGTGCCAACGGAGCAGACTCAGGTGCCCCGCATCAGTAATCAAGACAGTCTGTCATTGTGTGACCTGCGACTGGCTGGCAACCAGTTTAGGGTGTCCCCAGCTCACTGCCTGAAGATAGCTGGGATGAGTTTCAGTACCCCTGCAACCCTACTGAGAATATGTGGCGCAGTTAATGGATGGGTCGATGGATGTATCTTTCTCTCTTTTTCTCTTTCTCTCTTTCTCTCTTTCTCTCTTTCTCTCTTTCTCTCTTTCTCTCTCTCTCACTCTTGCTCTCTCGCTCTCGTTCTCGCTCAGAAAATCTGCACAGTGGGTCATTATGAGATTATGGGATTATCAACTCCACGCTGAGAAATCAAACGGAATAGGACCCAATCACATACATACAGATACATTACATTCAGGACGTTCCCTCAACACAGCTAGCACAAAAGCACACACGCATGTGCTCAGAGACACAACACATTTGATAAAGAGGACAGGGTATAAACTTCACTAGATTGATAGCAGAATACAACACTAGATCTAAAATTGAACTTTTTCCCGCCTTTTTTAATGCTATTTGACCTCATACCATCACTAAATGTGTGGAATATGGCAAAATCCTTCAACCTATGCCGTGCGTTGCAAAAATGAAAACATCTGCTCACGGTGCAAAAAATGGATAGATGGATGGATGGATGGATGGATGAATTTACTGACAATACAATTAAAGCAGCGAGCTCCAACCTTTTTCAAAATGGGAGCTACTTTTTGTTAATTAGTAGCACAAAGGGCACTGTTAAATTATTGAAATGTGTCACTGAGTCCATTTTCACTATCGCAGTTTTCCAGCTATATTAGTTTGGAATTTAATCATCACATAACTGCTTTGATAATCATATGAATTATTTGGTTGTTATAAATACACATCATATTTATACACATATTTTAATGAAGTATTTACACGCTGTAATCATAAGAATTATTCTTTCAGTTTTTTACCAGTAATCGTATTCCGATGCGTCAGCCTTGTCTTTTTATACAACAGTGTTTGATTTAACGTCTGCCCGGACTCCTGGGGCGTTTATCTTTTACGTCGGGCGTACAACTTACACAACGATGTCTGCCCGGGTGGCCGACAACTTTTTCAAGGGGATGAATTTTTTTTTTTAAAGCAAATGATTTCTTTTCAAATCAAACGTTTTCTTTATTCTGATTTTGAAATCTTTGGAAAATTTTGGAATTTCGGTTATTTTAGCAATTTGCATACACGGCAGCCGACCACAAGACATCAAATAACTTTGTGCTTCCGGACTTTCCAGAGGGTTATAAGGTCGTGCATTTGCATATCATTTTCCAAAGTTGTTAAGGATATGTCAGAGTGTCCAGTTTCTTTATGCGTGAGAAATAAGCAGGACATCGTGGTTCAGCCTTTAAACATATTTATTCCTCGACGGCAAGCGAAACAAGAACATGGCTCCATTCAATACAACATGGCAATCAACAATAGCAAAACGAAATATGATGCATGCGTAATGATGTCACACGATGAAAAACGTCTTACCGCAATATCACGAGTAAGAGCGCTACTAAATTGACAAATCTTAACTAAAGTAGACGCACAGAGAACACAAGAAAAATTGATAAGTGCTTAGGAATCAAGCAAAAACTTCAGCCCCAGAAGAAAGATTCAAAGCAACATTTATGACGCTACAAAACGTAAACGTACATTAAAAGCATAGTGGAAAGAGTTCACGTGGCTTGTAGCAGACGACGCAACGCAAACATTGCACGAATGAAGATGAGTAAATACAGGTGAATACTGATGGCAGATGGAAAACAGCGATGTCATATACATGCAATGAATATTATAAGTATATTTATACTAAACTTAATTTTAAAATGTTGTTCTGTTATATGTTGTGATTATCAATCCTTAATACTTTGCAACAATGTTTTTTTTTTTGCGATTAGTTGTCTTATTATGTTTCGAGTTGTGAAAAATGGGGCAACTTTATGGCTGAGCAGGCAACCTTTCAGAGTTGTCTGCCCTGGTGTCCGGTAATTTTTTGTCAAGAGTTTAGACAAAAAAACAGAATATCCAAAGTAAATGTCTACATGTTTATATATTCATAAATGCATTATGTGGCTGGTATTATTAAAAAAAAGTCTTACTTTTGTCATTTTTGATACTTCCTGCATGATGGAATGTTTACAAAGAAAATTGCTTAAAAATGGATATATGTCTTTTTGAAACATGTGGGATGATATGAGAAATTATATAATCCTACAAGGCAATTCATGTCTATAATAATTCGGGGTACAACAGTGTGACTGAATAAAATAACTAATATGAGTTAAAAATGGTAAAAATCTTTCACACACTGTCTAGCATTGTTTTGAAGTTTTGTGGCTAAAACAGATTCCTTACATACGTTAAAAATTGTGCAAGTCTTTACATTTTGTTTACCATCGTTTTGTAAGGCAAAGTCCCTTTATCATCACTTCATTGAAAATATAGTACACTGGCTTTTTATGGAGAGATACGATTAATATTATGTGGAATGGAGGTCAGTGTTTTGGTATGACCCTCCACAATATTTTCAGTTTCTCATGTGGCCCGCTGAAAAGAAATAATTGACGACCCTTGCTCTTGACTTATTTGATTGTTGAAAAATTATTGTGACTTGTTCTGGCCCAAGAAAGAATATCTTTATGGCAAAGATGCTGCATAAGCAAAACCAAAAATGCAGTCTGCTTTTTTGGCGGTTTTCATCTAGGTTAACATATCTGACTGCCTGTAAAAGATGGTGTTGATATTTAATGTTGTTCTAGTCAGGGAGAGTGGAATGTCTTTCTGAAACAAATGCTGAGGTTGCAAAACCAAAAGTGCTGGATCAATTTATATAGAGATTTTTTCACAAATCGGTAAACCCCTCTAATACCAGCTCAGTAGCCTAGATGGTAAGGCGCCCGCTTTGAGACTGGGAGGTTCGGGTTCGCGCCCCGGCCGAGTCATTCCTAAGACTTAAAAAGTGGTCGGCGGCGCCCTCTGTTGGCTGCGGCTGCATCGGCTCGCTACAACGGGTCAGGTGCAATCGACATTTCGTTCTGTGTACATTGTTACACAGAATGACAATACAAGGAAATTATTATTATTATTATTAATTGTGTTGTAAATGAATGATGTGCTGGCCTGGAAAAGGGGAAAGTCTTTCTGGAAAAACTGATGATTTAGCTAAACCAAAAATCCTGATTTAGAGTTTTTGGGCATTTTCACCTCTAGAGTGACCCACTTATTGCATGTGAAAGATTGTGATCCTGGACAAACCTTTGAAAGAAAATGCTGAGTCAACAAAACCAAATAATGCCAAGCCAGTATTCTTAGCGGTTTTTACATCTGGGGTAACCTACCTGATAGCCTGTAAAAGAGGGTGTGTATTCTCTTAGTAAATAGATATATGGATATCTATATCTATAGCTTGGCACCATCTTGCTTAAAATCACGATTGCAGCCTTTGTCAGCTAAATCATGATGCACATGCAAGTACGAGCATTTCTTAGACACGCTCGAATGAACTCTTCTTTTTGCATCCTTTTGGGGGTTTAGGTTGACGTTTGGACTGTTCTTGAAGCGGGCCTTTTCTTACTCTCACCATTTTCATGCAACACTAAAAAAACTGTGGTGACAAGCATAAAGTCACACTCCAACCAGCATGTTCGGTTTGGTTACACTGAGTGTCCTAGTTTGTATTATTCCTTGAGCTTTGTACCACTACACAAGACATTGAATAGTCAAAACATTACACAGTGTCCTTTTTTGTTGAAAGAAAGGTACTGTAAAATTATACCCCTGAACAACGAAGAGTGATGAAACAGGACCCATCTCCTTTCCTGTTGACCATCCTGGCCCACCGAACCTACTGGACTGTCTCAGAAAATTAGAATATTGTGATAAAGTTCTTTATTTTCTGTAATGCAATTAAAAAAACAAAAATGTCATACATTCTGGATTCATTACACATCAACTGAAATATTTCAAGCCTTTTATTATTTTAATATTGCTGAATTTGGCTTACAGCTTAAGAAAACTCAAAAATCCTATCTCAAAATATTAGAATATCATGAAAAAGTATACAAGTAGGCTATTCAACTAATCACCTGAATCATCTAATTAACTCGAAACACCTTGCGAGGGTTTCCTGAGCCTTAAAAACACTCAGCTTGGTTCAGTAAACTAAATCACTGCTGATCTGACTGCTGTCCAGAGGACCATCATTGATACCCTCCATCAGGAGGGTAAGACACAAAAAGAAATTTCTCAAAGAGCAGGCTGTTCACAGAGTGCAGTTTCAAAGCATATCCACAAAAAGTCTGTTGGAAGGGAAAAATGTGGCCGGAAACGCTGCACAACCAAGAGAGATGACCGCAGCCTTAACAAAATTGTGGAGAAGAGCCGCTTCCAGAATTTGGGGGAGCTTCAAAGACAGTGGGTTGAAGCTGGAGTCCAGGTATCAAAAGCCACAGTTCACAGACGTGTCCGGGAAATGGGCTACAATAGCCGTATTCCCATGGTCAAGCCACTTCTGAACTCAAGACAACGAAAGAAGCGTCTGACTTGGGCTATGGAGAAGAAGCACTGGACAGTTGCAGAGTGGTCCAAAGTCCTCTTTTCAGACGAAAGCAAGTTTTGCATTTCATTTGGAAGTCAAGGCGCCATAGTCTGGAGAAAGGCTGGAGAAGAGCAAAATCCAAGTTGCTTGAAATCCAGTGTGAAGTTCCCACAGTCAGCAATGGTTTGGGGAGCCATGTCAGCTGCTGGTGTTGGTCCACTGTGTTTCATCAAGTCCAGAGTAAATGCAACTGTGTACCAAGAGATTTTAGAGCACTACATGCTTCCATCTGCTGAAAAGCTCTATGGAGATGGGTATTTCATTTTCCAGCATGATCTGGCACCTGCCCACAGTGCCAAAACCACCAGTAACTGGTGCACTGACCATGGCATCACTGTCCTTGATTGGCCTGCTAATTCCCCTGACCTGAACCCCATCGAGAATTTGTGGGGTATAGCTAAGAAGAAGATGAAAGACACCAGACCTACAAATGCAAATGAGCTGAAGGCCGCTATCGAAGCATCCTGGGCATCAATAACACCTCAGCAATGCCACAGGCTGATTGCCTCCATGCCACGCCGGATTGATTCAGTAATCCGTGCAAAAGGATTCCCAACCAAGTACTGAGTGCATCAATGGACATTGTCAAATGTTTGATTTAGTTTTGCTGTTATAAAATTATTTTTTTACTTGGTCTGAGGAAGTATTCTAATATTTTGAGATAGGATTTTTGAGTTTTTTTCAGCTGTAAGCCAAAATCAGCAATATTCAAATCATAAAAGGCTTGAAATAGTTCAGTTGATGTGTAATGAATCCAGAATGTATGACATTTTTGTTTTTTTAATTGCATTACAGAAAATAAAGAACTTTATCACAATATTCTAATTTTCTGAGACAGTCCAGTATATACAGAACATTTAGCTAACCATGTAAAACTCAGAGGACTAAGTGCCACATAGAGATAAAAAAGGCACTTGACTTCTTGCCCCTCAACCCTGAAAAACTGAAATGTTAACTATTGGTCCATCTAAATGACGTGACTTCTTCTCAAACATTGCTCTGAATATTGACGAATGTAATATCACCTAGAGGGACTCAAAAATCTAGGTGTCACATTTGACCCTCAGATTCAATCAGCAACCTCAGTTAAAGTGTTTAAATCTAGGTTTAATACACACTTCTATTCTATAGCCAATGAGTGACCTATAAGTCATGTTGACGATGTCTGTGTATTACAACATCTGTTGCAGCCTGGTCATCCTGAAAAGGGGTTTAACTTTTGTGTGGTCCCGTCCGAAGGTTTCTTCCTTTTTCTCATGCTGAGGTTTTAAGTTTTTCCTTGCCCTCATGTAGGTTTTACATAATTGGATGGTGTAATAATAGTCTGTAGTCTTTTATACTTCTTTTGATAAAGGGATTTACAAATAAACAGGACTTGACCTGATTTAGTCACTGTTATATTTTACCCTAGGTCTTAATAAGGCAAGTCAAACTATCAACACCAAATATTTAGCTTCATTTTTTACTTCCAGGCTTTATCATTCAGCCGACATTTGTAGCCTACATTACAAATAATAATCACAGATGGAAAGGGACGTTTTGTAAGCACAACACAAGTACTGTATTCACAAACTGGCCCACATTCAAATTTTTGGGATGAATTTTCGGAACTGTTAACAGACTTAGTAACTTATGCGGACAATGTTGTAATTATTGGTGATTTTAATATTCACAAAAACTCCCCATCTAATTCACTTGCGATTACTTTTAAGTCACTGATTGACACATTTAGTTTTAATCAAATAGTTGATGTGCCCACACATAAAGATGAGAATACTCTAGACCTTGTTCTGACCCGGGGTGTAGTAGCCTCAAATGTTACAGTGTTACCGTATTCCAATGCCATTTCTGATCACTATCTTGTTAAGTGTGAGGTGCTGTTTAGCGTTTACTGTGGTAAGGAAAATGTAGGCTTTAATAGTCGCAATATCCGTCCTGCAAAGGTATTAGCTTTGAAAGAACTATTACCTACATACAAACCACTTTAATACTGCTTTGGTTAATGTTCTTGATTCTGTTGCGCCCCTACGGCATACATTTCGACCTAAGAAGCTCACACCTTAGTTTACTGAAGGAACCAGGTCACTCAAACAAGGTTTGGGGAGAAAGTTGAACGAAAATGGTGCAGTACAGTGCTGGAGGTCTTCCGACTGGCCTGGTGTGACAGTTTGCTGAAATATAAAGTAGCCCCAGCTGAAGCATCTTTTTTCTCTAAGATTATTTTGATACAAAAAACTAATCTGAAATTTTTGTCCGACACAATGCCAAAACCCACTAGACGGCAAACAAACCCAAATAGTCTACTTTTTCTGCTAATGACTTTATGGCATTTTTTTAATAATAAGATTCAACTCATCCAGAATGAAATTTTAAATGAACGCTCTGCAACCCCATCCTACCTTAAAGATGTGGAGGTTTTAGGTCAGGACCGTGTCGGCGGCTGTTCAGAAACGTTGTCCAGTTTCAATGATTTGTCCCTTGATAGTCTTACACAAATCCAGATTCAGATTCAGATTCAGATATACTTTATTGTCATTCTTGTACACGTGTATACAGAACGAAATGTCAATACATCTGACCCGCACAGTTTCCTTGAATGTACAGATATAAATAAATGTTGTACTGAGTTAGAGTATTGAAGTACTAATAATATGCTAAATAATTGTAGATATGTATAGTATTATACAGTAGTGCAAAGAGTGCAAGAGGAGAAGCTAACCAGATGTGCAAAATGGGCAGTCAGGTAAACAAGTCAAGATACAATAACAATAACACTGGAGTACGTGCAGAGAACAGATGTGCAAAGGAGTGGCTAGGTATAAGAGAACTGCCAGTAGTGCAAAAAAAACCAGACTGATGTACTGATTAGCAGCTGTGTAGGCTTACTGTGTGTGTGATTGACCATTTAACAGTCTAATGGCCAGGGGGACAAAGCTGTTGCAGAACCTGGTGGTCCTGCACCGCACACTGCAGTACCTCTTCCCAGAGTGAACAGTCCATGATGGGGGTGAGAGGGGTCCCTAATGATGTTCTTGGCTCGGGATAGGCAGCGCTTCTGGCCAATGTCCTGAATGGAGGGGAGAGAAGTTCCAATGATTTTCTCTGCAAAGAAAAACGGTCAGTAGGGCCAAAATAACTATATGCCTGCTTGATCCGTTTCCAGCTTTAATGGTGAAAGATCTGTTTGGGATCTTAGAACCTTCAGTTTTAAATATTTCTAATATATTGCGATCCTCGGGTATTGTTCCGGGAGCCTTCAAGTATGCTGTCATTAAACCCACGCTTAAGCAACAGAACCTTGACCCGGAAAACCTAGGGGATTATACGCCAGTGTCAAATCTGCCATTTTCTGCAAAATTACTTCAAAAGGTCGTTGCAGCCGATCAGAAGACATCGAATAACTTGGTGCTTCCGGACTTTCCCGAGTGTTATAAGTTTGCATATAATTTTCCAGAGCTGTTAAGGATATGTCAGAGTGTGCAGTTTCCTTATGTCAGGGAAGATAAGCAGGACATTGTGGTTCAGCCTTTAAGCATATGTATTCCTCAACAGCAAGCAAACAAGAACACAGCTTCATTCAATACAACATGGCAATCAACAATAGCAAAACGAAATACGGTGCGTGTGCAATGACGTCACACAATGGGAAACGTTTTACCGCAATATCACGAGTAAGAGCGCTAATAAATTGGCAAATCTTAACAAAAGTAGATGCACAGAGAACACAAGAAAAATTGATAAGTTGTTAAAACAAGCCAAAACCTCAGCCCCAGAAGAAAGATTCAAAGCAAAATTTATGACGCTACAAAACGTAAACGTACACTAAAAGCGGCATGGAAAGAGGAGTCCACATGGCTTGTAGCAAACATTGCATGAATGAAGATGAGTAAATACAGGTACATACTGATGGCAGATGGAAAACAATGATGTCATATAGATGCAATTAATGTTATAAGAAGATTTATAATAAACGTAATTTTAAAGTGTTGTTCTGTTATATATTCTGATTATCAATCTTTAATACTTTGCAACAAAACTTTTTTTTTTTTTGCGATTAGTCGTCTTATGTGAAAAGTGGGGCAGGCAACTTTATGGCTGGGCAGGCAACTTTTCAGAGTTGTCTGCCCTGGTGTCCGGTAACTTTTTGTCACGAGTTTCAGACACTGATATTACACTTGTGTTGGATAACTTACACTGGCTCCCAGTCCACCTAAGATGTGACTTTAAGGTTCTCTTAAGGCCCAGTCACACAGCCTTTCACGGGCGTATCGAGGCTGAATCACGGCCAAAAATTTCTGCCCATGAAGCAGACGCTGTTGGACGCTTTGAGATCGCGATACAGACGAGATACAGCTGTGCTTTACACGCGGTAAGAAATTCACACGCGGTTGGCCGCGCAAAAAAGTTTTGCGCTGCTCAAAACTTTAGACCACGGGTAACCGCGGGCGGCACACGTGGTACACACGAGGTAAAGACGCGGTACGAACGTGCTAGGACGTGCTACGGCCGCGGCCAAGACGTGGTTACAGGCGGGTAGGACGCAAAATTTTAGTGGGTAATCGCGGGTGGAGCACGGTCATAGCACGTTTGTTCTGTGCCTGTATCGCGGTGCTATCACGTGCATTAGCGTGTGTACCGCGTGTAAGCACGGTCAAACGCGATGCAGCCGCGGTTACCCGCGATAAGGACACGGAACAGTCGCCGGCGTCTGTTTTGCGGGCATACCACGGGTAAACAGCGGGTTTAGCCAATTTTGCACATTTTCCACCGCGTCTGCTTTACGGGCAGAAATTTCTGGCCGTGATTCAGCCTCGATACGCCCGGCTGTGTGACTGGGCCTTTACTAACATACGAATGTTTGCATGGACTAGCACCCTCTTATCTCTAGGTTTATTTCCCCTCCATGTTCCTGCACGGAGCCTCCACTCTGAAAATGCCGGTCTACTTGTGACTTCAAAAGCCAAAAAGAAGTCTGCAGAATCGAGAGCGTTCTCCATCCGGGCCGCTTCCGATGAACGTGATAAGTATAGTTTGGGTAAATTGAGGAAACAATTTGGCAAGCATTTTCAAAAGACAATGAGGAGCAGATTACTCGATCTTGAGGAAGACCATGAAAAATTTAGGAATTTGATTGCTAAGGTGATGTCTTCATGGTCATTTAACCTAGACTAAACATCCGAGTTTGTAAACATGACCGATTTAACAGGATTCAGAAGTCAGACGCACTGTTGAAAAAGGCTGAAGATGGACAGAAAAACAAGCAAAGAACAAACAAAGACGTTCACTCATCCGTTGTCTGCGCCGCTTGTCTACAGCAGGGTCGTGGGGACACTGGAGCACATCCAGGCTGTCCTCAAACAGTGAGCAGGAGGCAATCTGAACTGATTGCAGCCAGTTTCGAGGAGAAAGAGGTAGACAACTGGGCACCAAGGTCAGTGTGGCACTGATAAAGCTCATGCGCGCATTCCTACAGCGGATTACGAGTGGAACGTCACAATGGCCTGAGCCAGACGGCCAAGGCCGTCGACGAGGCGGTGATAACGAACAACACGAGTCTGCATTGAATCACGCTAGAATCTTGTTGATTGACGTAGTGTTTACAAATCTGAGGAATATTGATACGTTTGGATTGTGAATTATTTTATTTTTAACACAGAAATACTGCTAAAATTGTATTTTGAATCTGCTTTCCAGGAAAACGGTGATGTGTCTCCAGATGCAGGAGCATCAGGAGGATTATTAAGGAGAATAGGTAACAGGGGAATACCTTTGACTTTATATCAGATACAAGTGCACAATTTAAAAATATTATGCAAAGGGGGGGGGTGAAATAGCTGGAGAAATAAGGGTATAGGTCTCCGTATTTACAGGCCACGGTAGACGGAGGGAATAATAATGGAAAAGAGTAAATGGAATATTAAAATCGAAGATAAACAAGATCTTTGTGAGTACTAGGCTCAACTGAGGGGATGCGCTACAGTTAGCGCTGATGAGTGATCGCATGCAAACTCATTGGATCACGCATTTAACACCGCTTGAAATGCTAACAGGCAGACCAGCGCCGCATCTGGGAGGTCCCTATAAGGGGCCGCCACTTGAGCAACTACAAACTGAACTGAGAGACTGTATGAGACAATTGACGGCTGTCATCTACTGGCTGGTTAAGAGACAAGAGTCCAAGGTCGAACAACCATTTGAAAAGACGTCCCAGGGGATCTCGTCTACAACAAGGTTTCAACGAAAGTGGAACCATCCGAGGCGTGAGGGACCGTACACCGTCGTGAGGGCAACGCTGACCGCAGTCCAGGTCGAGGGCAGCTCAAAATGGTACCATCTGAACCACTGTACCACGGCTCACGCTGCCACCGTCAACGAGACCAAGCAAGATCAACAGGGCAGTAACGTTAAATTAGGAAAACAAGATGTGGGTGACAAAGCTGTGTGTGATAATAAATTGTCTGATATGATTGTTACTAGGAGCAGAGCTCGAGAAATCGCAGCGGCGAATGGAAATTGCGGGTCCGGAAGTGCGGCCGGAGATCCGGAAAAGCGACGCTGCAGTTGCAGACCATGACCCATCCTAGAGACAGCGGCCCGGTTAAGTGTGACACTACTGTATAACATGCCAAAACGGTTGAGGATTTGGAAAGTACAAGTACATTTTACCTCATGAAGGGCTCACTGGCCCTGAGGTATGGAAGCTCGAAAGTACCAAAATTAAAAATATTACAGGAAAAAAGAAAAAATGTGAGATATGACGAAAATGTGTAAAATATAATTCTTAGAATATGGTTTCATAAGAAACATGCACTCGAAATCTTTTAAAGGGACAGTGTGTATAAATTGACCCCAAGATGTCTCTGCACTGTGGAGTGCAACCGAAATAAAAGTGCTGAACAGGATAAATAAGGAGAGTCACAGTGCCCAAAGAAGCACTATTTTCTTCTAATTATTGTGTCATATCCACTGCCTCTAGGTGATGCTCATGTTATGGGAAACTCAAGTAACTCCAGTTTACAGTCACGTAGTCACACCAGCAGTCCTTGTTTTGGATGTAAATTGCTAAAAATACTTTATAAGAAAGCTAATTAAACGATTTAGGTTCACTATCAAGACATTTCTAATAAAACCTCGCAGGAAAAAACCTTAACCGAGAACGAACGTTTTATCCAGAAGCTGTAGCAAAGAAACTCAAACGTTTTGATTGGGTAAGTGTTAGGAACTATAAACAGGACATGCGCACTTTTACTCCATTGCCCAGCGTCTGTGCTAAAAGTAAATACGTAAGTATCTTCAGTTGTAGGAATTTTTGACATTTTCACAAAATAACTTGGCTTGCATCAGGATTTGAATCAATAATTTGAGACAAAATGACAGACAAAATGAGCGTCAGCACTCATAAGTGACGGCGGGAGGGAGTCGAATTTTAAGTCACTCAACACTCAAAACGTCACACAGTGAAAATTAAAATCGCTGAATGAAAGTACCGTAGAAATACTACGACAGTAATACGGTAATAGAGAAATGCCCCTAGAGGTATACTAAACAATATCACAAAACTAACGATTCAATATAGTACTTTAAAACAAAGACATAGTACACTACATCAATTAAAAATAAATAAACAAATAAATAAATCACAAAAGTAGCGAAAATAACACAGGAGCTGCTGGAGTGGCTGCCATTCGTGACGGCGCCGGAAGTAACATTATCAAATACATTTTTCCACAATTGGGTCAGAATTAAACCTCTAGGGTTTAATCCAGCCATTCATGTGCAGTAAACCAAAGGAGAACAAGAAATGGGATGGTAAAGTATTACGATAATGTAAATCCTACTACAGAAATTCTATGAAATTACTAGAAAACGGAATATAGAGCTTGAAAAACGGAACATAGTATATGGTACGGCTATGATTCTAAAAAGACCAACTACAGAAATTCTGCAAGAATACTGCTACAAAACTACAACAGCATTAATACTAGCGCTACTAAAGAAGTCCTGCAAAAATATAGCCTCAGGTGTACTACAACCTACTTCGAAAATATTACAGAATCTTATTTAATCTTATTTTGTAAATATTATAAGATACTACTGCAGAAATGGTTGAGTTAAGTGCAGAGCGGACCAGAACTCAATCGCTTAACGACCAGTTACTTCTATTCAGCAAAATTGTCCAACGCTCAGGGAAAAAACAAAACAGCAACTGGCCTACAGGCAAACAGGAACTCAGACTAGGAATACTCATAAAACAGGCTTTTACTCAGAACGGGCAAGCCCTTAAGAAGGACACATGCAAATTAGACGGTCGCCACGGCGACCATGCTGGACATGACAGAAATACTACATACGTGCACAACTACAATAACACAGTTGTACCTCTACTTATACGTTTAATTGGTTCTAGCAGTAAATATGGAATGATGAAACTCTTGTAAATCGAAACACATTATCAATTTGAATCAATTGGATTGAAACGGGATTAGTCCGTTCCGAAAGCAAACGAACCTTGTTGAATCAACTGCGATTGCCCTGAAGGTATGCTGGTGTTCAGTAGGGGTTCATACATATACACAAAATAGATAAACATGAAATAAATATAATGAAATATAACATCATAACTGTAAATGAGAAAAACTGGATGTGTCCCCAGGCTCGTGACGCCAAAAGTTTGCCCACCCTTGACTTAGAACCATTGTTTTTGGGATGATGGACTGGTGGTTAATTGCGCTTTTAATGACGGATTTCTTTTTAGGTTCTTTTTAAGAAGCAGAATGTTGGAAAAAAAAAAATTTTGAGCTGATTGTAGGCGATGATGAAATAGGTCGATAAATTCTCTATAGAGCGTGACGTCTCGTTTGGTTTCATGTTATAGTCATCATAGTTCCATTCCACTCCATTTAGTTATTAGTATCGATACGACGACACACACACACGCACACTGCTGTCGTCTTAAAAAGAAAAAAAACTGAATCGTCTCTGCACCGCACAACACAGTGGCCACGATCACACTCTCAGTCCGCTCTTGGCGCCCATACTCAGTCATCCCTCTCCTCAGAGCGCCCTAAACCTTGCTTCCTTGATTGAGTAGAAGGACGTGTATAAATAGTGCAATTGCGATAGAAGACAAGTTTGAATTACTGAAATTCCGAGTATTATGGGATGAGTCAGACGAAAGAGAGACATAGATTGTGAACTTAGGTTTTAACTCAGGGGGGAAGTTGAGACATTCCGTAAAAATAAGTTAAAACCTAGTTTTTTCCGAAATTGATGAAAAATTGTCTTCTGAATAAGCTCTCCATATAACTGTTTTTTGAGATTCAAATTACGAAATTTGGACGGATAGAAAAATATTACACAGAAGAAATGTTGTAATATTACAAAATTTACAATGTTTGTCAAATTGATTAACAAACAAGTTTACTTACTGAAGAGATCATATATAGGTTATGATTTTTATAAAAGGCAAAACAAAGAGTGGATCATAACAATAAAAACGTCTTTTCTTGGGTTAAATTGACAATTTAACAATCTATCCTGGTCATCTGCCTCGAGGGGAATGGCCAACAGCAAGATAACACGTTGAAAATCAAAAGAAAATGCAAATAAAAAGTGCATACAAATTTTTTCTCGGATGTGATCAATCTACAAAAGAGAACACTCAAACACTCAAATCAGGGTAAATGATTCTGACAAGGATAATGGTTAAACTGATCCAGTGACTGTATTTAGTGAAAAAGCAAAATTTAAAATTTAGAACTGACAATTTAAATAATAAATTGTTTATCTTCTAGTTAGAATTTTGGGATAGAATGCTCAAAATGGGTAGGGCATCTTATAGTGGGGATTTTGATTTTCACTTAAAATAAATATAGAAACGTGCAACCAGTCGGAGTGCCGATGGACTACCAGAAACCAAATGTGTTAACGACAGTACAGACTAAAGTGACGGATAATATGCTAAACCTTAATGTGACGATACAGGCGAGAAGGGTACCGACACACCAAAGTCCAGAAAAACCTACACCCACGGCGACAGCACTGAAGAGTGAGGTTACAACGCCGACAGCCAAAAATGAGTGCACGGCCAGTACGTAAAATTCGGGAAATTGTGTAGAAGAGGAAAACCATAACCCTAACTCGGTAGTTGTGTAGGCGCATGGTCTCAATGTGCACTGACTTAATTAGACTAATTAACTTAAATTTTTGTGGGCCATCTGTCTTGTTTTATGTTTTATGTTTGTTCAATGTTGTAAGTGTTTGTATTCTTTCCTGTATTCTTATCTTTCTTGTCTATATGGTTGTCCAGCGTTTAATCAGCCCACGTAACTGAAAGGATTAACAGAAAAATATCGAAGGAAAAGGAAAAAGGGAACAATACAGTGCTCATTGAGACGAGAAAAACGTTTTTAAAGAGGAAGACGGTTTAAAATGTATTGTTTTAGATAGAACCGATAGCACGTCTCGTTAGGAATCGAAAACGTTCGTTTTTTTTAAGAAATCGTTTTGACGCTAAGGGTGTGCAACATAACGTCTGAGAGCCTATGGAGTTCCCAGAAAAATAAATTTTTTTTCAGTTGGAAAACGATGAATTTAGGGGTGAAAAGTATAGAAAAATTAAGTTTGGTTATTTTAGGTGCTTTAGATTAAGTTAATGCCAGAATAACACCAAGAAAGGATAGAATAATAACAAAAAGAAAAAAGTTAACCTATTCCGGTTTTCAGTTCAAAATTGGAAAGTTGAGGAATGTGAAGACGAGGAAAAATCCAATTGAGAGAATTGGGATGGAGTAATTTGAGAATGAAAAGCATTGTTGTACGAGAATAGTGGAAAAGCGTGAGTAAATACTTTCTTTTCATTGAATATGGAGGGAAAATTCATTGAGTGGAATACAAATGAGTAAGAAGAATCGTTGTAGATCAATGCACGTCATTTTCACATTAAGTAGGTGAAGCTAAGATAGTAGATTGAATTGGTTTGGAAAGACAAAAAATAAAAATAAAAAATAAATAAATAAATAAATAAGTGAGATGGTTATATGTCAATTTCCCATTAAACTAGTGGGCTAAAAAGAATGTGTTAGAGGGCGTAGGAGAAGGGAAAGTTATGTAGAAAATGGATTGTTGGCAGAGCAAGTAAGGAAGTTACAAATACAGAAAGATAAATGTTAGTAAAAGAAGGTAAAAAGGGGAGAGATAGTAGGCATTGAGGAAAAGAGAAGAGGGGGACATGCAAGTGACAAAAGGAAGGAATGTAAAGGGGAAAAGGTAATTGAATGAAATATTTTTGTTGACAATTGGCCGCAGTAAAGAAAGCATATGTTCCGGGTAGACGTGTATATCTAGATACCATCAGACAACCGAGAGGAATTCCAGAAGAATTTAAAGCTAGGAATAAAATTAAGTCTGGATTAGAATCGATATTTATCTGGATAACTCCGAATAAGAACGCAGAATGGATTAATTACATTTATTACAACCAGCAACGTTTTATTAATTACATTAACGAGGCCTTTAGTGCAGTAGGAGAGCAAAGCGATTTTCTCTTAGCCAGTAAAGGAGGCGTGTGTCATATGATATAGGAGGAATGCTGTACTTATATACCTTTAAATACATCCGAAGCAGGAAGCTTCACAAAAGCACTGTCAAAGATTCGTGAGTTGAGCAATGAAGTGACAGTAAATACTGAAAAGAACAGTATCTCTTTTGATTGGTTCTCGTCTACATTTGGGTACTGGGGTGGTATGTTAGCGAAAGGGGGAATTCTTGTACTAACTGTCGTAATAATTATGTGTTTGTTGTGTTTCTGTGCCATACCTCTTCTTAAAAGAGGAATGCTTAAGACTTTTGGAGAACAAATGACAGTAGTGGCTAATACTAGGGTGGCAGAAGCTCAATGAGCACAGTTGGTGATTAAATATCCAAGCCTATTCCTGAGTGAGGAGGAACAGATGACTCAACTGAATTCAAATTCAAATTGAAATTCCATTGAATTTTATCTGGCAACATTAACAGTCAGTCTACATTACATTAAATAATGGAGCATCTGCGGAAAGAGACACAAATGATGATCTGCACTAATAACAATATCAATTAGCACTACTGTTAAACACGTAACACACTATATAGCACTAGGAATAACAGCAACAAATATGTTGGTTTCTGATTGTGATTCTTTTGTTGGTATGTCACACTGCCGGGGAGCAAGCTGCTGTCTGAGATGGTCAGGATGCATCGTCGCTTCCGGGTTTTTGGCTGCATGGAAACTGAGCGTGATGCCTGCTGGGATGAACACTCACTCCAACATCTGACTTCATGAGACCCGTTGACGAATACGACAGTGCATGGTCTTCAAATTGTTCACGGGGGTCAGGCCAATGGCCAATGTGTACACTGTATCACTATCCAGTCATGCACTCATCTTGAAATGTATCGACGACTGTTACCAAAATTTGTTTCATTTACCTTTATCACGTACCGATCAACCGTCGACGGTCCACGTGTATAATCCAGTATGTATGGATAAAGATAAATGAAGGGGGGGTTAGTGCATGGGTCAGATGTTTGGAGTGTTGGGGGTTTTTGTAAATGAAACATGAACAATGAAAGTTAGAATGATCACAGCAGGCTGACCGCCAGAATTTTATTTTATTTTCGATTCGCGTAAACTCTGTCCGTGTATTGATATCTATGATTTGTAATACTTTGCCACTACTCTGTATTGATTTTCAATTTTAATTTCCATTCAAAATGGGAGTATAAACTCCCAAAAGGGGGGATAAGGTAACAGAAAAAAAAAAAAAAAAAAAAAAAAAAAAAAAAAGGGGGGATATGTTGTGGTAAATACACTTGCAAATGTAGAATGGATTTGCATACATGTAGAAATTTAGAAAGACTTGCTTACAGTAGTGGGAAACGGTCGGGTAGACATCCTTGAAGATACTCTTGGCAGACATTAAGTTTCCTTGAAGATAGCGTGCAAGGGACGGGACGCTCTGTACTTGATACGTGATACAGGACCGCCTTTTGGGGTGTACTCAATCGAAGCCTAATCGTCACTACCAGCTTTAAATACATTGTCATGTTCCTAGCTCTGTGAGATCTTTATTGACGCATCAATAAAGTGACATCTCCCTCCGTAACGAGGCTGGCTCCTGTCTATTTCTCTTATCCACATATGAGAAGACTTTTCTCTCGATTATCGGACCTCCAATTTCTCCAACAGTGCTGTGGAATGCTCTGCATCCGGAGATAAGATGTGCAGCCTCAGTGGAAGTTTTTAAATCACAACACCTCTCCACTCATTCCCATCACCAACAAGAGCTGTAGCTTCCACTACATTAAGACCTATTTCCTCTCGTGCACTCATAACACCATCCATCCACGTCAATCGCTGCCTTCCTCTTGGTCTCCTTTTCATTTACTTCTGCTCTGTAGATCCTCTTCACCATTCGCTTCTTATCCATCCTCTCCATGTGCCCAAAACAACCGAGTATCCACACGCTTACTCAGTTCCACTACTACTCCAATTCTGTCTCTCACAATTTCATTTCTCAAGCCATCCAATCTTGTCACTCCTAACATATTCCTCAAACACTTAATCTCGAAAACATTTCATTTCCTTCTCAAAACCGCGTTAAGGCTCCAAGTCTCTGCACCCTACAACACAGTCGGCACAATCACACTCTCAAACAGTCCTCGCTTAACATCCATACTTATACTGTTTTTTACTCATCACTCTCCTCAGAGCACCCAAAACCTTGCTTTTTTTGATTCACTGCAATACCTCGGACTCCATTCCACCAACTGCAGCCACATCACAACCCAAGTACCTAAAGGTTTCAACTTCTAACAGCACCTGTCCATTTAACCTTATTTCAACGCCATGCCCACTCCATTACGTGAACACTTCATCACCTTACTCTTGCAAACATTCACACATAACTTCTTTCTGAACCAGGTCCACATGCACTTATAAACATCCATACTTATACACCCCACTTTAATCGCACCCACATCAATCTTGAAGATATCTCTTTCCACTCTACCATGTTCTTCCTTTGCTTTCCAACACACAAGCATAGCCACCTCTTCTGTAGCATGTCCACCCGTAACTCCAGACTTTCTACCATACATACCTCCAAGCTGTAATTCACCCTTTCCTTTCTTTTTTGTTTCACTCAAGGCTAACACATCAACCTTCTTTTTAGTCATCATCCTTCCGATCTCCTCTTTTTTCCACTCAGTCGCTTTACTTCCACATCCTCTCACATTTAGTGACCCTATAACCAGGGTTTGCGAGACCTTTCGGTCTTCGGCCCCCCTTTCTTTGTCTTGCTGTCTCTTAAGGAGTAGAGATAGAGAGGAGAGGATCCCCAGTACCCTCGCTCCCTCCATTTTAGTCGCCTCTTACCACACGCAGCGGATCACGGTGGGACAATTCTCACACCTCCCAGAGGGAGAAGGCCCCTCACCACAGGAGATTAGAGAAATATAATTAATATATTAATCTTAAAAAAAAAGATAAAATACAAAACATTTTTTACCTTTTTATGCTAAACAAATTTAGTCAACACGGAATCCATCAAAAATGCATATTGAGAAAAAAACTGTCTCGGAGAGAACAGTCTTTTTATTGGTGGGCTCCCTCGTTCACTTCCATTACAACAGTGGGAAAAATAATGAGTTTGATGACCTCGTTCCTGGAAAAAAATAACTCCATTATGTAATGGTGTCATTTACAACGGTGTTATTCCCGAATCCTGACACCGCAGCTGAGACATGCATAATCTCTCTCCAGTGCTACAGCGCTGACTTCGTAGAAGTGTCAGCACACATTGCTGCTGGAATCAGTGAGCTGGAAAGTGCAGTCCCATAACAAGAAGCTCAATGTGAAAATCACGTGCACACAGTGGCAATTTTGGAGGATACTGAGGTTACTTGACCCCAGGGCCGTAGCCAGAGATGACTCTCAGGGGGGGCGGGGCACAACTTTTTTTACCCCCCAAAACGTTTTCACGCAGCCCTGCTACGTGGGTTTTTCCAGTGCGTTTCGCAATTAGTGTTTATGAAAATACAGTTCAATCTTGTGTTTTGTAGTTTCGTTGTTGATGCACTGAAAAGTCAATATGTTTGATAGACATTTTGTTGTGTCATGCAGGGATTCCAGTTGCTAAGTATAAATACCCTCTCAATATTTTGCTAGGGCCTGCGATTCTGACGTTTGTAAAAAAAAAACACAAATGTTAAGATTTTCAGCATCAAGAGATGCTTCTCTTAAAAAATAATAAATTAATGGGTAATAAAAAGTTATCATGTATCTATGACAGCATATAATGCTACACAGGAGTCAGGAACCACTGGCTCTTTTCATGAGTACATCTGGCTCAAAGACAAGATTCTTTCCAATTTGAATATTTGGTACAGTAATGCAACACCAGGGTTTAAGCATGGGAAGCCAAAGCAGCACACAGATTGCATAGGGTTCAAACCAGTTTCTATAGCAGGGGTCTCAAACTCACGGCCCCCAGGATGATAGTTTGAGGCCCCTGCCTTAATATAAAAGTTAAAGAGACAGTGTGCATCTCTTGCCCATTAGATGTCACCGTATTCTGTCGTGCCACTGAAAATGAGTAGTAAAAGCACAACGGATGACAAAATATGGAAACTTTAACGCGACCCAAACACACCCTACTACTTCTGAAAAGAAGATAGATAATAAAAATTTAAAAATTAAAAAAATTGACAAAAAAACGGGTAAAAAAAAAAAAGAAAACTATAAAATAAATGTCAGAGCCAGAACAGATGGTAGACCCAAATGCTAAACGTTTCACAACAAACTTCAAGTATGGGAAAGCGAGCGCCAGCAATCCGGCGATCGCTGGCGAGGAGGAGCAGGGAGTTCACGGGATCAGAGTGTAGTCGGAAGACAGGAACGAGTTGAGTAGCCGGGCCATCGGAGCGTGGTCGACGGGCAAACACGGGTTGAGTAGTCGGGGTGGGAGATCGGCGCATGGTTGAAGGGAGGAAGTCAGGGAGCCGGAGACGATTGGGAAGCCAGGGGCGGACGAGCAGGACACAGGTAAGGACGGGACAGACGGGAGCCAGAGTCAAATAGTGCTTGCTTTGCGTGTGCAGAGGTTCGCTGACGGACTGACAAGGAGTGAATGGAAGCATTTAGGCAACGAGCAACAGCTGGCACCAAACGAGTGGGCAATGGGTAATCGTGACTATAAACAATAAGATGAAACTCCTGGAAAAAAAGGAATAGAAAAACGAAAAAAGCAAAAAAGAGAAAAATTTAGAAAAATTGAAAGAAAAGAGAAAATGTTTTTCCATTTTTGTCATTAATCTCTTTAATTCACATTCTTTCTTTCCTTTTTCCCTTCTTTTCCCTTACTTTTCTTAATTTTCTCGTTTTTTTGCGTCTTTTTCTCCTTTCTTCCCTATTTCTTATTCTTTCAAAATAATTATTTTCATTTAGTCTTTCTTTGAGAAAGGCTGGGTAAAAATTGGAAGAAAACGGCTGCTTTTTGCTCACTGCTCACCGTAGTTTGTAGTCTTCCTTGGACTCATTTTTGGTTGCACTATGCATTACAGCAACATTTAGTGGACAAACATAAAACACTGTCCCTTTAAGAAACAGCGGAATGTTTTTATCAGCCGAATCCTAGCTTAACCTCACCCGAATCCTAGCTTAATGACACTAACAGACCCCGTTTTGGCCGCACGTTGCTAAGGGACAATTTATATGGAAGCTCATTGAACAATGCATATTCACTGTTGAGACATTTTATGATGAAAACCAACAGAACAAACTGTACCCAAAAAGCTGGCCACGCACCCGAAGCAATTTGATTTGGTGATTGGTGCAACTTTTGCAGTCACTCAGCAAATGCTTCCTTCTTTCTGCCTAGCACCGTCTGCACCGAAGGTAAATACGATCATTTGCTGATTTGTGTGACCAAATTGAACCTCAACAACTCTACCCCCCAAAAAAATTTCTTAATATTTTGCTTTCATGGCTCTTTGGGTCAAAAAGGTTAATTCAAAGTTTTTGATGGTTTCTATCAATCCATCCATTATCTGAACCGCTTATCCCCGCGAGGGAGTGCTGGAGCCTATTCCAGGTATCTTTGGGTAGGGAACCCCCTGAACCTGTTGCCAGCCAGTCGCACGGAACACGGAGACAGACAACACACTCGCTCATTCAAACCCATGGACAATTTGGACCGGCCAAATTACCTGACATTCAAGTTTTTGGAATGTGGGAGGAATCCGGAGTACCCGGAGGAAACCCATGCAAGCACGGGGAGAACATGCAAACTCCGCACAAGAAGTCTGGTAGCTGGATTTGTACATATGACCTCAAAACGACTTAGCTGCCGTGCCACCCTGATTGTTTCTATTGAGTCTATATTACTTATTATACCGGCAAGATACAGTATGTTGTTTTTTTAACGTTTTTCTGATTCTGGCACACAAACTCACAACATGACAACATTTTAAGACCAAACTAGCAAAAACTAAAGCTCGGTTTGTTTAGTGTTTTGACTAGCGCAGAGATTATTTTGCCTTCAAGCTAAGCTCACTTACTTGATACGTCACAATGTTTACAAACAGGCGAAAGGTCTATTGGCTAAACATTATTGTCCACAGTGATCTTTTTATCCAATTGTTGTTATGTACCTTTCGTTCTCCTAAAATTTGTTCCACCAACCAGCAATTGAAAAGACCTGCCTTTTTCTGGGAGTGAATTTACAGCATGACTAGAATTCCTCGACATTCTCTGTCTCCAAGCTCTCACTTATTATACATATATATATATATATATATATATATATATATATATATATATATATATATATATATATATATATATATATGCCCACTGCCCGATGATTGCTGGGATGGGCTCCAGCACCCCCGCGACACTACTGAGGATAATAATAATAATAATGAGATGAGATGAGATTATATATATATATATATATATATATATATATATATATATATATATATACTGGACTGTCTCAGAAAATTAGAATATTGTGATAAAATTCTTTATTTTCTGTAATGCAATTAAAAAAACAAAAATGTCATACATTCTGGATTCATTACACATCAACTGAACTATTTCAAGCCTTTTATTATTTGAATATTGCTGATTTTGGCTTACAGCTGAAAAAAACTCAAAAATCATATCTCAAAATATTAGAATACTTCCTCAGACCAAGTAAAAAAAATAATTTTATAACAGCAAAACTAAATCAAACATTTGAAAATGTCCATTGATGCACTCAGTACTTGGTTGGGAATCCTTTTGCACGGATTACTGCATCAATCCGGCGTGGCATGGAGGCAATCAGCCTGTGGCATTGCTGAGGTGTTATTGATGCCCAGGATGCTTCGATAGCGGCCTTCAGCTCATTTGCATTTGTAGGTCTGGTGTCTTTCATCTTCTTCTTAACTATACCCCACAAATTCTCGATGGGGTTCAGGTCAGGGGAATTAGCAGGCCAATCAAGGACAGTGATGCCATGGTCAGTGCACCAGTTACTGGTGGTTTTGGCACTGTGGGCAGGTGCCAGATCATGCTGGAAAATGAAATACTCATCTCCATAGAGCTTTTCAGCAGATGGAAGCATGTAGTGCTCTAAAATCTCTTGGTACACAGTTGCATTTACTCTGGACTTGATGAAACACAGTGGACCAACACCAGCAGCTGACATGGCTCCCCAAACCATTGCTGACTGTGGGAACTTCACACTGGATTTCAAGCAACTTGGATTTTGCTCCTCTCCAGCCTTTCTCCAGACTCTGGCGCCTTGACTTCCAAATGAAATGCAAAACTTGCTTTCGTCTGAAAAGAGGACTTTGGACCACTCTGCAACTGTCCAGTGCTTCTTCTCCATAGCCCAAGTCAGACGCTTCTTCCGTTGTCTTGAGTTCAGAAGTGGCTTGACCATGGGAATACGGCTATTGTAGCCCATTTCCCGGACACGTCTGTGAACTGTGGCTTTTGATACCTGGACTCCAGCTTCAGCCCACTGTCTTTGAAGCTCCCCCAAATTCTGGAAGCGGCTCTTCTTCACAATTTTGTTAAGGCTGCGGTCATCTCTCTTGGTTGTGCAGCGTTTCCGGCCACATTTTTCCCTTCCAACAGACTTTTTGTGGATATGCTTTGAAACTGCACTCTGTGAACAGCCTGCTCTTTGAGAAATTTCTTTTTGTGTCTTACCCTCCTGATGGAGGGTATCAATGATGGTCCTCTGGACAGCAGACAGATCAGGAGTCTTCCCCATACTTGTGATTTAGTTTACTGAACCAAGCTGAGTGTTTTTAAGGCTCAGGAAACCCTCGCAAGGTGTTTCGAGTTAATTAGATGATTCAGGTGATTAGTTGAATAGCCTACTTGTATACTTTTTCATGATATTCTAATATTTTGAGATAGGATTTTTGAGTTTTCTTAAGCTGTAAGCCAAATTCAGCAATATTCAAATAATAAAAGGCTTGAAATAGTTCAGTTGATGTGTAATGAATCCAGAATGTATGACATTTTTGTTTTTTTAATTGCATTACAGAAAATAAAGAACTTTATTACAATATTCTAATTTTCTGAGACAGTCCAGTATATATATATATATATATATATATATATATATATATATATATATATATATATATATATATATATATATATATATATATATATATATATATATATATACAGTATATGTATATATACATACACATATATATATATACACATATATATACACATGTTTGGATATAGGGCATAATTCCAACATCCTGGAAGATAGCGGATGGGTGCTTTGTGCCAAGGAAAAAGACTCATCTGACATAAGCCAATTCCGAACCATTTCTCTACTAAGTGTCGAATGTAAGATCTTCTTCTCAGTCCTGGCAAAGAGGCTGACAACGTACATGGTCAAGAACAAATATATCGACACATCAATCCAGAAGGGTGGCATCTGGATGTCTGGAGCACACAAGCATCATCAGCCAGTTGATCCGCAAGGCCAAGGAAAGCAAAGGGGACCAAACAGTCGTCTGGCTAGACTTGGCCAATGCATATGGGTCAATTCCCCATGATCTCATCAACACTGCTATGGAGCATTACCATATCCCACAGCACATAAGGGGAATGATCACCTCCTACTTCAGTGGATTCAAGTTTCGGTTCCGAACCACCCAGTTTACCACCCAGTGGCAAGACTTGGAGAAGGGGATCGTCACGGGTTGCACCATCTCCCCCATCCTGTTGGTTATGGACATGAATCTACTCATCACTGCCGCGGCGAAGGACACCAGAGGGCTGATGACGAGGTCTGACATATGTAAACCTCCGTTTAGATGCTGTATGGACGACCTCACTATTACAGCGGTAACCCATGTGCAAGCAAGATGGATCCTGAAGGCACTTGACGAGGGAGCAACCTGGGCTCGGATGGAATACAAGTCTAGAAAATCAAGAAGCATGGTGATCAGGAGTGGGAAGGTCACAAGCAGATTTCAACTTCGAATCCAAGGCGAAAACATACCATCAATTCAAAGATAACCCAATAAAATGCGTTGGAAAGTGGTACGATTCATCTCTGGGCGAGAGGGGCAGCGTTCTCAGGACAGTAGAGCAGGCTGATGAGTGGCTGCAAAGGATTGAGCGATCAGGCAAGTTCAAGACTTGGTTGTTCCAGTATGGTCTCCTACCAAGACTTCTGTGGCTGGTAACGATCTATGAAATCTCTATGACGGCTGTCGAAGTAATTGAGAGGAGGACAAATAAACATCTCCGCAGGTGGCTTGGGATTCCACCAAGCTTCACATCAGTAGGGCTGTACATCAGGTCGGGGCAGCTGCAGTTTCCCCTGTCTTCGGTAGTCGAAGAGTTCAAGGTGACCAAGTGTAGGGCTGTCATGATGCTCCAGGGACGAGATGGTTAGGGGCACGGGCGTGATTACAAGATCGGGGCGGAAATGGGCAGCAGACAGCCAAGTACATCAGGCAGAAGGCAGGCTGACGTTGAAAGATGTAATCGGAAATGCATGCATAGGGCGTCAGGGACTGGGGTCTACTCATTTCCAGCAATGGTCAAAAGCTGATCCAAGTCAGAGGAGAGACATGGTGCAGGCCGAAGTCCGTCAACTGGAGGAGGAAGGCAGGTGGTCCAGGTCAGTGGAGCTTGGAGTCCAAGGAGCCTGGACGAAGTGGGACCTACCAAAGCGAAGGATCACCTGGCCAGAACTCTGGAGGGTGGAACCGTTCCGGATCTCTTTCTTGCTCTGGTCAGTGTACGACACACTTCCCTCAACAACCAACCTGTACAGGTGGGGGTTGAGGGAAGACCCAAAGTGCAGGCTATGTGGTGGGAGAGGGACACTGGCGCATATTCTGGCAGGATGCCAGGGCAGATACCGCTGGCGCCATGACAAGGTCCTCGGGGCACTGGCTTACATCTTGGAGCAGGAAAGGCGGAAGATGCACCAACTTCAACCCAGTCAAATACATTCCATCCAGTTCGTCAGGGACGGGGAGAAACCAGCATCCTCCAAGAAGACCAAAAAGAGCCTCCAGCAAATAGCACCAGCGTGGGAGATGAGGGTAGACCTGGGAAAGAAATTACACTTTCCCCAGGAAGTCCAAACTTCCTTGAGGCCAGACATCGTGATTTGGTCAGAAGAGGCTCAAAAAAATCATCCTCATTGAGCCTACTGTACCGTGGGAAGAAGGATTGCAGCGAAGCCCATGAAAGGAAAAACGGCAAATATCAAGAACTGGTCCAACAGTGCAGGGACAAGGGATGGCAGACCTTGCTATTCTCAGTGGAGGTCGGGTGCAGGGGCTTCCCAGTACAGTCTGTATGGGACACATTAACAGCCCTGGGAATAAGAGGGAGAGGAAGGCAGCTGCAAAAAGGGTGGGGGAAGCCGCGGAGAGAGCCTCTTGCTGGCTCTGGAGTAGGAGAGAGTTGTTTAGCTGGGGACCAGGAGAAGATGGGCAGTGACTGGCCATCACTGCCGGCCCGCCAATTTGAGGGCGTTGTGGTTAAGGGTCGAAACGCCCGGTGACGGTTGGACACCACCTGACGACATCTTTTCCTGGTTGTAGGCGACAGTCGCTGTTTGAGTGACTGCAAAAGTTGCACTGATTAGAAGTGTATGTAATCTCATCTCATCTCATCTCATCTCATCAGCTGCACCACTTATCCTCAGAAGCGTCGCGGGGATGCTGGAGCCCGTCCCAGCAATCATCGGGCAGTGGGCAGGGGACACCCTGGACTGGTTGCCAGCCAATCGCAGGGCACACGGGGACAGACAACTCACTCGCTCAGTCACACCTAGGGACAATTTGGACCGGCCAATTCACCTGAAATGCATGTTTTTGGAATGTGGGAGGAAACCGGAGTGCCCGGAGGAAACCCACGCAAGCACAGGGAGAACATACAAACTCCGCACAGTAAGGCCGGGAGCTGGATTTGAACCCACTCAGGAGGTTCCCACGACCTCTGAACTGTGCCGCACACGCGCTAACTACTGCGCCGCCGTGCTGCCCAGTGTATGTAATAGTAGTGTATATATATATATATATATATATATATATATATATGTATATACTGGACTGTCTCAGAAAATTAGAATATTGTGATAAAGTTCTTTATTTTCTGTAATGCAATTAAAAAAACAAAAATGTCATACATTCTGGATTCATTACACATCAACTGAACTATTTCAAGCCTTTTATTATTTGAATATTGCTGATTTTGGCTTACAGCTGAAAAAAACTCAAAAATCCTATCTCAAAATATTAGAATACTTCCTCAGACCAAGTAAAAAAAAATAATTTTATAACAGCAAAACTAAATCAAACATTTGAAAATGTCCATTGATGCACTCAGTACTTGGTTGGGAATCCTTTTGCACGGATTACTGCATCAATCCGGCGTGGCATGGAGGCAATCAGCCTGTGGCATTGCTGAGGTGTTATTGATGCCCAGGATGCTTCGATAGCGGCCTTCAGCTCATTTGCATTTGTAGGTCTGGTATCTTTCATCTTCTTCTTAACTATACCCCACAAATTCTCGATGGGGTTCAGGTCAGGGGAATTAGCAGGCCAATCAAGGACAGTGATGCCATGGTCAGTGCACCAGTTACTGGTGGTTTTGGCACTGTGGGCAGGTGCCAGATCATGCTGGAAAATGAAATACTCATCTCCATAGAGCTTTTCAGCAGATGGAAGCATGTAGTGCTCTAAAATCTCTTTGTACACAGTTGCATTTACTCTAGACTTGATGAAACACAGTGGACCAACACCAGCAGCTGACATGGCTCCCCAAACCATTGCTGACTGTGGGAACTTCACACTGGATTTCAAGCAACTTGGATTTTGCTCTTCTCCAGCCTTTCTCCAGACTCTGGCGCCTTGACTTCCAAATGAAATGCAAAACTTGCTTTCGTCTGAAAAGAGGACCTTGGACCACTCTGCAACTGTCCAGTGCTTCTTCTCCATAGCCCAAGTCAGACGCTTCTTCCGTTGTCTTGAGTTCAGAAGTGGCTTGACCATGGGAATACGGCTATTGTAGCCCATTTCCCGGACACGTCTGTGAACTGTGGCTTTTGATACCTGGACTCCAGCTTCAGCCCACTGTCTTTGAAGCGCCCTCAAATTCTGGAAGCAGCTCTTCTTCACAATTTTGTTAAGGCTGCGGTCATCTCTCTTGGTTGTGCACCGTTTCCGGCCACATTTTTCCCTTCCAACAGACTTTTTGTGGATATGCTTTGAAACTGCACTCTGTGAACAGCCTGCTCTTTGAGAAATTTCTTTTTGTGTCTTACCCTCCTGATGGAGGGTATCAATGATGGTCCTCTGGACAGCAGTCAGATCAGCAGTGATTTAGTTTACTGAACCAAGCTGAGTGTTTTTAAGGCTCAGGAAACCCTCGCAAGGTGTTTCGAGTTAATTAGATGATTCAGGTGATTAGTTGAATAGCCTACTTGTATACTTTTTCATGATATTCTAATATTTTGAGATAGGATTTTTGAGTTTTCTTAAGCTGTAAGCCAAATTCAGCAATATTAAATCAGTTGATGTGTAATGAATCCAGAATGTATGACAACTGTCCAGTGCTTCTTCTCCGTAGCCCAAGTCAGACGCTTCTTCCGTTGTCTTGAGTTCAGAAGTGGCTTGACCATGGGAATACGGCTATTGTAGCCCATTTCCCGGACACGTCTGTGAACTGTGGCTTTTGATACCTGGACTCCAGCTTCAGCCCACTGTCTTTGAAGCTCCCTCAAATTCTGGAAGCGGCTCTTCTTCACAATTTTGTTAAGGCTGCGGTCATCTCACTTGGTTGTGCGTTTCCGGCCACATTTTCCCTTCCAACAGACTTTTTGTGGATATGCTTTGAAACTGCACTCTGTGAACAGCCTGCTCTTTGAGAATATTCTTTTTGTGTCTTACCCTCCTGATGGAGGGTATCAATGATGGTCCTCTGGACAGCAGTCAGATCAGCAGTCTTCCCCATACTTGTGATTTAGTTTACTGAACCAAGCTGAGTGTTTTTAAGGCTCAGGAAACCCTCGCAAGGTGTTTCGAGTTAATTAGATGATTCAGGTGATTAGTTGAATAGCCTACTTGTATACTTTTTCATGATATTTTAATATTTTGAGATAGGATTTTTGAGTTTTTTTCAGCTGTAAGCCAAAATCAGCAATATTCAAATAATAAAAGGCTTCAAATAGTTCAGTTGATGTGTAATGAATCCAGAATGTATGACATTTTTGTTTTTTTAATTGCATTACAGAAAATAAAGAACTTTATCACAATATTCTAATTTTCTGAGACAGTCCAGTATATATCTACATATATGTATATATATATCAATATATATGTATATATATTTATATATATGTATATATATATATATATGTATATACATATATATATATATATATATATATATACATATATATATATATATATATGTACTTACCTTAAGTACTTCATATTTCTTTGTGGTTTTGTGCAAAACAGCACTGCACATTTTCACACCAGTGATGCACTAAGCAAATACAAGATGATAAAAGGACCTTACAGCAAAAAGGGGCTAATAAAAACATTCTACTGTTCTTAGATAGCTTTTAAAAGATTATAAACGAATTACGATCTAAAAAATGGGATGGGCTCCAGCACCCCCGGGACCCTACTGAGGATAAGCAGTGCAGCTAATGGATGGATGGATGGACACACTACACAAGACAGCAACATTTAGTTGTCAAATAATACACACTGTCCCTTTGACTTTCATATTAAGGCCACAATTGGCCCCGGGTCGCGAGTTTGAGACCCCTGCCTCACAGACCTTATCACTGAGTTATTTTCTTAATTACTCACTACCCGGGCATGGGCTTACTGCATACTGATAGTAGGAGTGTAACGTCCTATGGCAGGGGTCTCCAACCTTTTTAAAAGCATCAAGCTACTTTTTTCTTTTACTCATTAGTGCAAAGGGCACCCATTTTGATATACATTTCCAAAATAAAGTATTGTCTTGCAATACTAACTTACTATAAGGAAGAAAAAAACGACAAAAAGAAAGAAAGTGTGAGAAAGAGAGAGAGGGAGGCAGAGAGACACAGAGAGCGAGAGAGAGAGAGAGAGAGAAAGAGAGCGAGAGGGAGGCAGAGAGAGAGAGGGAGGTAGAGAATGAGAGGGGGAGGCAGAGAGAGAGAGAGAGACCGCCTAAAGATGAAAAAAAGACAAACAAAAGAAGAAAAAAAAAGTATAAAAAAAGAAAAAAACAATAATAAAACAAGAAAAGAGAAGGTAAACGCAATGGGGGGAACAAAATGAAAAAAGAAACGCCAAAATAGAGATTAAAAAAGGAAACAAGCAAGATTTTTTTAAATAGTAAAAAGCAAGAAAAAGGAAACAAAAGAAGAATAAAATTACATTAAAAATAGAACTTGGAGACCAAATTTTAAAGCGAAGGGGTGGGAGTAAAATGCTGGAAGGAAAGAAAAAAAGAAACAAAGGAATAAAAGAGAAAATATATATATTTCTTGTGCCCCAACAGTCACCACGAAATGCCCATTTACCCCAATCCCTCTTTCGACTGGCAATGGCCCTGCACCGAACACTTGATATGTTTATTTTTTACCACGAAAGTGCATTGGAACATATAAATAGTTATTTGCTGCCCTCGTCTGGACAGTTGCATACAAGTCAAGTCAAGTCATTTTTATTTGTATAGCCCTTAATCACAAAGAGTCTCAAAGGGCTTCACAGGTTATTACACAGACTATTTTTTTCAGACTATTATTACACCATCCCCTGATCTGGAACCAACATGAGGGCAAGGAAAAACTCAAAAAACCTCAACATTAGGAAAATGAAGAAACCTTGAGAAGGGACCGCACATGTGGTATCCAGGATTACCAGACAGCAAATGATTATGCAATCACAAAAAATACAGAGATATTGTCCACAAAAAGTATAGGTTATTCATATGCTATAGCGTAGAAGTGAGTCTTAAGCTTAGATTTAAACATTTCCACTGAGGTTGCAGATCGAATCTCAGGAGAAGGAGCACCTAACCCTAACCCGGATGGAGAACGCTTTCGAACCAGCGGAACACTTCTTGGCTCTTGGGATCACCAGAAGACTGGCGCTCTCCGAACGAATGTTTCGGACCGGATCCTGGTTAAAAGCCTCGCTGCGGCATTTTGTACCAGCTGAAGACTCTTGATTCTGGACTTCGGGAGACCGGAGAGTAGTGCATTACAGTAATCGAGAGGAGATGTCAGGAGACCGGACCAGAGCGGAGGCAGGAAGGGAGAACTCATTCGCGTTAACGATCAGATACTTTTATTAAGGAAATAAAAGTCGTCCAACACTCAGGGACAAGATAAAACAAAAACAGGCTTACAGGCAAACAGGAAATAAGACAAGAGATACTCACAAAACAGGCTTTTACTCAAAACGTGCAAACACAGGTTTCTTCCGAATCAAACAAAACAGGACAGAGCAAAACAGAACAGAAAATGCAATGAACCAGCAACCCGCAATACCTAAACCCCCCCTTAAGAAGCAAACACGCAAATTAGGCGATCTGCTTCAGACGGTGCCCAGGGAGCGGGGCCAGCCGGTCGCCACGGCGACCATGCTGGCCATGATAGAGCCCCCCCTTTAAGGGACAGCTCCTGAGGTCCCAAAAAGAAAATAATTACCTCGCACCCCGGAATGGGTCGACGCTCTCGATTGGGGCAACCCCGCTCCCTCCTCCGAACACGCAGGAACGGGGAGAGGCAGGCGCCATCGGCGTTGGACGGATCGGACTCGGCGCTCGGCAGAGGGGGTCGGACAGCCGATCGGCAGCGGAGTCGGACAGGCGATCGGCAGGGGAGTCAGACAGGCGATCATCAGGGGAGTCAGACAGGCGATCATCAGGGGAGTCAGACAGGCGATCATCAGGGGGAATCAGACAGGCGATCATTAGGGGTGTCGGACAGGCAATCATCAGGGGAGTCGGACAGGCGATCATCAGGGGAGTCAGACAGGCGATCATCAGGGGAGTCAGACAGGTGATCATCAGGGGAGTCAGACAGGCGATCATCAGGGGGAATCAGACAGGCGATCATCAGGGGGAATCAGATAGGTGATCATCAGGGGAGTCCGGCGGGCGATCATCAGGGAGTCAGACAGGTAAGCAGGAGTCAGACAGGTACAGGAATCAGACAGGAAAGAAAGAGTCAGACAGGTAAACAGGAGTCGGACAGGAAAGCAGGAGTCCGACAGGAAAGCAGGAGAGTCAGACAGGCAAGCAGCAGGGGAAATCAGACAGGCGAACAGGACAGGCGAATCAGACAGGTAAGCAGGAGTATCAGACAGGCAAGCAAGGGAGTCGGACAGGCAAAAAGGACAGGTGAATGAGACAGGCAAGCAAGGGAGTCGGACAGGCAAGCAAGGGAGTCGGACTGGCAGGCACGGGGGTCGGACAGGCAGGCACGGGAGTCGGATGGGATCGTCCGCTGAGTTCAAATCTGGGCTGGTTCATTCTGTCACGGGACCGGACCGGATCAGAGGCAGGAGGCAGGAATGATGAACTCATTCGCGTTAACGATCAGATACTTTTATTAAGGAAATAAAAGTCGTCCAACACTCAGCAACCCGCAATAGCCAAAACCCCCCTTAATAAGCAAATACACAAATTAGGCGATCTGCTTCAGCCGGTACCACGGCGACCATGCTGGCCATGACACGGGAGGTAACAAACGCGTGAATTATAATCTCCGCATCCAACTGAGACAGTATAGGACGAATTTTAGCAATGTTACGAAGATGGAAGAAAGCGGTTTTGGTAATTTTTTTTACATGTGTTTGAAAGGACAGATCGGGGTCAAATATGACACCTAAATTTTTAACTGAGTCACTCTGTGTGATGTGACATTTGTTCACAGCAGTTTTTGAGAATAAGTCGCGGCATTTAGATAGACCAATAACTAACATTTCGGTCTTTTCAGAGTTAAGACGCAAGAAATTCAGTGACATCCACTCTTTTATCTCAGTGAGGAAGGCCTCCAAATTTCCACAATTTAGTGTGGCAGATTCCTCCAACGGAAGATATGGTTGAGTGTCATCTGCGTAGCAGTGGAAACTGATTTTATACTTGCGAATAATATCACCTAATGGAAGCATGTAAATGCTGAAAAGAAGGGGGCCAAGCACTGAACCCTGCGGAACACCACAGGTAACACTAAAGAGCTCAGATGTCATTTCGCCATATTTAACACAGTGCGTCCTATCTGAGAGGTAGGATGTGAACCATGAGAGGACGGTTCCCGAGAGACCAATCGATTTTTCCAACCGTTCTAGTAAGATATTATGGTCCACTGTGTCAAAAGCAGCACTAGGGTCCAGCAGCAGCAAAAGTAATGATGCGCGAGTCCATTGCCAGTAGGAGATCATTGGTTTCCTTAATCAGAGCTGTCTCAGTAGAGTGGTTAGCCCTGAATCCTGATTGCTTTGATTCAAAAAGATTGTTCTCGGATATGAAATCATTCAGCTGCTGTGCCACTACTTTTTGAAGTACTTTAGAATGAAACGGTAGGTTTGACACAGGTCACAATTACATAAGCTTTCTGGATCAAGGTTGTGTCGTTTCAGTGTAGGTTTAATAACAGCTGGAACTACACCTGAGGAGAGTGATATGTTTATAACATTTAGAACTGAAGGTCCAAGGACCCCAAAAATACCTTTAATAAGCAAACCTGGAAGCAGGTCGAACTGGCAAGTCGTCGGTTTGGCCGTATTCACCATCTGTTTAAGATTATCGTGTGACACTTCACTAAATCGGGACAGATTCCATGGACAGACACCATGTCGTGCATCAATAGACTTCAGCCCTTTAGTATGTGTTGTATTGATACTGTCTTTAGCAATTTCTTCCTGTATGCATTGAATCTTCTTATTAAAGAAGACCATTAAGTCATGGGCTTAATGGGTGGAACTATCTGGGATAATCTGTTGCCTTGTAAGCGATGCTACAGTGTCGAAAAGGACTTTGGGATTGTTCTTTTGTGACGCAATCACCGCTTTATACTTTAACAAGCTGTCACACCAGGTTTGATGGAAAACCTCAAGCTTGGTAGCGCGCCATTTTCTTTCAGATTTCCTGCATTCTTGTTTAAGGGATCTAGTTTCATCGGTAAACCAAGGCGTGCGTCTTTTAGGTCGTGATTTAAGCCGCATGGGCGCTACTGAATCCAGGACACTAGTCAGGGTAGCATTAAACTCATTCATGAGTGAGTCGATAGAGCCTTTGTATGGAGGAAAGGACGCAACTGCTCCTGAAAGAAGATCGGAGAGCTCAGAAACTGTGCCAGTGCTTATATTGCGTCCGCTAAATCCTTCAGCTTTTTTAGTACTACATTTAGATAGCACCTTGAATGTAACTAAATAATGATCCGAGATAACGGTAGTACACGGTAACACCGTCATGTTTGAGGTTAAAACGCCTCGAGTCAGAACCAAATCTAGCGTGTTTCCATCTTTATGAGTTGGCAAATCAACCAGTTGATTAAAACCAAATACATCAATTAGAGACCGAAACGCAACAGTGAATTGAGTGGGGAGTTTATATGAATGTTAAAGTCCCCCATAATTATAATTTTGTCTGCATAGGTTGCTAGTTCAGACAAAAGTTCAGCAAATTCGTCCAAGAAAGCTGTGTATGGCCCTGGTGCGCGATAAATAGTTACGACATAAATTGACAATAGAGAGGACCGCATAATAAGAGCCTCAAACGCCTTGTAATTGTTAGGGGTACGAGGAGTAAATTTGAGCGTTTTTTTTCGGAAATTAGCGCGACACCTTGAGTCTTGAGGAAAAGCCTCATTTAACGGTAAAAACTCATCCGGTCTCAACCAAGTTTCACATAGACCAATCAAGTTAAGTTTGTAATCACGAATAATATTATCAACAAGTAAAGCTTTAGGAGCAAGCGATCTAATATTTAAAAGACCAAATTTTAGCTTTGTTGAATCGTTTAACTGAAGTCTTTGTAGAGATCGTCACAAGATGTCGCCGTTCGGGTGCGTTGAGTTTCAGACGTCGGTTGACCGGCAAGACCGGTGAAGAAATAATGGTGGAATTAGTCATATCTTCGTGTCCTTCTTGCTACTTCTACTTCGCACGCTCCACACACTTTCCCGCACGACAACCCTGCTTCTGCTTTCTATCTTTACGGCGCCTCCGTCGTTTCGTAGGTGGAGTGGCTGACCACGGAGATGCCAGATGCCTTTGTAGCTCGTTCGGGATATCATAGGCAGTGTAAAAAGTGCCCGAAAAGTCGAAATTTAGACGCCCACCCAATTGAATAAGTTCCTCCCGACTATAAGTCTTATTGGCCACGCATGTGTCCAAAAAAGAAAGCAAAAAAGATAAGAGAACTTTAGTAAATAGAAGGTTAGCTGGACAGCAACTAGCCGCAACGTCCTTACGCGCCGCCATGTTGGATACATTATCAACTCTCCCTCAATTAAATTTGCATATTTATTTACAGCAAAATATGCATGCAATTGATCATTGTAATTGATGCTATAATTATTCCGTCTCTCCGGTAAAAGGTTGCAGTATGCTCATCCGAACATGCTTCTGCACAATTGGCACGACATACCTGTCCAAGGTGTGTTTTGTTTATTTTTCTTTCCAGCAAACGCTAAACTTTAAAACTAATATGTAGGGTTGGCATGAAAAGGAACAGCGTGTACAGTGTCATCTGCATTGTTATGTTAGTAAAGATTAGGATGTGACTTTCAAAAAGAATATGAATACGAATATAGTACAACAGTACTCCCTTTACAGTATATAAGAAAGCTGAAATGGGCTCCAGCACCCCCGCGACCCTACTGAGGAAAAAGCGGTGGAGACAATGGATGGATGGATGATTTTTAAACCTATTTTGTGAGGGGAATTTAAATATATATAGGATTCGAGGCGAATTACGATCTAAAAAATGGGATGGGCTCATTATTATATATATGTATGTGTGTGTATGTATATATATACAGTATATACCTGTATGTATATATATATATATATATATATATATATATATATATATATATATGTATGTATTACAACAGTGGAATGTTTTGTGGCCCAACCTCAGCCAGACCCTATCAAGTCAATTTAGTATGACACCCCTAATGTTGCAAACTTAGGACTTTATATAAGCACTACAGCAACCTTGGCAACAATGTACCATACCTTTCATTCCAAGTGTGAACCCTCCTCCCAGTAATTACCTTTAGTGAAAAGCAACACACCTTAAAGTTGCAAAGGTCCTACCTCCCAAGGGAATGTGGTAATCCAACAACCCCATTTCATTCATTCAATTGACAGAATGAACCAGAATGGTGCCACACAAACATTTTCTCGCATTTTATTTTAGTAACGTGGCTAAGGTACTGGTTGTTATGTTTTAACTGTAGTGGCCTTAAAATATCTCGATCATTCGATGGTAATTATATTTTGTCCATGAATACTTTTTAAATTATTCAGAATGGCAGTCATCTTCCTTTTATTGTTTTTTTCCCTTGTTGTGCTGCTTCCAGATGTATGCTTTAGCTAAGCCAGCCAGGTGCTAAGCCACCTGCTAAAAAAGGACTACCTTAATGGTGAATGGATTGCATTTATATAGTGTTTTTCAAGTCAATGAAGAGCTCTGAAAGAGCTTTTTACATGTGCTTCACACTTACCCATTTACAAACACACTCACACACCGATAGCAGGAACAGCAACCTGCTTATCGGGGGCATTAGAGGTTCAGTGTTTGGCCCAAGGACATTTAATATTTAAATGTGTGTTTTTCAATTGGATTAATATTTATTAATATATTTAAAAAAAAACATGTTTATTGTTTTCCCATAAGAGTGAGATGGAAATTTAAAACTACTGTATCACGAGCTGCAACTTGAAAAATAATGATGGGACAAAAGTTCAAACTCAAAAAAAAAAAAAAGTTTAAAGTGAAGTTTAAGGATGTACCGAAAATCAACTCAAAGCTACACAGGTTAACTTAATTTAAAGTATTTCTCTTTTTACGAAAATCTATTTGTAGAAGGTGGATTCAATCTTTCCTACAGTGATTTTTGTAAATCCCTAAAATGTAAAATTGTATCCAAAACGTCGCTACCTTTTGGTAATCAGTTTATTATTATTTTGCCTGTTCTTGACGCTTTTCTACTTTTTCTGCGTTTTTTTTTCTTGTGAATTCTGGAATCTCTATTTAGAGGTTTTTCTTGAAGGGAAGCAGCACACTTTTCTATTTTTTTCTAACATTTTGATGTTCATTTTCCAGAATTCGTGAACGGGACACGTCACTGTTCTTTGTATTTCTGGATAATTGGGCCATAATGATGAAGCATGACCTGGGTCGTGTAATTTTGGTAATTACCTCGGACAAATCAGCAGAAAAATGGGAGGCTGGCCAACCAAAAGCATGCAGTAGGCACCAACAAAACTATAATGGGAACAAACACAAACCCAGCTGTAAATGTACCAAATGGTCACGGCAGACTACCCAGATGCGATAGAGGGCAAACCGGGACTGATCAGAAATCTAGCTGAAGGCCGTCACAATCAGTTCTACAGGCCCTTAGGCATAAAATATGTTTGAATAAAACTGTTGGTTCAGCCAATCAGATTTTGAGTTGGTGGATAAGGGCCTTCTGGCAAGCAAAATGATATGTCAGCGGTTCTACAAAGTATGATTTCCTAGGAGAGCTGTAATGCACAAAAAATCTTTGTGTCCTCTGCTTCTGTCAAATGGACATTTTCAGCCATAAATTGAAAAAAAAATTAAAAACGTATGCCAGAAATATGACAGAGGCTTGACTTTCAGCATTAGCTTTGAAGACGATGGAAAAGAACATATTGATGGAACTGGAAGGCACGGAAAATCTGTCACGGTTGCTCATTGACCCCAATTGTCTCCACCCGTTTGGCACCAGCTGCGGTTCGTTGACTGATTGACTTCCCTCCTCTTTAAGCTCAGTGCTCTCACTCACCCTTTGTCAGTCCGTCATCGAACCTCTGAAGCCGCAGGACGTGTTTTCTGTCCGGTATCCTGCTTGTGTATCTTGTCTGGTATCGATCCCGTCAACCCCTTCCTGTTTGATATCTGACTCCAGTCTCCAGTGTCTGGTATTGATCCCGTCTGTCTCGTTCTGTCTGATACCTTGCTACAATCTCCAGTATCGGGTATCGTTCCCGTCTATCTCGTACTGTTTGTTATTGGACTCCAGTCTCCAGTGTCTGGTATCGGTCCCGTCTGTCTTGTCCTGTCCGATATATTTCGCCAGTCTACAGTCTCCGGTATCAATCCCGTCTGTCTCGTCCTGTCTGATATCTGTCTCCAGTCTCCTGTATCTGATATCGATCCTGTCTGTCCCGTCCTGTCCAGTATCGACCCTCTCGGTCCGGTATCTGCTCATGTATCTGGTATCGATCTCGTTGTCCTCTGGCTTCTTGTTCTTCCACTTCTGCCTTTTGTCTTCCGCCTAGCGATCACCGAATCACTGGCGTTTGTGTTAACGTGCATGACTGCCCTACCCCTGTAGAATAAAAGCTTGTGTGAGAAACGTTACGCATCTGGGTCCTCCTCCTGTTATGGTTCTGACAAAATCTTCACAACAAATTGAATTCTTCTTGAGGACAGAAAGGTGGATGGATTTTGTGCACAAATGAAAAGGATTTTTGGTGAGTAAAATGTGGCTACATTCCTAAATAATAGTGCAGTACATTTTTTTATTGCCATAAAATAGAGTTTAAGGGCCAGATTGTTTCGGACGTAACTTAACTGTTATATTTTGGCATGAAGGTATGCAAAATAATTCTGGTTCTATTGATTGATTGTTTGATTAATGATTGGAAAGTGGGAAATTAAATGTAACGAAATACGTGAGGCATGGTTAAAATAAAGCAAGAATTAGAGACGCTATTTTTCATCTTACCGTTATGTAAAGGACATTAAAAACGAAAATAAAATAAACAATTCTCAAAAACTCTAAGGAAAGTGTCAAAAACCAGGACAGGAAACAGCAAGCAGAACCCACTCGCGCAACGTTACTCCCAGTTTATTGAGGAGAAGAGGAATGAGCGCGCGCCCGATCCGGGGATTGTTGGTCGCGGAAGTAGATTGATCGGAATGAGGAAGTGGTAAAAATCAAACAAATCGGGGATGAGAACAAAACAGTAGCAAAACAGAGGCAAAAATAGGGATTCACAGGGCTTGACGTATCACAACAGAGTTTAGCAGGAGTTTTGCAGACGCTCCGACACCAAGCGACTCACAGACAGCGTTTAAGTAGTCAGGGAGCAATCTGTCAACGCATTTCACCTGGTGTCCATGGATGGGACCAATTGGGCGCCATGGCAACCGTGACAGAAAGTGTCAAACTAACAGATCAAATAAGAAACGATTATTTCACAAATATTTAAATCATTAATAGGACTGTGTGATATTGAGTGTTGCCTAATGGTAAAAAAACATCAGTAAAGAAAAATCTACTTGAATACTACGCACATAAACTATCATACCAATGTACATTTGTATATAAAAAAAAAACATTGGTTGAGAAATTTGTATTTCTTTCTATAGTGGAATCCCTACCTAGAAGTTGCTGCCATGTTTGTCTTGCAACTTGCTGCTACGCTATGCTCCGTGGCACTGGTTTTTGTTCACATTAGAAAATACAGTTCACTTTCAAGGACAACAAATGTGTGGTATTACCTTTAAGTGTCATCAGATATCATTTTATATGCACCACAAGTGCAGTTCCTTAACTGAGGATGTATAAAGAATTTTTCAATTATTTGTGGTTTAAAATTAAATTGTCAGTTAACTTTCAATGTCAATCCTGACATATTTAAATCACTCTTGCGCAGGGGAATAGTGAAGTCGCCTTTGATTGGCACAAATGAGACGTTCTCTGGCATTTATTTGACTTATAAATTTTGATAAAGAAGCAGAGCAAGGCAATTTAAAATCTTGTATAAAAGCTTCAGGTTGGAAAACACTGCTAACTAAAATGTGTATCCTTAGGTCACTTCATACAAAAACTCACACACACACACTTAAGTGTACATGAAATGATGGGGCCTTGGTAAAACCAAACTAAATACCTTGGTATTTAGTTTTTTTCCCTTTAAAGCACTCAAAGCATCACATTGGTGTTTTAATAAACTCAGATGTTAAAATGTGTGGAGCTTGCTTTGCTGAACAAGAGTTACTGTGTATTACCCGGAATGCTATCAAACCTGTTCTACAAATGAGGCAGACGTTCCAGTCATAGTGTCGCACTGATGTAACGTCAGGATTACACCTTTCAGTATTTTTTTTTCACAAATACAATTCATCTGGGAAGTATTCACATTTTACATTTTGTTATATTACAACTTTATTCCAAATGTCTTTGATCCCTTTTGTTACAAAACAATATGTACAAAAGCCCCCATAATTGTCAAGGTGAAAGAAGTTTAGCTAGATTTTTGGGAATTAATTCAAAATGGAAAAAACAAAAACAAAACAAAAAAACATACAAAAAAGTATTCACAGTAATTGTCCAATACTTTCTCGATGCAATCACATGCTCACCTTTTCATATATCCCCTGAAAAAAGGTATTCATAAATCAATTTTCAAGCAATGAATCACAACCCAAAATGCTGTTCAAAATCATTTAAAATAAAATCATCTTTTTTTCCCTCACCCAACAACGCTAAATACACAGACACACACAAAACGGTTCAAATTGAAAACAAAATAAGTAGTTATACAGGAATAATTATTAAAATAAATTTATGGCAAGACACAGACCATGAAGGGAAAAAGACCTGACGAAGACTCATCCACACAGATAAAGATGGCAGCTGATGGCTTCAGGAAGGATTTTCAGCAAGATAATTACACCTAAAACATTGGAAGAAACACTGAAATTAAATAAAACAAAACTAGAGAACTCTAACATAAAATATCTGAAATAGAAAAGAAAATAAATTACAGTAAAAGGTTAGAGGCAAAAGGAATCAAATTACATTAATATGATCAATCAAAAGCCATATTAAAAAACATATAATGCCGCAAAGTTGGCATGCCTTTCTTTGGGTAATCTAGTCCATTCCTCGTTGCAGCACATCTCAAGCTCCATCAGGTTGTATGAGAAGCGTCAGTGCACAGCCAATGTGCGAGTGTGTGGAAAGGATTTAACACATTCAGGTTCCTGGCCGAATCTCAAATAATCTCTCCTGGACAGTCAACACCACAGCCATCATTAAAAGCCCCAGCAGCATCCACAATTCCTGAGAGTCATCAGAAGGAACAACCTGGACGGTAAGCTGCTGCTGGCCTCTTGAAAGCCTACTTAGTTTAGTATTTTCATCTAGGTCAGATGCTGCTCTGAGGCAGACAGATCTAGAGGACAGTGAAAGCAGCACAACCCATCATTTCTTGACCCCACTTCCACCCCCTACCCCCCAATGATGGAAATCTTGTTTCACTTCTTGCTTGGTTTAAGCTTTGACATATACTTTCAACCGTGAATAGAAAAGTGAGTGCCATTCTAAATCATGTCCAATCAAATGAATATGCCATTGGTGGACTCCAATTAGGCCATAGAAACATGTCAATAATTATTAGTGGAGGATTCACTTGAGATAGATTTTGAGGTTTGTGGCAAAAGCTTTGGATGCTTATGTTCACGTTTCAGAGATCGCTTAACCGCTAGGGTTGTCAGGGTACCAATTCCTTTTGTGTGTCTTGGGCAATTACAGCCTGGCGGGGCCTATTCCTCTCCAGACTGTTTTTTGGGTAGAAATTTGCTCCCCCATGAAACAGCTAGTTCTTTTTTCAAAGGTTAGAACTTACTAATAGCAGAATAAGCCTCCTGGTGTGACTCAGATACAGCACTTTCATCATCTGGTGGCTGTTGCCTTTTGGTGTAAAGCGGTATTCCGGTCCTCATAGATGAGCCGAACCTCAGCATTGACAGGCAACAGTATGTGAAAATACTGATACTGGGGAAAAACGATTTTGTTACGAAATAATGAGTATCACATTGTACAACACACATTACATCACTGACTTTTATAATTTTGTTGCAAAAATAACCTTCGTTGCAATGATGTAGCATTTGTGTACTTTAAAAAAATACATATATGAAAGAATTGAATACAGCTGTAACATTGCAAAATGAGAAAAAAAGTAAAGTGATGGGAATACTTGCCAGATGCACTATATTGAGACAATTGCTCTTTGTTAAAATAACAAAGTTGGTTGCTAGGCCTCCCTCAGCCCAAATTAATAGAGTATCTATCCATCCATCCATCCATCTATCTATCTATCTATCTATCTATCTATCTATCTATCTATCTATCTATCTATCTATCTATCTATCTATCTATCTATCTATCTATCTATCTATCTATCTATCTATCTATCTATCTATCTATCTATCTATCTATCTATCTATCTATCTATCTATCTATCTATCTATCTATCTATCTATCTATCTATCTATCTATCTATCTATCTATCTATCTATCTATCTATGAAATGATCTGCATTTATATAGCGCTTTTCAAGTCAATGACTTCCCAAAGCGCTTTACAATGTGCTCCACATTTCCCAATAGCGGCCTTGCAGCCTTGTAAGGCACTAACCTTGGGGGTATTAGGGGTTCAGTGTCTTACCCAAGGACACTTGGACATGTAACACGGACGAGTCGGGATTCAAACTGGGATCCCTTGATCCCAAGACGAGCGCTCTACCTCCTGATCTATCTATCTATCTATCTATCTATCTATCTATCTATCTATCTATCTATCTATCTATCTATCTATCTATCTATCTATCTATCTATCTATCTATCTATCTATCTATATATATATATATATATATATATATATATATATATATATATATATATATATATATATATATATATATATATATATCTCTATATAACACAGAAGAGCTGGGAATTGAACTTGTGACATCTTGGTCCCAAGATGAGTGCTTTACTTCCTGAGCTACTGCCGTACAGTCATCTATATACAGGCACTTCACCCAAGTCAAGTTACTAATAGCATATACATATACATATACATATACATATACATATACATATATATATATATATATATATATATATATATATATATATATATATATATATATATATATATATATATATATATATATATATATATATATATATATATATATATATATATATATATATATATATATATATATATATATACATATATATATATATATATATAGGTGTTGGGAGTCATTAGGTGACCAAACCCCCCAATTCCAACCCCTAATGCTGAACGCCAAGCAGGGAGGCAACGGGTACCAATGTCTAAGTCTTAGGTATGACTCGGCCGAGGCTTGAACCACAACCTCCCAGTCTCGGGGCGGGCGCCATACCCCCAAGGCCACCGAGCCGAAACGTTAGTTATTGGTCCATCTAAATGCCGTTACTTGTTCTCAAAAACTGTTCTGAACATTGACAAATGTAATATAACCCAGAGTGACTCAGTCAAAAATGTAGGTGTCATATTTGACCCCAATCTGTCCTTTCAAGCAGACTTTAAGAATATTACTAGAACAGTTTTTTTCTATCTTCGCAACATTGCTAAAATTTGCCAGATGCTGTCTCAGTCGGATGCAGACATTATAATTCATGCGTTTGTTACCTCCCGCATCGATTACTGTTATGCACTACTCTCCGGTCTCCCGAAGTCCAAAATAAAGGCCTTCAGCTGGTACAAAATGCTGCAGCGAGGCTTTTAACTAAGACTAGAAAGTTTGATCACATTACCCTGATTTTAGCTAACCTGCATTGGCTCCCTGTTAGCTTAAGATGTGATTTCAAGGTTCTGTTGGTAGCATACAAAATCATGCATGGACTTCCTCCCTCATATCTTTCAGATTTAATTTTGCACTATTCAAGATGGCGGCGCGTTGTGCAGACTCTGCGGCTCGGGCTCCAGTTCGTCTTTTGTTTTTCAGTGTCCCCTGATCCCTCATATTTTCCCTTCGACTCCCTTCGCATTTACAATAATATCCACTACATCCCGAGGGATATACAGAGACCACCAAATCTCCCTGGAAGATTTGCCCGCCTGTCGACAACAACAACGACGGAGCAAAGGCTGAGCTAAGAAGGCGACCACACAGACCAGCGCTCCCAAGCATGTTCAACCAACGCCAGATCCATCGTCCACAATGAGTGAATTTGAGCTGCGGATCGCCACCAACAACGTCCGGAATTTGAGGATTTTTTTTTGTCATCACGGAGTCTTGGCTTTCCCGACGCCGCATTACATCACCGGCTCGAACGAGACGAAGACTCCGGTAAAAACAGGGGTTGGAGACTACGCGCTATTGACACACACTGCTCACTCGATATGGAGTTTCTAGCAGTATCGTGCAGACCCTTCTATGAGAGTTAACTGTGGTCTTTGTGTTTGCTGTTTACTTTCCACCGCTAACCGTTTCACCGGATGCTAACGTTAGCATAGCGCTAAATCTTAATAAACAGCAGCTTGCACACCCCAACGGAGCTTTATCGTCGACGGCGACTTTAATCGGGCATGTTTATGGACTGTACTACCAAATCCATTCAATTGTGGACTCCATTCAATTGTGGACTGAGCAATTCGGAAAAACACTGGACTATGTGTAATGTAAGGGGCCGGTCACACAGACATTTGCGGCTGAATCACGGCCAAAATTTTGCGATTTTTTTTCGCCCGTGGTTGCCCGCGATGGAAAATGCGCAAAATTGGCCACCCCGCTGTTGATCGGTGTATGGCCGCAAAAAAGACGCCGGCGACTGTTCCGCTTCCTCATCGCGTCATTTCTGCGTCATTTTCTCGTGTGGACCACAGGTATAAAAGCTCCCGAGCCGGTGTTGTGCCCAAATCCGACTCCTACGCAACACAACCCACCGCCACACCCCCTCGCGTGAACGCACATTCTGCTGTGATCGCTTTTGTTGTCATCCGCGTTAACAAACGCATTTTGTAGAATACGATCGCACTTTATTGTTTAAATAAACGCGTTATATAGACTAGGATCTCCCAATTGTTATAATTAGCTCACTTTATTGTTTTAATAAGCGTTTTATATAGAATACGATCGCTTTTGTTGTCATCCGCGTTAACAAACGCATTTTGTAGAATACGATCGCACTTTATTGTTTAAATAAACGCGTTATATAGACTAGGATCTCCCAATTGTTATAATTAGCTCACTTTATTGTTTTAATAAGCGTTTTATATAGAATACGATCGCTTTTGTTGGAAGCGCAGCAGAATGCGCGTTCACGCGAGGGGGTGGGGGGGTTGGGGTGTTGCGTTCGATTACGTTCACAACAAAAACAAAGACGGAATGGTTTAAGTTGTATTAAATTCCCAATAAATGCAAGACGAAGTGGTTTTGGTTATATGTTCGCCATTACATTCCCTAAAAGTGAGATAAAACGAGGTAAAAGTGGTTGTTGTAGCGAGGGTATGCAAATCTCGGCAGGGATGCACCGGGCTGTAGAAAGACACAGTCCCGTGAAGATCAAGATTTCAAGCTATGGAATCATTTTTATTTCATTATCTTGAAAAGAAATGTCAAGAAATAAAAATGGATTAAGACGAGGTCACTACGCTGACGGGGATCCATGTTCACCCCCTTGACGTCTCCAGCACAACTGACGTGTGCTTGTGCTCGGCAAATCGCGCTGTATAAACGCAGAGAAAGGCGAAAGACTGTCACACGCGTAACACGCTAATTTCACGTAATAACACCACGGTACAGGCGCAGAACATGCTATTACCATGCTCCACCCACTATTACCCGCTGAAATTTCCCGTCCTACCCATGTGTAACCACGCCCTGGCCGCGACCATAGCACGTCATTTCCGCGTCATTACCTCGTGTTGACCACGTGTGCGGCACGCGGTTTAACACGTGCTCAAACTTTTGAGCAGCTCAAAAGTTTTGAGTGCGGCCAACCACGTGTGAATTTCCGACCGCGAGTAAAGCACTGCTGTATCTCGTCTATATAGCGGTCTCAAAACGTCCCACTGCGCCCAACAGCATCTGCTTCACGGTCAGAAAATTCTGGCCGTGGTTCAGCCTTGATACGCTCGTGATAGGCTGTATACACGCGCTCTGCAGAATTGAGCAGCGCAAACTTATTTCGCGCTGCCACCCGCGCGCGAATTTCCGACCTCGTGTTAAGCACTGCTGTATCTCGTCTGAATGGCGATCTCAATGCGTCCAATAGCGTCTGCCCCAAAGGCAGAAATTTCTGGCCGTGATTCAGCCGCAAATGTCTGTGTGACTGGCCCCTAAGATCAAACATTCGGTTGTATCCGGCAACTCTGTTTGACCCTCACCCCCTCTCACCCCCCACCCCAACAATGGGTAAGTGTGAAGCACACTGTAAAGCGCTTTGAAAGGTCTTCATTGACTTGAAAAGCGCTTTATAAATGCAGACCATTTACATTTAAAGTGAGTTTATTGCTACCATAAAACATTTTTACTGTTACTTCAGAATAATATTACTCTAGAAGAAGTAAAAAATGGCATCCAAATAACTTTTGAGTAAAAGTGAAAAAAGTACTTGGTGAAAAAAATATACTCAAGTACAAAGTATCTGTAGCAATGTTTTTTATATGAATTTTCTCTTTTTAACCAGTCAATCAGAGCATCAAATCATCAAAGTCCATCCAATCAACTATAAATTACATTTGATTAAAAAGAAATACTGAAATAATCAAGGTAAATTCAAGTACTTTAATAAAGAATAAAATAATGCTAGTATAAATCAAATTAAGCACTATTAGCACATTTAAAGCTCCAGTACTTTTTTAACAGGGTCTGCAGGCAGAACAACAAACCCAGGGATGTGCAAACCAAAATGTTGAAAGAGCCATTCTGGACCAAAGAATTTTTTTTTTTTTTTTGTCGGGAGCTGCAAAAAAATTAAAAGCTGTATCTGAGCCTTATCCAGAAAGTAATACATGCTGTATGTATTCATATTAGCCTATTGTCAAACAACTAAATTGGATGCGGCACATTCTGTGGAGAATGACGTGACTACTCTGTTATACAGGTTAAACTTTGTTACAATAAGAACGAATTACGGAATGTTTAAGTGTTTGGATGAAATGAAAGAAATGCAATCAAGAAATCCAATTGTGTATGTCGTTTTTATTTTGCGGATTGGAAAAAAATAACCACAACAAAGATGCATGATGTGCCCCTTATCTGGGCAACAAAAACAGTTCAATAAAACACAGCATGCATTTGTAAAAATAAAATCCACCTTTTCAAAAAGTAAAGTAAATGAAATCACATTAATAAAGTTTAAGTTTGATTTTTGGGCAGTTATTATTCTATATTTTACCTTTGAGGTCCTTGGTCGATCACACGAACACGCCTGTTTGCGGCCCGCGTGGGTCCTTTATAAGGGAGGGCCTTGGACCACAAAGCTGGCTCTCACACATGGAACACGAAAGAAGACAAAAAAGGGCGTAATTACTTAAGTAACAGATTCAATGAAGCCTAATGCAGCAGAGTAAGAGTTACGTTTCTTTTCTAATAGGTAAAAGTTAAAAAATAATGATTTAAAAATACTCCCAGGAGTACTAAATGTCACTAAACGTATTCAAGTAAATGTAATTTGTTCCTACCCACTTACATGTAAATGCATTTCAAGGAAGCAACCATGTATTAAACCTTTGCTACTCAAAGGTCTATTTTTAATGGTTATTTGAATGGTTACTCCAACAAAACTGTTCAATGTCATGCGTAAACTTAAATCAAATGCTAAAATGCCTAAAATATTAATGGGTAAAGCTTTTTGTTCATTGTACAGTATTTTTTTTCTCCTTTCAAAAGAAAGACATAGATTGTCCACTTAAATGCAGCAAAAAGACATGGTATCCCATGAATGTGCATGCTAATGCAATTATTTAACAGTGCATTTACTGGCCACACCTATGCAACCAGATTCCCCACCGTAGATCCATTTGAGTGTCTGCTTTGCTTGCTAACGCTGTGAGAACATTCAAAGTATGATTTTATCTATATAAAGAGTGCACGATTCATTAATATTGTATTTTACTTTTAATTAGTTTTTTTTAATGAAATTTGCTTCAAAAATAATTTGTGAAAAACTTGTCTTAGTTAAAAGCCTCGCTGCAGCATTTTTTACCAGCTGCTTGATTTAGGACTTTGGGAGACCGGAAAGTAGTACATTTCAGTAATCGAGATGGTAGGTAACAAACGCATGAATTATATCTCTGTATCGCACTGGAACAACATAGGGCGAATTTTAGCAATGTTGCGAAGATGGAAAAAACTGTTCTCGTAATATTCTTAACGTGTTTGGAAGGACAGATTGGGGTCAAATGTGCCACCTAAATTTTTGACTGAGTCACTCTGGGTGATATTACATTGGTCAATATTCAGGGCAGTTCTTGAGAACAAGTCACGGCATTAAGATTGACCAATAATTAACATTTCAGTCTCTTCAGAGTTGAGGTGCAACAAGATGAGTAACATCCATCTTTTTATCTCAGTGAGGCAGGCCTCTAATTTTCCTCAGTTTAGTGGCACAGATTCTTCCATCGGAAGATATAATTGAGTGTCATCTGCGTAGCAATGGAAACTGATATTAAACTTGCAAATAATATCACCTAATTGAAGCATGTAAATGCTGAAAAGAAGGGGGCCAAATACTGAACCCTGCGGAACACCACAGGTAACAATAAAGGGCTCAGATGTAATTTCACCATATTTAACACAGTGCCTCCTATCTGGGAGGTAGTATCTTAACCATTAGAGGACGGTTCCTGAGAGACCAATCCAAACTGGTTTCGCAAGATATTTGGTTCCAACGTGTCAAAGGCAGCACTAAGGTTCAGCAGCAGCAAGAGTGATGAAGCGCTGGAGTCCAAACATTATACAAAGGGATTTATTTTTCATAGCAAACTACTGATGTGATTTTGAATGAAAAAATGCATAACTCTGCATTGCTTTGCCGTTACAAGCAAACATGGGTAACAAGTGTGTGAGACAATAGTTTATGTTGCCCAACGGCAAATGGAAATAAATTTAAGGCTTTTCTATTTTCTATGTTCCATATACTAAATGTTTCAGAGAACCTGGAGAAACCAATCATGTAGGTCAAGGTATGAAACCAAAACCAATGAACACGTGTAATCATTGACCACTAGATGGCACTGTCTAATGCGAATGGAAATCAGTGCCAAGAGCACAGTCTAGCACAGCAAGATGCTAGACAAACCTTGCTGCGACTTCTAGGTAGGGATTCCACTATCTACAAAAAGTACAACTTTCTTGATCTGACTTTTTTACAAAAATGAACATTGGTATGATGATTTGTGTATTTTTGAATAGTATTCAAATGAATGTTGTTTTTTTTTACTGATTGAAGGTTTTTTTGGACTACTAGAGGGCACTAAATATTACAGACTTTACATTTAGTCCTTACAAAAGATAAAACTATAAAACCACATGGAGTTTAAAAACACACCAAAATAAAATAAATAGACCTTGGTGTGATATCTTTACATGAAAATTAACACTTTAGTAGAAAGAAGAAACAGATTATTAGCCACAACATAAAAGATTTGCAAATCTTTTTCCTCACTCTCATCTTGGATGACCTGATAATGTACTGAAAAGTCACATTCGAAACGGACATTCAATAATTTAGTGCCAGTGTGAGAAAAATACGTGTTAAAAAACATCTCATCTCATCTCATCTCATTAGCTCCACCGCTTATCCTCAGTAGGGTCGCGGGGGTGCTGGAGCCCATCCCGGCAATCATCGGGCAGTGGGCAGGGGACACCCTGAACTGGTTGACAGCCAATCGCAGGGCACACAGGGACAGACAACTCGCTCGCTCATTCACACCTAGGGACAATTTGGACCGGCCAATCCACCTGAAATGCATGTCTTTGGAATGTGGAAGGAAACCGGAGTGCCCGGAGGAAACCCACGCATGCACGGGGAGAACATACAAACTCCGCACAGTAAGTCCGGTAGCTGGATTTGTGTTAAAAAACATATAAATGTATATTTGTTTAACCCACGAGAAACCAAAAACACTTTTCTTCTTTGGAAAATTATGATGTGGGTTCTCCAGGGTTTAATACTCGTAGGCTGAGAAGTTTGTATTTATTTTACTTAACCATAGTCTCACCTAGAAGGAACTCTAATGATTGTCCGCCATCTTGCAGGTAAGGGTACCCTCATAAAACAAAAACCATGTAACGGTTTTTAGGAGGATGATAGACCCATGTGGGGGACACAAAAACTGGTAACAAGGGTTCAAAACGAGGACGGTATTTATTTACAACACTAACACCAAAGTAGCAAACAAAGAAGTGGGCACCAAACATCTAACAAAATGTCCAAACATGAAACCAGAAACAACTACCAAACCTGACAATTTTTAAACTGGAAACAACGACCGAAACTGAAAACTGCAATGAGCAAAGTAACAAAGAAACACCAGAAAACAACCACACACAAACTTAGCGTGCTGTTTAATACAAAAACACAATGACCCAACAAACATATGTAGATTCAAATATCCTTTTTAAAGGGTTCTGAAGAATTGGGCACACGTGCGTGTGGTGATTGAATACACCTGTGCGCAGTTCAAATCCCAGTTGGGGCCCTCAGGTCGTAGGAGGCTTGTCAAACCAAAACGTATCCTCCCCCAAAGGGTTGGATACCAGACGCCCCCCCAAAAAACTACATTGAAAACATTTTTCACTGAGGCTGCAGCAATGGGAGCTGAGTCCTTGCCCCTTGCCACAAGAAAGGAAACCAGGGAGTGGCTGAGTGGGCTTACCCTCGCCGACTGGACAGAAACCTGGCGCGGTCGAGAGGGCTTTATCCTTGCCGCCTAAACATACGACATTGAAGGCCTCTGGATATATTTCTGGGCCTGGCAACAAGTAATGGCTAAAATGTGATTGATTAAATGCTTAAATGAAAGCACACATCCTTAAGCGGTGCATGCCGGAACATACTCAGTACCTATTTTTTTTTACAGATACAGATATACTTTATTGTCATTCTTGTACACATGTATATGTAACGGGTGTAATAATAACTTTTGTTTTATTGAAATTCCTGCTGAAATATGTGTATAGTTTTTGGTAAGTGTCCTGCAATGATGAGTCCAACAGTGCCACCTGCTGGTATGGGGTGGGGCTTGGTTTTGGCTTCTGACATGAGACGGGGAGGCAGGGTTTGTTGGCAGTCTACAGAGAGAGGTGCTAACGGTAAGACACATCTTTTGGTGCTCCACAAAAGAAGTTAATTTTAAACATTATAACCACAGCTGACAAATCTCTCAACATGCACAGTAATGTGATTGCTGTTGTCAAGCTGTTTGGATTTATTTTCGTTTTGTTTCTGTTTTACTAAAATGTTAATTCCCTTTGTAGAGATCAAAGAGATCAAAGCCAGCAGAAAAGCTAATGTTGTGACTCATTTAATCTGCAGGTAAATTGTATCTGTTTTTATACTCATTATTGTTTTTATTTCTATTTTCTCATATATGTTAAAAAGGATGATGTCGGTTGAAATTCAGACTAAAGAAAAACATGTTGAATTCATTGGAAACGTTAAAAATCCGCTATACGATCTCTTGTTAAAAGTATCTTGTTAAAATGGATGTAAAAATGTATTGTGATATTCTAAAATGTATTTTATGTACATTGAAAAGAAAGCTCTTTGATAAGCTTTGTTGGGCAGTCTACAGAGAGAGCTGCTAACGAGATCAAAGAGATCAAAGCCAGCAGAAAAGCTAATGTTGTGACTCATTTCATCTGCAGTAACTGTAATAAAAACCTCATCATCCAGTCCAGCGTGAATGTGGATCTTTGGTGGGACAAGTACACCACGGTTACATTGGTACCGTGACCCATGACTTCTATCAAACTCTACGAACCGAGGACTGTCCTACCTGCCACATCAGCTCACAGTATTTGAAATTTTAGTTACATGAACGTTGTCGTTAAGCTCATTGGCGTTTCCACTCTGATCAGGGAGCCAATTTTGAGAGCAAACTGATCAAAGAGCTTCTAGAGATGGCTGGGGTGCAGAAATCCCATACGACTCCGTACCACCCCATGGGAAAGGGTATCGCAGAACGATTTAACCAAACATTGGGAGATATGATCAGAGCCCTTCCACCTCAGCCCAAAGCAAAGTGGCCACAAATGCTGCAGCAGCTCACCTTCTGCTACAACTGCACAGAGCATGAGACAACAGGGTTTGCACCGTTCTACCTAGTGTTTGGGAGGATCCCTCGTCTCCCTGTCGATGTCATGTTTCAACATGCTAGTACCAATGATGCTGTTGTCAGCTACTCTGACTTTGTAACCCATCTTAAAAAGGATCTACATGAAGCTGCTCGGATTGTACGGAGGAATACTCTCAGAGAACAGACTCGCCATGCCAAGCTGTACAACCGTAGGGCCAAAGGATCACCCCTCGTCGTAGAAGACCGGGTATTGATCACCAACAGAGGTGTCCCAGGGAAACGCAAGGTTGCAGATAAGTGGGAGTCGACCCCGTATGAAGTCATATCAGTCAAGCCTGATCTCAATGTCTATAGAGTCAAGGATTGCCTGACGGGCAAAGAGAAGGTAGTTCACAGGGATTTGCTGCTCTCTGTTAGCTTCTTGCCCTGTGAGGAAAATATGGCCAGCGAATCTAAACAATCAGGGTGTGACGCTGCTATGCGTGGAAGTGATGTATGTCCTGATTTACCTGACGCGGTCGAAGGCTGTGATGTCCGTACAGTAAACTGGGTGATACAGTCAGGTGATGAGCAAGTTCATTCAGAGGTGGAGGATAACTCACTAGACAGCAGATCTGATGCCCAGTCTGACTCTCTCAGAGTCGATACATCCAGTCAAGGAAGTACACCAGGATAAATGACATTATTATCAGCGGTTTGGACATTAAACCTCGGACCTATGCCAAGGCTGTGGCAAATAAAAATATTGCAACGGATGCTGATGAAGATTCTGCTGAGCAACAGCTCATTGCTTTTATGAGCAAAAAAGGCATATCCATCAATGTTGAGGACATAGAAGCATGCCATCAATTAACAAGAGGTGAGAACCGACCTAAGGCGACCATCGTGAGATTTGTCAACAGAAAACGGAAACATGAAATCCTTAAGCAAGGAAAAAAACTAAAAGGGACAAATGTTTATTTAAATGAACAGTTAAGCAAAAAAAACCCTCACATTGCAAGACAGGCTCGATTTTTGAGGAAAACGAACAAGATACAAGGAACTTGGACTTCAAACTGTAGAGTATACATAAAGCTAAACGGCACTCCAGAAGAAGCAAAAATACTTTGGGTCCGAGAAATGCAGGAGCTGGACAGATTTGCCTGAAGTGTAACAATGGCATCCTGGACTGACAATATGGACACCTTTATTACAGATCACAATAAAAAAATCCATCATAAGATATTACGCCATGATCTAACGGAACTTAGTATTATTGATCACACTGACTCCAATAATTCAAGACTAGATGACTTCGATCCTGACCACAAATTCCTATCAGCTAGCTCAGACAATTGCAAGTATTATACTAGAAATGAATATAATACTTTTGTTAAATCTGAAGGCAAATTCTCAAGAATACACTTCAACAGTAGAAGTATGTACACACATTTTGATGACATCACTGAATACTTACAGCAATTTGGGAACCCGTTTAGTGTTATTGCAGTTTCTGAAACGTGGTTCAGTGAGGAAAGGGGTGTAAATTTTGAATTAAACAACTATAATTTGAACTACGTAAATAGAACAAACAAAATAGGAGTTGGAGTAGCTATATATGTGCACAAAAGATTAAAATAGAAAATATTACAAAACATGTCATTTGTCATTGACGATTTATTTGAATGTATTACAATAGAGATTATAAATGAAAAAAGGAAAGATATTATAGTCAGTTGTGTATACAGTATAGATCACCGGGCTCAAATCTGGAAACCTTCACAAACTGGGCTGAAAAAACATATTCAGCAATAGGCGCCAAAACACTATTCATTTGTGGAGATTTCAACATCGATCTAATGAATCCAAACAAACATAAAAACATTGATGACTATATTAATATGATGTACAGTATGAGTTTGTACCCAACTATATTAAGTCCTAGTAGATTCACTTCACACAGTGCAACACTCATTGACAATATATTTACAAATAATATGGAATTTACAAACATCAGCGGATTACTGGTTTGTGATATTTCTGATCACCTCCCAGTATTTACAGTGTATGATGAAAAGGTTACTAGACAAGAATCAATTAAGGATTATGTTTACAAACGAGTTAGAACTGAAGAGACTATTATATCACTCTATGATGACTTAGTTAAACACAACTGGAATGCTATATATGGTACAGAACATGTGGATCGTGTGTTTGACATATTTTGGGAAATATTCACCAACAAGTATAACAAAAATTGCCCAATGAGACAAACTGATATTAAGAATAAATCTGTAAACCATCCATGGATAACTAAGAGTTTACATAATGCTTGTAAGAAAAAAAACACCTTATATAGAAAATGTATTAAACTAAGAACTGAGGAAGCCGAATCCCGATATAAAACGTATAAAAACAAATTGACAGGAATATTAAGAGCAAGCAAGAAATTATACTATACCAATTTATTACATCATGACAAAAGTAATATCAAAGGTATTTGGGATATATTAAATAGTATAATAAAAGGAAAGAATGTAAGCAAAGCATATCCAAACTGTTTTATTGATAAGAACAGTGAAAATTATAATTTAAATCAAGTTGTGAAGAATTTCAATAGTTATTTTGTAAATGTTGGACCAGAGCTCACTGCAAATATCCCAGAGTGCAGTGGTATACAATTTGAGTCACTGATAAAAATGAACTCCAAAACCATGTTTTTATCTGGGGTTACGGAATCAGAAATCTTAGACGTGGTTAACAACTGTAAAAACAAAACGTCTATGGATTGTTTTGACATCGATATGGTACTAATTAAGCAAATTATAAATAGCATTGTGAAAACATTGACCTACATCTGTAATCTATCATTTCTAACAGGCAAATTTCCAAATCAAATGAAAATAGCAAAAGTTATACCAATATACAAAAATGGAAACAAGCACAATTTTACAAACTATAGACCAGTATCTCTGCTTCCTCAGTTCGCTAAAATATTAGAGAGACTTTACAATTTGTAGATAAACATAAATTGATTAATGAAAGTCAATATGGTTTTAGAGCAAACAGATCAGCAACAATGGCAATTATTGATGCAGTAGAAGAGATCACCCATAGTATAGAAAAGAAGAGATACGCAGTCGGAGTATTTCATCTCATCTCATCAGCCATACCGCTTATCCTCATTAGGGTCGCGGGGGGGCTGGAGCCCATCCCAGCCATCTCCGGGCAGTGGGCAGGGGACACCCTGAACTGGTTGCCAGCCAATCGCAGGGCACACAGGGACAGACAACTCATTCGCTCATTCACACCTAAGGACAATTTGGACCGGCCAATTCACCTGAAATGCATGGTTTTTTTGGAACGTGGGAAGAAACCGGAGTGCCCGGAGGAAACCCACGCAAGCACGGGGAGAACATACAAACTCCGCACAGGAAGTCTGGAGCTGGATTTGAACACACGACAGGTTCCCATGACATGAACTGTGCCGCACAAGCACTAACCACTGCGCCGCCGTGCTGCCGTCGGAGTATTTATTGACTTAAAAAAAGCATTTGATACCATTAATCATAATATACTATTAAAAAAACTGGAAAGATATGGCATCAGGGGAGTGGCTTTGCAATGGATTAAAAGTTATTTGACGGGGAGGAAGCAATATGTAAAAATGGAAGAGTTTTCATCTGAATATTTGGACATCTGTTGTGGAGTACCACACGGTTCTATCCTGGGACCAAAGTTATTTAATTTATATATTAACGATATCTTTAATGTTTCAAAACTATTGAAAATAGTAATATTTGCAGACGACACTAAAATTTTCTATTCAAATGATAACTATATTGATTTGGTAACCTGTATTAATCTCATCTCATCTCATCTCATCATCCGTACCGCTTATCCTCATTAGGGTCGCGGGGGGGCTGGAGCCCATCCCAGCCATCTCCGGGCAATGGGCAGGGGACACCCTGAACTGGTTGCCAGCCAATTGCAGGGCACACAGGGACAGACAACTCATTCGCTCATTCACACCTAGGGACAATTTGGACCGGCCAATCCACCTGAAATGCATGTTTTTGGAATGTGGGAGGAAACCGGAGTGCCCGGAGGAAACCCACGCAAGCACGGGGAGAACATACAAACTCCGCACAGGAAGTCTGGAGCTGGATTTGAACCCACGACAGGTTCCCATGACATGAACTGTGCCGCACAAGCGCTAACCACTGCGCCGCCGTGCTGCCCCCTGTATTAATCGTGAACTAATTAACCTAAAAGTATGGATGGATATAAATAAATTATCTTTAAATTTAAATAAAACCAAAGTAATGTTCTTTGGTAATCGTAAGGCAAATCAAGATTTAGAAGTAAAAATGGATGGTGTCGCAATAGACATTGTATCAGAAATTAAGTTTTTAGGGGTCATAATAGACAATAAATTAAGTTGGAAAACACACATCAGACACATACAAACTAAGGTATCTAAAAACATTTCAATAATTAATAAAGCCAATTTTCTTTTAAATTATAATGCATTGTATTTGTTATATTGTTCTCTCGTTCTGCCATATTTAACATATTGTGCAGAAGTCTGGGGCAATAATTACAAAAGTTCACTACAGCCCCTTTTTATCCTTCAAAAACGTGCAATAAGAACCATACACAGGGTAAGATATTGGGATCATACCAATATTTTATTCATTCAGTCCAAATTATTAAAATTGGATGATTTAATACAATTTTTCACTTCACAACTGTTATTTTAAGGTCAACAAAAACATAGTGCCAGAAAACATCCAAAAATTATTCACTCGGAAAGAGGGAAATTGTTCTGTGTACATTGTTACAAAGAATGACAATACAAAGGAAATTATTATTATTATTATTATAACTTGAGGGGCTGTGGTGAATTCAAAATCCCAAAGGTGAGAACCACCAGGAAAAGTATGTGTGTGTCTGTGTGTGGAGTCAGACTCTGGAATAATTTGCAAAATGAGATCAAACAATGTCCAACTATCCATGTGTTCAAATTTAAATACAAAAAAGCATTACTGGAGAAATACAGCGATGAAGAAAATGGGATATGAGGGAGATTGGAAATACTGCATTTCAAACTATGGTTAACTTGTTGTTATTGTTGCTATTATTATATCAGAACTGTTATTATAAGTATTGTGTTTATTTTTATTTTTATTATCACTGGTGCCGCAGTGACATTATCCGCATTTTGACATTGAGGGATGGGTATTGCGAAGATTAGTGTATAAAATATATGATTATTGTAACTATTATAATTATTGATATCTGACCTATGTAATAAGTATATCCATGAGATTTTGTTGTATTGGACACAAGAGGAGCTATCTATAAAATTTCTTTAATAGGGAAGATAAAGGGGTAGGAAAAATAAGCATCTGCTTCTGACTACCCCTTTTCGAACATGTTATGTGACATTATTCTGTTGTTGACTCATTGTTTTTGTCCTGTTTTTATTTTTATGTTCGAAATAAAAGTTTTCATTCATTCATTCATTCATTGTGATATTCTAAAATGTATTTCATGTAAATTGAAAAGAAAGCTCTTTGATATGCTTTGTTGGGCAGTCTACGGAGAGAGCTGCTAAAGAGATCAAAGACCGCAGAAAAGCTAATGTTGTGACTCATTTCATCTGCAGTAACTGTAATAAAAACCTCATCATCCAGTCCAGCGTGAATGTGGATCTTTGGTGGGACAAGTACACCGCGGTTACATTGAGTGAAAATCAAGAGTTGCGTGACGCTGAATCCACGGACCGAGTACCTTATTTGGGGCAAGTTACCCGAGTCGGCCGGGATGTCAGCGGGCAGCACAGTGGTCGTTGAGCCAACCCAATCTAGGGCTGGGCCCAGACAAGTCCTCGTCGGACGAGTTGTTACTCCACTCTGGGGAGATGGATGGGTGCCTGTTAAAATCTTTAATCCTACGGACAGAGTTGTGGTGCTGAGAAGAAACAGAAAAATTGCAGATGTGTCTCCTTGTATCGCAGCGGAAGACCTGCCCAGTGCAGAAGAGGTCAAGTGCAACGTGGACAGTGTACAGAGCGAAGAGGTCCAACCCAGTTCAGAAGAGGACATGATGCATACATTGGAAGCTCTGGGACTGCAAGACATTGACCTGAAGTCATGCGAGGTTTCGCTGCAGTGTAAAGACAAGTTCCTTCATATCATCGAACAATTCGAGTCAATCTTTTCTCGCCATAAGATGGACTGTGGAGAGGCCAAAGAGTTTGTACATCGTATCCACCTTGTTGATGATAAGCCGTTCCGTCTACCCTAGAGACGTATACCACCAAGTCAGTATGAAAAACTGAGGACGACTCTGAACGAGATGGAAGAGAAAGGAATTATTCAGAAGTCGACTTGTTCTGCGCTTGTTCTCATATGGAAGCGGAATGGAGAACTCAAGGAATGTACTGATTTCAGAAGGCTTAATGCGAGAACCATAAAGGATGCCTACCCACTACCGCATCAAGCTGATGCTTTGGCCGCACTTGGGGTAGATGCCTTTTTCTCCACGATGGACCTGACGTCAGGCTACTACAATTTCCCCTTGCACCCTAATTACAAAAAGTTAAATGTTAATTCCCCTTGTAGAGATCAAATAATTTCATCAGCAGTAACTGTAATAAAAACTTCATCATCCAGTCCAGCGTGAATGTGGATCTTTGGTGGGACAAGTACACCGCGCTTACATATACAGAACGAAATGTCGATACATCTTTCCCTAAATATGCAGATATAAATATATAGTATTGAGTTGGAGTATTGAAAGGGGATTTTATGTACAACAGTGCTAAAAAAATACAAAAATTGTAGAGTGAAACACGCAAGTGGGGGGTCATATAATGTACAAAAAACAATATGGATGAGCAATGGTAGGTAAAGAATTATAGCAATGAGTACTGTACACTAGTGCAAAGAGTGCAAGAGGAGCAGCTGAACAGATATGCAAAATGGGCTGTCAGGTAAACAAGTCACTATACAATATCAATAACAATGGAGTACGGTAGTGCAAAGGAGAACAGATATGCAAAAGGGTTCGCTAGGTACAACAGAACTGCCAGTAGTGCAAGGACGAAAAAACAAAACAAACAGATGTACAGATTAGCAGCTGGGTAGGCTTGCTATGTGTGTGATTGACCGTTTAACAGTCTAATGGCCAGGGGGTCAAAGCTGTTGCAGAACTTGGTGGTCCTGCACCGCACACTGCAGTACCTCTTCCCAGAGGCTAGCAGAGTGAACAGTCCATGATGGGGGTGAGAGGGGTCCCTAATGATGTTTTTGGCTCGGGATAGGCAGCGCTTCTGGCCAATGTCCTGAATGGAGGGGAGAGAAGTCCCGATGATTTTCTCTGCTGTCCTCACCACCCTCCTCACACTTCCTTCAGTCGGAGGCACTGCAGCCTCAACACCACACAGAGATACAGTTAGTCAGGATGCTCTCTATGGTGCTTCTGTAGAATGTGATGAGGGTGGGTGGGGGCAGGTGGGCTCTCCTCGTCCTCCGCAGGAATTACAGGCGCTGCTGAGCCCTCTTCACCAGTGATGCAGTGTTCACAGACCAGGTGAGTTTGTCAAGTCAAGTCAAGTCAAGTGATCTTTATTTGTATAGCCCTAAATCACGAAGAGTCTCAAAGGGCTTCAGAGATTATTACACTATATTACACAGACTATTTTTCAGCCGACGAGAAGTGTAGGTTATTCATATGCTATGGAGTAGAAGTGAGTTTTAAGTTTAGATTTAAACATTTCCACTGAGGTTGCAGATCGGATCTCAGGGGGAAGAGCATTCCACAGCACCGGTGCCCAGATGGAGAACGCTCTCGAACCAGCAGAACACTTCTTTGCTCTTGGGATCACCAGAAGACCGGCACTCTCAGATCGTAGGCTTCGGACCGGGACATAGGGGCAAATCAGATCTGAAAGATAAGAGGGAGCAAGTCCATGTATGATTTTGTACAATACTAAAAGAACCTTGAAGTCACATCTATGGCTAACTGGGAGCCAATGCAGGTTAGCCAAAATCGGTGTTATGTGATCGTACTTTTTTGTCCTAGTTAAAAGCCTTGCTGCGGCATTTTGTACCAGCTGAAGAGACTTGATTCTAGACTTCGGGAGACCAGAGAGTAGTGCATTACAGTAATCGAGACGGGAGGTAACAAATGCATGAATTATAATTTCCGCATCAGACTGAGACATTATTGAACGGATTTTAGCAATGTTACGAAGATGGAAGAAAGCGGTTCTAGTAATTTTCTTTACATGCATTTCAAAGGATAGATCAGGGTCAAATATGACACCTAAATTTTTAACTGAGTCACTCTGTGTGATGTGACGTTTGTCAATGTTAACAGCAGTTTTTGAGAATAAGTCACGGCATCATTTGTCTGTGATGTGCACCCCTAGGAACTTGGTGCTGCTGACCACCTCCACAGCCTTGTTGTTGATGAGAAGTGGGGCATGGTTGGGCTGGTTTTTCCTGAAGTCGACAATGATCTCTTTAGTTTTGTCAACATTCAGGACCAGCCGACCAACTGCTCCACCTCCTCTCTGTAGGCCAGGTCGTTGTCGTCCCTGATGAGGCCCACCACTGTTGGGTCGTCCGCAAACTTCACAATGTAGTTTGTGGCTGACCTGGGGACGCAGTCATGTGCCATCAGGGTGAACAGCAGGGGGCTCAGGACACAGCCTTTTAAATTAGTTATTGTTTTTTTGGGGGGTGAGCACTGTTCAAAGTCCTGCAAAAAAAGGGAAATAGAGAGAAAAAGCTTCAGCATGAAAGCACGACGAAGGAGCGGTACACACTCTTAGCGAGATGCAGAGGAACGCAGAGCAGGTTTACCGTCACAGTAGGAAAGAAGTAAGCTGCCTGATCTGCATGAAGCTGGCTGACTCCACACCCCCACCGCCCTCTCCCACGCAGTCGTGAGAGCGGTGCGGTCCGTGTGGGGAGCATTAACATTGAATGGCCAATCGGCTTTATTCTTGGCTCCCCCAAAATGTTTCTCAACATTCGTTGTCGTTTTTTTCAAATCCGATATATTTTTTTTCTTAATTAACTATTATTTTTTTGTGATTTCTAGTTTTGATTAGAAAAATTGGGGGCGATAACTGAAGCATGAAGTAGCGATAAGTCTCTGTACTACATGGTGCAGCGAGGTTTTTAACTAAAACAAGAAAGTTTGATTACATTGCCTACAAGTGATCCCAAGAGCCAAGAAGAAATGTAGGGTCGAGAGCATTATGAATGACCTATATTTCAATGTCGATATTTATGTATTTTTTGTTGACGCCCTTGCAACATCCATTGCAGCCTGGTCATCCTTGAAGGGGATTACAACTTGTGCGGTCCCTTCTCAAGGTTTCTTAATTTTCCTCATGCTGAAGTTTTAAGTTTTTCTTTCCCCTCATGTAGGTTTTAGGATTATAATAGTCTGTAATATTCTGTAATGTGTATAGAACTTTGAGAATTCTTTTGGGCTATACATGTAACCGCGGTGTATGTGTCCCACCAAAGATCCACATTCACGCTGGACTGGATGATGAGGTTTTTATTATTACAGTTTCTGCAAATGGATGAGTCACAACATTAGCTTTTTCTGCTGGGTCTGATCTCTTTGATGTTCTCTCTGGTAAGACTAACAACAAAGCATATCAAAGAGCTTTCTTTTCACTTTACAGAAAATACATTTTAGAATATCACAATACATTTTTACATCTTTACATTTTAACAAGATACTTTTAACAAGAGATCGTATAGTGGATTTTTAACGTTTACAATGAATTCAACATGTTTTTCTTTAGTCTGAATTTTAACCAACATCATCCTTTTTTAATGTATATGAGAAAATAGGAATAAAAACAATAATGAGTATAAAAATGGGTACAATTTACCTGCAAATGGATGAGTCACAACATTAACTTTTTCTGCTGGGTCTGATCTCTTTGATCTCTACAAGGGGAATTAATATTTAGTAAAACAGAAACAAAACGAAAATAAACGTAAACAGCTTGACAATATCAATCACATTACTATGCATGGTGAGAGATTTGTCAGCTGGGGTTATAATGTTTAAAATTAACTTCTTTTGTGGCGCACCAAAAGATATGTCTTACCTTTGTAGTTCTCTCTGGTAAGACTAACAACAAACCCCGCCTCCTGGTCACATGTTAGAAGCCAAAACCAAACCCCACCCCATACCAGCAGATGGCACAGTTGGACTCAGCATTGCAGGACATTTACCAAAAACTATACACATATTTCAGCAGGAATTTCAATAAAACAAAGGTTATTATTACACCCGTTACATACAAATAAAAATGACTTGACTTGACAGCACAAAAACAATTCATGATTAATTGAAAATATTGATAGAAAAAATACACAATTAATATCAAATGATTCTGATATTTTTTAGGCCAGCAGAGAAGGCCTTGCAGGTCTTCACGGCCCACCACTGCCAACAAAAAATATTCAACTCAATTGCATTCTGCAGTAGGTGCATTTGTCAAGTAACATTCTTTATGCGGAACGCCCTTGTTCCTCGGTGTCCACACACACACACACACACGTTTCCTAATTTCCAGATGGACCGGCTCATCCAGTGCAATTGCAGTGTACCCGTGCATGAGCGTGTACGTTTGCCAGCACCTTTGGGTGCGAACACCTGAAATCATGCATTCAACCACGCCTTGTTTGCTGCTGCAGGCTGTCAACAAGTCAACGGTGTGGTTTGTGCAGGTAATGAGAGCAGTGTGGGAGGGGAGGCGTGGACAAAGTAAAGGGTGTGTAGACACAGTTGACATTCAGCAATCGCACGCGGGCGGCGACGGATGAACACCGGGAGAAATAGAGCCCATTTTTGGCATTGGTGTCTGACAGAAAGCCGACGACAGGTTCACCTGTCACCATGAATCGGACAAAGAAATCAAGCAAAAGTCCGGTCGTAAGTCCGGTCAAACAAACGTAAGTGGCCTTTTGAACTGACAAATGTTTATCCCTGAAGTTAAGGTTAAAATCTTTCATGACGATGTTCTAAGATGCCTTCAAGCAAACTCGGTAATATGAAACACTAAACACTCACCTACCTAATGATAGTACAACTTTAACTTGTTTTAAATCAGGGGTCTCAGACTTCAATTACTTGGGGGCCCTCAGAGCTAGGGTCTGGGTGAGATGGAACCAAAACGGGTCTTCCACAAAAAACCTCTGATAAATGGCTTTTCCTGTTCTCAAATATAATTTGTTAGCCTTTGCTTTAATGAAAGATCTAAAAAAGGAAATAATGAAGTCATTTCACGTTTATTTGTATAGTCCTTGATCACAAAAAGTATCAAAGGGCAGCACAGATTCCATGTCACGAGTTTGAGACCTCTGTTTTAAAGTGTTTGTTTGATGCCTAGAATTACTTAATTTGAATACTCATTATGAGTTTTCCCCTTTTTTTATTGCTCCAAAGGCGTAAGTTTGGTCTGAGCGAGGACATATATTTTTTTAAAGTGATCACATTATATCGTGGGGACAAGTCCCGTCAGTCCATGCCAAAAGTATGTTAAAAAAAAGATAAAAAAATGTCTTAGTGCTAAAAAAGACAATGTGAATATTAAAATGCCACCTCAACCGTTTGCATGATTTGTCCTTTTTTTTTTTTTAAAGTAAGGGTGTGTCACTATTGTAAAGTTGTGGTAACTGGTTTGATAGGTATTCAGCAGTATCACAATGAGAAATGCTTGCAGCCTCTCCCACAATAATTTAACGTATCTCAGCACGAAGCCACCAACCTCTGCCTTGTGGTATTTGGAATTTTTCTGAGCTAAATTTTCAGACATTTTCTTTCATCAACTATAGTAATAGCAGTAGTCAACTTTGAAAAGTTGCTACTATGTCTTGACAATAATCTGCAGGCAACTATAAATGGCAATTAGCAGTAAACCAGAAATTCTTACATATCTGAATGTCTGTCAGTCCAAAAAAGCAACATTGGAAAAGATAGTGACATTTTGAGTATTAGTGGTAGAGTAAGCAAACATTATAGCAAATACAATGTTAGGGGGAAATGGTACTGTTTTGCATAAGGACCTTCTTTCTAAAAGTGTAGATTTCTCAATTCAATCAACAGTTCATACTTTCTAAAAGTGTAAATTTCTCAATTCAATCAACAGTTTTTATATGAACATGTGTTCGGTGATGCATTTCCTATAACATTGTCATTGTTGACCTACGTAAAAGCAGTTTGGCAACTGCAACTACAGTACTACAAACGATGTAGGGCTTTCCCAACAAGTGTGCATGGTAACAGATGCCAATAAAGGAGTAATGATCACAACAAATGACACCATCGCCCAACCCCATGATGATTTCAATGGGCTGATTTGGGCCTCTTGTTCCCTATTAAGCCCCCCCCCCCTAGTTTTAAAATGACATAGACATTTCATGCCGAACACACAAACATGCATATATTGTCACTGAATGCTGTTCACTTGTTAGTATACTGTAATAATGCAAACCATTAACATATATACAGGGGTGAGGGGTGTAATAATATGAATCTCTTTATCAAAATTTTAACATTTTAGGACTGAAACAACTTATAAGCATTTATTAACCTTTATTTGTGCTCAAAGAAACCTGTAGATATGGCTAATTAGCCTTACCTCTTCTTCTCGAGACTTGGTCCTCTAAAATGTTAATACCAACCAAATAACTCACCACAACTTTTAGCAAAAGCACTTGTCTCATCTGTGCTACGTACTGATCTGGTTGAAAGTGATTACAATCAGATCCAATGTCAAATAAATGTCACGATGCATAAGTAATGAGTTTTCTGAAATGCTTCTTATGAAGGCAGGAAGAACGCGAAACTTGACAGCAAAACTTGTCAAACTTGTTTTTGTCTCTTTCCTATCTTTGAGCTGACACACCCTGTCCTATCACTATGACTGCTATGTTTGCAATGTGTGCAAAAGTCCATAAAGTGCTTGTAGTGATTGACTTGGCAGCCAGGAGTATGGTGGGGCTTTCCATAGAGAGAAAAAGTGGCATTCATGTAGTACACAACCATTGGAGATTGATGGTTTAGGGATATCCATATGTTTTGTACGTTTATGTAGTTGACTTACATTACAGTTACTGCAAGGATAAAAAAATTACAATTTATCAAACTTCAAGGTCAAATTTCAATGCGTTTAAGCATACACTATAAGTGCCAGAATAAAGCTTGTTAAATTTTAGGGTACTTAGACAACATAGTATTCCACAATATTTGTAACAGCACAAGATTAATCAGTTTTTTGACATCTATAAAATCACACATTACTATTTTCATGAATTAATTCAAAATTATTAAGTCCACTGGCTTTCTGTTATTTTGCTGATAGGAAAGCAGGAAATAAATACCGATACTCTCAAATCATTGAATGCTCTACTAAAATGACTAATGTTTTCTCTCTGGTTCTGTTTATTTTAGTGTAACGTCTACAGAATTGACAATTCTGATCGAGAAGCTGCAAAAGAATGCTGATAAAGTGGAAAAGAACATCTATGATGTGGAGCAGAACCTTAATAAGGTACTGGCATCTTTACACCTAACACTTTAATATTGATAATACAAAAGCGAGATTTTAACTGAACTCGAATTTTGATATCCTTGTGTTAATAATTGTGAGTTAGTCACATTGGTGGGTGTTGGAGCAAGTTGTGACTTTTTGGGTTCCAAGGACGTCCAAATTAAGAAAAAATAAAGCAGATTGTAAGGTCATTAATCAAGCCAAAGTTCAAACATTTCATATTGGCATCATCCCAGCTTAATCCAAAACACAATCCAATTGTAATGGTATTTGCGTTATACTTTTGTATTGAATACAAATAGGTGGCCACAGCGCTCTCCTTATGTATACTGGTGATGTGCACCAGACAAAGAAAAGAAACTTATATTTCAAAAAAATGTAATGCTCACTAGATAAAAATGAGACGGTTAGTATTTTGATAAATTTAAAGTAAAGTTGAGATTTTAAGATGTTTTAGTTAAAAAAAAAACAGAAACAAACCCAATTGGTAACTGAAGTAAGAGTTAAGGCAACGTCATATTTGATTAAAGGAATACAAAAGTTCATGTCATGGGAACCTGTCGTGGGTTCAAATCCAGCTCCAGACTTCCTGTGCGGAGTTTGTATGTTCTCCCCGTGCCTGCGTGGGTTTCCTCCGGGCACTCCGGTTTCCTCCCACGTTCCAAAAACATGCATTTCAGGTGAATTGGCCGGTCCAAATTGTCCCTAGGTGTGAATGAGCGAATGAGTTGTCTGTCCCTGTGTGCCCTGCGATTGGCTGGCAACCAGTTCAGGGTGTCCCTTGCCCACTGCCCGGAGATGGCTGGGATGGGCTCCAGCCCCCCGCGACCCTAATGAGGATAAGCGGTACGGCTAATGAGATGAGATGAGATGAAAAATCTCAACAAAAAGAAAACATGCATTTTTTTGTGTGGAGGATTGGTCACATTTGGAATGAAAACACTTAACATTTCATTTTGGAAGTAAAATGAAGATCCCTAGAATTCATTGTGAGTACATATATTTTTTTTTCACTCTGTCATTGCTGCAGGACGTGAGTAAGATCAACGAGGGCAAGCAACCACTATATCAGGAGGACACCAACAAGCGACTGCTCAATTCACTGGAGCTGCTCGTAGGCCTAGATGAAGATGCTGTCAACGCCAAGCGGCTTCAGCATCCTCAAGCTGAAATGATAGAACAAGAGTGAGAAATTGTCTTAATATTCTATCATATACTAAATGGCTGAATTATTGAGCATGCATGCATGTGTTTGTTTGTATGTGTTGGTATACAGTATGAAGCAGCTCCGTGAGAGAGTGAATAAACTGAGAGAGGACCATGACCGCATCTACCATCTCATGCGCACTGAGGGAGTACCCACTATCAACTGGGGAAACATGATGGACGAAAAACTGGCAAGATTTTGATTTTTTTTTTAAATACGAGCCAAACAAATTTAATGTGTTCCCAAAACAAATTGACAGTAATCCTACATTTGTATATTTATATCAAGTATTCTATATTATCTTTGTATATTTATCTTTGTGTTGAAACTTAAGATACATGCTATTAATACTCTACACCAGTAATAAACTACAATGTACATGAGTGAGGTTTGATTTTTATTTTCATGTGGTTTCCTAGGACAATCTTAGCAACAAGGGCTTCGGTCAGGACCTGCCAACTGTGGAAAATGATGTGGAGGAGCATAACATCTTCCATAGTGAAGTAGAGGCTTTGGCTCCTCACATTTCTGCTGGTGGTGATAAGGTAGCAAATAAACAAGCATACTTATTTCAGGCAAATTAAATGTCGTCCTCTTATCTTTTTTTTCTTTACTTTCAGGAATATGTCAGTGGTCTTCAGATGAAATACAACAAACTGCTGGTAGTTAAAGTGACATACATTCTGTCTCACAATTAAAATTGCATTTAGACAGCTAATGTGGAAGAACACCTATTATTATAATTATCTTAAATTCCTTTCTCTAGGCCCTTTCCAGTGATCGCCAGCGTCACCTGATGAGTCTACGTGACTACATGCAACGCTGCACCAATGAGCTTTACTGGATGGACCAGCAAGCTGATGAGAGAATCAACTACGACTGGAGTGATGGCAACCTAGACTACCCTGCCCGCCAGAGGCAGTATGAGGTACCCACCCGGGGGGATGCCTGAATGGCCAGAATTTGTCTACGTATCCATCTATGTATCCGTCTAATTCTCTGTCAATGTGTCCGTCTATGCGTCCGTCTGTCTGTCTACAAAAAAACAATAGTATGAATAAAACAATAAAAGTATGGTATCCTTTTTGGAAGGCACTCTCATGTGAGAAAATTGTATAATTCATATATTTTATTTTATAGTAACTCTCACCCTCTTGCCCAAACAGAACTTCATCGGCAAATGCCTGGAATCCAAGGAGGGAACAATAACAAAGCTTAATGAAGATGGAGAAAAGTTGATTACATCAAAACATCCAGGGTCAAATGTTATTGAAGTAAAATATTGCAATTGAATATACCGCATTTATTGACCAAATTGATACATCTTTGTTGTTAATGAATAACTCTTTCCCCAGGCTCATATGGAAGCGGTTCATGCTGACTGGAAGGAGTACCTGAATCTGCTCATCTGTGAGGAAAATCACCTAAAACACATGGATGAGTACCACAAGGTTAGACACTGACCATAAATAAGGATTATAATAATTTGACACTGGGTCATAGACAATGTTCACTCTAAGCTTGGACTAAAAGTCAGCAACATCAATCCCTAGTGTCAACCAAATAATTGGCAAACATGCTCCAAACTGACATCAAGTTACATGTTGAGTTTTTGGCAATGCTAATAATATTTGTCAAATTTTAATGAATTGACTAATGCACTATTGGAAAGGTTGCACGGCCCACACGTTATTTTTCCTCCAATTATGACATAAATTTACCATTTTTTTTTAAAGTATCATTTTTTTAAATAATTCTAACATTTGGTGGATTTATTTAGTTGGTTGCACCATACTAAACTGTATTTGATCACACTTTTTTAGTGGAAGGACAATGTTGGCAAAAACGATAATTTGCAAATTATTTGAATGTAAACACAAAACCGATAAAAGAGACCCCCATAACGTATCCTTTTCCTGTTTTTTTTCTTCTTTTTTAACTTTTCTTTCTTTATGTTTTTCTTTTTTGTTTTCTTTTTCTTAACTTTTTGTTTCTTTTCTTTAGCTTTTTACTCCTTTTTTCTCGCCTTTTTTTATTTTGTTTGTTAGTTTTCTATTTATTTTATGCGTTATTTCCTTTTTCCTTGTTTTTGACTTCTTTTTTGTTGCTTTGTTTTTCTTGCCTTATATTATAGCTTTTCTTGTGCGCTAAGAAGGTCTGGACAGTGCGCAATAACAGATCCAACAGGGTTTGTTTTCAGCCAATCAAACAGCGAGGCACAAGACAGCCGGGTCATTTTGTATCACAGACAAGCATGGCATACTAGCGACTTCACGATCAACTCAATGTGCATAGGATCGATGGGAATTGAAAAAAAGTTATATTTGTTCGGCACTAAGTGTTTTATTTTTATTACACTGCTTGCACTTTCTTTGAGTATTGTCACAGCGCCCTCGTTAGCATATGACCAAAACAAATGGAAGCACAGGTGGCGTTTCGTAATTAAAGTTAAACGGGTTAATTATTATGTCCTCTATATACCATTATTTCTCGCAAATCTCAATCTATTTCTATGTGTAGTTGGTACAGGGCTTCTGACTTCCTCATAGATTGCCATCATTTTGCATCCATTTTACGAGGTTATTAGCGTCTTTGGACACCATGATGCCATGAATATAAGTGAGATCCTTTTCTCTGTCTTTTGAGATAGGTTTGCATAATAAAGAAGAAATAATATGGCTATGCTATCAGGAATAGCGACTAAAGAGTCACTTGCAGTTGTTTCGGCCGCCCTTTTTGCTCCGTGTGTGATACATGGATACCGTAACTATTGTGGGCGTGGCTTAGCGTTCTCTGTCAATTCTAATAATTGAGCACCAGCGCAGCTTAGATGGAACATTGGTCATAGATGATCACACTTACTCAATCATGCTGACATCTACACAAAAATCATATTGTCTAACAGAACGTTTTAATGTTTATGCACGTTTCTGATTAGTATCACAAGGAGGCACGTGACACCCAGGACCTCCTGAAGCGCCTGGACACGGAGGTCAAGCAAAAGTACAATCCTGAGTTTAAGGATGTGTACCAGGTGGAGGGTCTGATTAGAGAGCTGGATGTAAGTTATTTTGGGTGTGATTGCTCATGTTTCACAATCATCTACAGTTTGCTAAAATATTTACTTATTTGCCTCTATAGGACCAATCCAAGGCCATGGATCACTTTGATGATCGTGTCAAGGCTCTTCAGAAGCGTGGCCTGCAAGTTTTGCCCCTAAAATACAGACGGGAGAACACGGCTAAACTTCTCCCTGTGGAATCACTTTGCGATTTTGACACAGATGAGGTAGGTCTGCATGCTGTCTTGTCTTTTAGGAAAGTAATTGGTACAAAGTTTAGAACAGTGTGTTGGTAAACATCTAAAAATAATTTCAATAACCTGTGAAATGGCGGTTGATACAATTTTGCCTTTGATATGTGTGTTTAGTTTGCACTTTTCTCTTTCTTGATTTAGAATAAAGAATAAGAAAATCATATTCAATGCTGAATGCTTGAAAAAATGTGGCACGGCTATGATTGACTGGTTAGTACACTTGTTTAATGTATGCTTTGGTTGTGGTTCCTGTTGATTGGTGTAGTGCATATGTGATGCCATTGTATAAGGGTAAAGGTGATAAGTATGAATATAGCAACTGGAGAGGTATCAGTTTGTTGTCTGTGCTGGGTAAGCTGTATGGAAGAGTCTTGATTAAGAGAGTGAGAGGAAGAACGAATGAGTTGGTGATTGAGGAGCAGAGTGGTTTTAGGAAAGGAAGAGGATGTGTGGATCAGGTGTTTGCAGTATGACAGGTGTGTGAGAAATATTTTGCAAAAGGTAAGGATGTTTATTCGGCTTTCATGGACTTGGAAAAGGTGTACGACAAAGTTGATAGAGTTGTGGCAGGTGATGGTAATCTATGGAGCAGGTGGAAAGTTGTTGGAAGCATTGAAGAGTTTTTATGTGAACAGCAGAGCATGTGTAAGAGTAGGGAGTGAGACAAGTGAGTGGTTCCCTGGGTTAACTGGTGTGAGACAGGGGTGTGTGATGTCACCATGGCTGTTTAATGTGTACATGGACGGTGTGGTGAGAGAGGTGAATGCAAGAGTATTTGGCAGAGGTGTAGAGATGATGGATAACAGTGGAACGGTGTGGCAGATAAGTCAGTTGTTGTTTGCAGACGACACAGCACTTGTGGCTGATTCTGAGAAAACATTGAGAAGGTTGGTAATGGAGTTTTGAAGAGTGTGTGATCGGTGTAAGTTATGTGTAAATGTTGGGAAGAGTAAGACTAAGTGTTCACGTGATGGAGTGGGCATGGTGTTAGAAATAAGGTTGCATGGACAGGTGCTGAAAGAAGTTGAAAGCTTTAGGTACTTGGGTTGTGATGTGGTGGAATGGAGTGCAAGGTATTGCACAGAGTGAATCAAGGAAGCAAGGTTTTGGGTGCTCTGAGGAGAGTGATGAGCAACAAGAGAGTATGAGTATGGTTGTCAATAGGGGACTGTATGAGAGTGTGATTGTGCCGACTGTGTTGTATGGTGCAGAGACTTGGAGCCTGAACGCAGATTAGAGAAGGAAATTAAATTTTTTTTAGATGAAGTGTGAGGTTTGAGGAGTATGTTTGGAGTGACAATATTGGATAGATTGAGAAATGAAATTGTGAGAGACAGAACTGGAGTAGTAGTAGAACTGAGCAAGAGTGTGGATAAGGGAGTACTCGGTTGGTTCGGACACATGGAGAGGATGGATGAGGAGAGAATGTTGAAGAGGGTCTACAGAGCAGAAGTAAATGGAAGGAGACCAAGAGGATGACTGCGATTGACATGGATGGATGGTGTTATGAGTGCACTGCAGGAAAGAGGTCTAAATATAGTAAAAGCTAGAGCTCTCGTTGGTGATAGGAATGAGTGGAGAGGTGTTGTAAAAGGATAGTGGGATGTTTAGACCAGTGTTTTTCAACCAGTGTGCCAAGGCACACTAGTGTGCCGTGAGAGATCGTCAGGTAAGCCGTGAGAAACAATCAAATGTCACTTTTTAAAATTTTATAAAACATTTATGAATCATTTTCTGCAATTATTACGTCATTGTCAAGTGTCTGTGTGGTAAAAAAAATGGGAGTATTATAAATTATAATTATATTTTAATTAAACGTACTGTTCAGTGTCATTGTATAACATTTTTGGTTAGTAGAGTGCCGCAAAATTTTTACAATGTCAAAAAGGTGACCTGGCTCAAAAAGGTTGAAAAACACTGGTTTAGACGCGTTCTAAGGGATGGGCTGGGCACCTGTATGATGCGGCAGGGGTAAACCAGTAAAAGCTGTCAGGCCCTGCTGTTGAACAGATGAGTGTATTGTGTCACCCTGACCCGAGTGACATGGCCGCTTTTTTTGTGTCCCGTTTCATGACCAACTTGGGTGCCGAGATGCTTAACTTGTTTGGGTGTTTGGGCATTTGGGTTGGCCATGGTCCAAAAAATGTGTGTTTTTTGCTACTTTTTCCCTTTTTTATTTTCTTTGTTTTTGTTTGTGTTTGTCTTGCTGTCGGTCACTCCTCTTGAGGGATATGACTAGGGTAGATGGATAGAAATTCAATGCAAAGAAGAACATGCGATTTTCTCTTTAGCAGAGAGGACGAGCAACCGTTAAATAGTTTCTGCTACATAATGGAACGCACACAAAGAAGTTCATCTCATATCATCTCATTAGCTGCACCGCTTATCCTCAGTAGGGTCGCGGGGGTGCTTGAGCCCATCCCAGCCATCTCCGGGCAGTGGGGAGGGGACACCCTGAACTGGTTGCCAGCCAATCGCAGGGCACATGGGGACAGACAACTCACTCGCTCAGTCACATCTAGGGACGATTTGGACCGGCCAATCCACCTGAAATGTATGTCTTTGGAATGTGGGAGGAAACCGGAGTGCCCGGAGGAAACCTACGCAAGCACGGGGAGAACATACAAACTCCGCACAGTAAGGCCGCTAGCTGGATTTGAACCCACACAGGAGGTTCCCACGACCTCAGAACTGTTCAAGTTCATATAATGATAAAATGTATTCCTTTTCTATAGGATTTGTTGCATTTTAATGTTGCAAAATTTTATATATATATATATATATATATATATATATATATATATATATATGTATATGTATATATATATATGTATATGTATATATATATGTATATGTATATGTATATATATGTATATATATATATATGTATATGTATATATATATATGTATATATATATGTATATGTATATATATATATGTATATATATATATGTATATGTATATATATATATGTATATATATATATGTATATGTATATATATATGTATATGTATATGTATATGTATATGTATATGTATGTATATGTATATATGTATATGTATGTATATGTATGTATATGTATATATATATATGTATGTATATATATGTATATGTATATATATATATGTATATGTATATATATATATGTATATATATATATATGTATATGTATATATATGTATATGTATATATATGTATATGTATATATATGTATATGTATATGTATATGTATATATATATATATATATATATATGTATATATATATATATATGTATATATATATATGTATATGTATATACTGGACTGTCTCAGAAAATTAGAATATTGTGATAAAGTTCTTTATTTTCTGTAACGCAATTAAAAAAACAAAAATGTCATACATTCTGGATTCATTACACATCAACTGAACTATTTCAAGCCTTTTATTATTTTAATATTGCTGATTTTGGCTTACAGCTGAAAAAAACTCAAAAATCCTATCTCAAAATATTAGAATATCATGAAAAAGTATACAAGTAGGCTATTCAACTAATCACCTGAATCATCTAATTAACTCGAAACACCTTGCGAGGTTTCCTGAGCCTTAAAAACACTCAGCTTGGTTCAGTAAACTAAATCACAAGTATGGGGAACACTGCTGATCTGACTGCTGTCCAGAGGACCATCATTGATACCCTCCATCAGGAGGGTAAGACACAAAAAGAAATTTCTCAAAGAGCAGGCTGTTCACAGAATGCAGTTTCAAAGCATATCCACAAAAAGTCTGTTGGAAGGGAAAAATGTGGCCGGAAACGCTGCACAACCAAGAGAGATGACCGCAGCCTTAACAAAATTGTGAAGAAGAGCCCCTTCCAGAATTTGGGGGAGCTTCAAAGACAGTGGGCTGAAGCTGGAGTCCAGGTATCAAAAGCCACAGTTCACAGACGTGTCCGGGAAATGGGCTACAATAGCCGTATTCCCATGGTCAAGCCACTTCTGAACTCAAGACAACGGAAGAAGCGTCTGACTTGGGCTATGGAGAAGAAGCACTGGACAGTTGCAGAGTGGTCTAAAGTCCTCTTTTCAGACAAAAGCAAGTTTTGCATTTCATTTGGAAGTCAAGGCGCCAGAGTCTGGAGAAAGGCTGGAGAGGAGCAAAATCCAAGTTGCTTGAAATCCAGTGTGAAGTTCCCACAGTCAGCAATGGTTTGGGGAGCCATGTCAGCTGCTGGTGTTGGTCCACTGTGTTTTATCAAGTCCAGAGTAAATGCAACTGTGTACCAAGAGATTTTAGAGCACTACATGCTTCCATCTGCTGAAAAGCTCTATGAAGATGAGGATTTCATTTTCCAGCATGATCTGGCACCTTCCCACAGTGCCAAAACCACCAGTAACTGGTGCACTGACCATGGCATCACTGTCCTTGATTGGCCTGCTAATTCCCCTGACCTGAACCCCATCGAGAATTTGTGGGGTATAGTTAAGAAGATGAAAGACACCACACCTGCAAATGCAAATGAGCTGAAGGCCGCTATCGAAGCATCCTGGGCATCAATAACACCTCAGCAATGCCACAGGCTGATTGCCTCCATGCCACGCCGGATTGATGCAGTAATCCATGCAAAAGGATTCCCAACCAAGTACTGAGTGCATCAATGGACATTTTCAAATGTTTGATTTAGTTTTGCTGTTATAAAATTATTTTTTTACTTGGTCTGAGGAAGTATTCTAATATTTTGAGATAGGATTTTTGAGTTTTCTTAAGCTGTAGGCCAAATTCAGTAATATTAAAATAATAAAAGGCTTGAAATAGTTCAGTTGATGTGTAATGAATCCAGAATGTATGACATTTTTGTTTTTTTAATTGAATTACGGAAAATAAAGAACTTTATCACAATATTCTAATTTTCTGAGACAGTCCAGTATATATGTATATGTATATATATGTATATATATATATGTATATACATATGTATATATATGTATATGTATATATATATATATATATATATATATATATGTATATGTATATGTATGTATATATATGTATATGTATGTATATATATGTATATGTATGTATATATATGTATATGTATGTATATATATGTATGTATATATATGTATATGTATGTATATATATGTATATGTATGTATATATATGTATATGTATATGTATGTATATATATGTATATGTATGTATATATATGTATATGTATGTATATATATGTATGTATATATATATATGTATGTATATGTATATATGTATATGTATGTATATGTATATATATATGTATATATATATATGTATATATATATATGTGTGTGTGTGTAAGGCGCAGTGGTTAGGGCGTGTGCGGCACAGTTTTGAGGTCATGAAATCGAACTTTCCTGTGTGCCACCTTCTTCCACATGTTTGGTGTGTCTCCCAGGTGGCTTGTGGCAAACTTTAAATGACACTTTTTCTGGATATCTTTAAGAAATGGCTTCCTTCTTGCCACTCTTCCATAAAGGCCAGATTTGTGCAGTATACGACTGATTGTTGTCCTATGGACAGATTCTCCCACCTCAGCTGTAGACCTCTGCAGGTCATCCAGAGTGTTCATGGGCCTCTTGGCTGCATCTCTGATCAGTTTTCTCCTTGTATGAGCTAGAAGTTTAGGAGGACGGCTCGATCTTGGTAGATTTGCAGTGGTCTGATACTCCTTCCATTTAATCATTTTTGCTTGCACAGTGCTCCTTGGGATGTTTATAGCTTGGTAAATCTTAATGTTTCCAAATCCAGCATTTAACATCTCCACAACAGTATCTTGGACCTGCCTGGTGTGTTCCTCGTTCTTCATGATGCTCTCTGTGCTTTAAACAGATCTCTGAGACTATCACAGTGCAGGTGCATTGATAGAGAGACTTGATTACAGACAGGTGGATTCCATTTATCATCGTTAGTCATTTAGATCTACATTGAATCATTCAGAGATCCTCATTGAACTTATGCACAGAGTTTGCTATACTGAAAGTAAAGGGGCTGAATAATTTTACACACCCACTTTTTTGTTTATTATTTGTTAAAAAAGTTTAAAATATCCAATAAAGTGTGTTCCACTTCCTGATTGTGTCCCACTTATTGTTGATGCTTCACAAGAAATTCCAGTTTTATATCTTGATGTTGGAAGTCTGAAATGTGGCAAAAGGTCACAAAGTTCAAGAGGGACAAATAGTTTCGCAAGACACTGATATATATACAGCGCATCCGGAAAGTATTCACAGCGCTTCACTTTTTCCACATTTTGTTATGTTACAACCTCATTCCAAATTGTATTAATTTAATCTCTTATCTCAAAATTCTACACAAAATACTCCATTATGACAATGTGAAAAAGTTTTTTTTTTTCCTTTTTTTTTTACTTTTTAAAAATTTATTAAAAATAGAAAACTAAGAAATCACATTTACATAAGTATTCACAGCCTTTGCTTAATACTTTGTTGATCCACCTTTGGCAGCAAATACAACCTCAAGTCTTTTTGAATATGATCCCACAAGTTTAGCACACCTATCCTTAGGCAGTTTTGCCCATTCTTCTTTGCAATAAGTCTAAAGCTCAATCAGGTTGGATGGGAGACGTTTGTGCACAGCCTTTTTCAAAGTTATTTTATAAAATTGTGAAAAATATTGCTATGGAGAATAGTGAGTCTTGCGTATTTTGCAGACTAAGCTGGGCAAAGAGGCATGTTCACCCTTTCAAATTGCTGTAGGTGCTTTGCTAAAGCTTATGGGGCGGGGGTCGCCAAACCCGTTCCCACGGGCCCGTTCTAAAAATAGACAGAAACAGAAAAATAGACCTAATATCAATTTCTAAAATGTGATTAAATTGTGGTTCGATTTTTTTGGGGGGGAATTGCATTTGCAGTGATAAATTAAAAACTATAAGTATGAAAAATATCTAAAAAAAACTTTACAAAAAATCAAAGTAGCAGAGTTTGATAATCTGAGAAGGGTGACGTAACACGAGGCAGAGGTGAGCGCGCATGACAATCGCAGACTTGATTTTCACGTCGCGAAGGAGTGCAAATCGATTTCTACATACATAAACAAAGCGGATCGAGGAAGAACCCAAAATGGAAGGAGGAATTATTTTTTTAATTAATGTGAAAGAAAACTCTCTGTGTCCTATTTGCAGAGCAACTGTGGCTGGAGCAAAGTGGAGTGCCACTTCAGCACTTGTCACAAAGGCTTCCATCATACCGTAATTACCCACTCGGCAGCGCACCACTAACAGAAAAGGCCCACGAGTTGAATCCAACTTTGGGCAAAGGACAGTCTTTTTTTTTTTTACCAGGCCAGTAAAAAAAAAAAACTCATAAAGCAACCGTAGCCTCTTTTAAAGCCACACCATTTTTGGTAAAGTGGATGGAAGAAGGCATTTTCAGACTGGGAGGTTCTTTGAGAGGCAAACAAACAAATGACAATGTTGTTGGTGGCAATAGTTTAGTGCCATGGCAGAGATGGAATTCAAATATTGAAAAACTGTTAAAAATGTATTACTGAGATTAAAATGTTTTATTTTAATGGCTGCACCTTTAGTGATTAGTAAAATTGTTTTATGTAAATAATAAAATATTTTTTTTGTTCCTACAAAATGTATCATTTGTACAAAAACTGAAAAGAGTTTATGAAACTGAAACTGATGATAGCATCATGAAAAATTGAAGGTGATTTTCTGAAAAATGTTGTGACCATTTTTTTTTGGTTTCATTTTGAGCATTTGTAATCGAAACAATTGGAAAGGTAAGAAGAAATAAAAAATTACATGTTGTTTATAAGAGTTAGTTTATATGTTTCCTACCTTGTTGAATCATTCTGTATAATTATTATATATTAAAAATCAGTTACCAGGTAAAAAATCAGTAAACTATAAAATAAATTAATCAATTAATTAAACGAAAGTTCTTGTTTCGGGGGTGCGTTATCAAGGTGCCCTATGTGTTACTCCGTGCCCTTGAAGTTGCTCTCGGGCTCAAAAAGGTTGGAGAACCCTGTTCTCCAGGTTTTGAAGTTTGTTATGTGGCTTTTCATCATAAAATATCTCAACAATTAATATAGATTTTATGGGGCTTCATTAAACGTAATGAAGGATTATTTTGCAATTTATAACCAAAATGGGTCAGTTGGTGCGACATCTTGACTGTAAACAGTAGTTAAAAATGTGTCCTACATATATACTTGACCGTGCCTTTAATTCTGTCAGTGTTGTCTTGGTTTTGCACGTGCGACAATCTGCTCTGAAAGTAAGTAATTACACAATGTCTATTTTATCTTCTAATCATATGTACTCACGACAAGAGCCATATATGGTTTGCCATAAGTTCCCAACCCCTGACTTAGAGAGTTTCTACCTATAATTTAATGACCTGTTTTGAAACGGTGCAGGGGCAAATTGTTCGAGGGAACAGATACACTCTGCTTCGCAACAATGGAACCAAGTGGGATGTGAAGGACGCAGCAGGCCAAAAATTCACTGCTCCAGCCGTCTGTTTCATTATTCCCCCGACAGACCCTGAAGCAGTGGCCCTTGCTGACAAGTGAGTTAGTATTGTTTAACAAATTCCTAATATACGTTGGAATCATGATATAGAGCTTTAACTGTTGCAATGATTTGCCTTAACACAATAGCTTGGCTGGTCAACAAAATGCTCTCAAGCACAAAATGGGAGACAGCAAAGCAGGATTGTTGAAGCGCTTTGATGAGCTGAAAAAATCCAGTGGTGGGGCAGGTAAACCCGACATTTTATTCCCAGCTTTCACAACTTTCAAGTCGGTAACAATTTCCCATCTTAATTTTAGAATCAACTTCCTGGATATCTCAATCATTATACGTGTTTCATTCTCTTCTAGAAAATAAATAAGTTCGGGCTGAAGCCATTTGTGTTGGTTAAAAGTCCACCAGCTTCTGTCCCCCCAAAAATCTTTCCTCTATACCAAATGTACTAATGACTTCTAAATCACCCCCACCCTTTCCTTACCAACAATTTATCTGCAATAAACCAGGATCCAATCAACGACTTTGTTCTTTCTATCTTTTGCACGTCAAAAAGTGTAATTCCAATTGTTCCACAACCCGAAATTCTGACTTTTACCTGACTATTGTCTGTATGGCAGCTTTATTCCTCTGCCTCTAAGGCCAGATTCCCACCACAGAAGAATAAGTTCACATTTCTGCCGCTACTGATGGTCTAAAAAGACGCACTGAGTTGTGCCAACCTCACAAAAGATCATCTTAAATACTATCCTACTTTGTGTAATGGGATGTTGGTCACCTGGAGGGCACTCTTGGTATACTCAGAAAGCAGTTTGAACAAATATTGCTTCTTATTGTGACAATTAAAAAAAAGCAAAATAAAATGTGTATAGTTCATTTGTGATGTGCTGTTTGTGTTAAGTGGTTGCAAACCCCACAGTGCACATTCATTACTGTTATTTCTGTGATTGTTTCTCTCCTAACATACGGCATCCAAGTTTGGAAGTGGGTTTATTCCTTTAAAATCTTGTCATTAGATCAAGGCTTATCTGGGCTAGGGCCTGGCTTACAGTTTCCACAATATCACAAATCAAAGCATGACGCAACTATCCATCTAAGTTACTGGAAATGACCACGAAATAATAGTCAGCAAAATGTATTGTAACTGCCATCAGACAAGCAGGAGCAGCAGTGCCGCCAGTTGATGGCTGGACTCGATCAGGTTGCCAGAGACATGGATATGCAAGAGAAGGCTATTCAAACCCGACTGCGCCCACCGCTGGAGCTGAAGAAGCCTCTGCAGGATAGCAGTGACCGCCTGCAGGATTTGAGGGTAATTACTGTACTGCAACTGTTGTATTCCACTCTAAATGAAATATATTCAAAATGTGTTTGTCACTGCTATTTTAAATACTTTTTTTTTTTTTTACATTTTAAAAAAATGCTTGTATTTTTGCACTTTTTTTCATTTCTCCAGGATATTGACATTGCAATTCATAAAATTGAGCCAGAAAAAACTTCCAAAGTGCAAGAAGCAAAGAACTTTTTGGTCTCAAACCCGACATGTGCCAGCGCTCCTTACCTTCACAGTAAAGCAGATGATGTCAACAAGAAGTACAATTACTTAGAGCAGCTTCTTCAATACTCTCAGGAAAAGTATGACATATCATTCATCTAATCAATCTCACTTATCATGGGAAAATTATTAATGTGATTTTGTTCTATTGACTCCTCTTCAAGGTTTAGATTTTAGTAAACAATCAGTAAACCTTACTTTCCTCAGAATGAAGAATTCCAACCAACTGGAGGGCTCTCTTCAGAATGGAAAGACTGCACTGTCCAACTATGAGAACAGGCTGGCTAGGGAGGATGTTGCTCCTCCTGACTTAGGGTCTTTGGAGAAAACACAGCGCGAGCTTGCAGTATGATTATACTTTGTTTCTACATTTACTGTGATATATTGTTTAAGGGATTTACTCCACCTTTTTTTCCTTTTGAGATTCTAAACCGTTGTCAGCAGTAGCTTTTGTCTTAGTGTCGCTCTTTACATAAAATAACAGACTATATTGTGTACACTGACAGGAAATTGCCTCAGACCTAAGAGCCAAGAGGGGAGTGGTCAATGAAACTGAGCAGAACCTGCGTTTGGCCAAAAACAGCGCTGACCAAATGGCCATAAAATTCCAAGAGCATTGTCCTGACATCGAGAGGCAGGAAGCTGATGTCCAGAAGCTTAACAAGCGCTTCAATATCCTTAACAATCAGCTCGACACCAGGTCAAAGCTTTTTGAGAAAGAAAAATTTATAAAAGAACTCAATGTATTATATTTAATGCATTTATCACTCTCCTTTAAACAATGTCACAGGTCTCAAAATTTGCAGAGAGCAAAGATGGCATACAATAATTACCGCAATGACTATACTAACATGAACAACTGGCTTGCTCGTATCCCAAACTATGAACCATTGGCAACTGATGACTTAAAGCAACTTGAGATCAAACTTAAAAATCAAAGGGTAAGCACAGTTTGCTGACTGTTGGAAAAAAAAACATTTTTTCTCTGAAGCATGATTACACAACCCCAAGCATAATTTATTATTTTGCTTCCTTATCCATAGAACCTATTATCAGATATTGCAAGAAAGGAACCTGACATGAACAATCTTTCAAAAAATAGTCGACTTTATCAGCAAGCTATCAAAGTAAGTGTTTGTTTTTGGTCACATCAGAAATTGTTTACATTAATGGAAATAATTAATAATCGTAATTTTTCTGATGGATCTTTATAGGACTACGAGGGAGAAACAGAGAAGTTCCGATCTATTTTAGACCTTGATGATGGACTTGTACCTCAGACTTACAAGCGGAGCAGAATGGAGTCCCCTGCACTGGTAGTCAAAGCAGAGGTGAAGCATGTTGTATTAATTTAGCAATCCTGTAGTTCATTTTTCCAAGAATATTGATGATATATATATATATATATATATATATATATATATATATATATAGTCATATGCGAAAGTTTGGGCACCCCTGATCATTTTCAAGATTTTCCTTTATCAATCATTGGTTGTTTGGATCAGCAATTTCAGTTAAATATATCAAATAGCAGACCAGAAATGATATCTGAGAAGTGAAATGAAGTTCATATGATTTACAGAAAGATTGCAATAATTTCATAGAATTTACAGAAAGTTTGCAATAATTGCATAAACAAAAGTAGGCAGGTGCACAAATTTGGGCACCCGAACAGAAAAATGTCCTCAATATTCAGTAGATCTTTCTTTTGCAGAAAAAATAGCCTCTAAACGCTTCCTATAGCTTCTAATGAGGGTCTGGATTCTGGTTGAAGGTATTTTTGACCATTTTTCTCTACAAAACATCTACACTTCAGAGAGGTTTGATGGTTTCTGACCATGGACAGCCCGCTTTGAATCACACCACAGATTTACAATAATATTCAGGTCTGGGGACTGACATAGCCATTCCGGAACATTGTACTTGTTCCTCTGCATGAATGCCTTAGTAAAATTTGAGCAGGGTTTGGGGTCGTTGTCTTGTTGAAGTATCCAGCCCAGGCGCAACTTCAGCTTTGTCACTGATTCTAGAACATTGTTCGCAAGAATCTGCTGATACTGACTGGAATCCATGCGACCTTCAACTTTAACAAGATTGTCAGTACTTGCACTGGCCACACAGCCCCACCACCACCAAATTTCACTATGGGTAGCAAGTGTTTGTCTTGGAATGCTGTGTTTTTCTTCTGCCATGCATACGGCCTCTTGTTATGTCCAAATAACTCAATTTTAGTTTCATCAGTCCACAGCACCTTATTCCAAAATGAAGCTGGCTTGTCCAAAAGTGCTGTAGCATACCTCAATGTTTATGGCACGTGCGCAGAAAAGGCTTCTTCCGCATTACTGTCCCATACAGCATCTCCTTGTGCAAAATGTGCTGAATAGTTGAACGATGCACAGTGACACCATCTGCAACAAGATCATTTTGTAGGTCTTTGGAGCTGGTATTTGGGTTGAGTTTGACTGTTCTCACCATCGTTTGCCTCTGCTTATCTGAGATTTTTCTTGGCCTGCTACTTCGGGCCTTAACTAGAACTGTGCTTGTGTACTTCCATTTACTCACTATGTTCCTCATAATGGAAACTGACAGCTGATATCCCTGAGCTAGCTTTTTGTATCCTTCCCCTGAACCATGATGTTGAACAATCTTGGTTTTCAGGTCATTATACAGTTGTTCTGAGGCTCCCATGTTGCCATTCTTCAGAGAAGATGCAAAGAGGAGAACATCTTGCAAATGGCCCCCTTAAATACCCTTTCTCGTGTTCACCTGTGTATGAAGGTCAACGGTCAATGAGCATACCAAAAAAATGTTGTGTTCCAATAATTACTGCTAAAGTTATTCAAATCAATAAAACAACAAGGGTGCCCAAATTTATGCACCTGCCTAATTTTGTTGAAGTTATTATTGCACACTTTCCGTAAATCCTATGAACTTAATTTCACTTCTCAGATATCACTGTTTGTCTGCTATATGATATATTTAACTGAAATTGCTGATCCAAACAACCAATGATATATAAAGGAAAATCTTGAAAATTATCTTGTGTGCCCAAAATTTTGCATATGACTGTGTGTGTGTGTGTATATATATATATATATATATATATATATATATATATAATTACACACACATCCTCAACATTATTATATCATTAGGACACATTACCAGCTCTGGTATAAATGGAAGGGAGAGGAAGGTAGCTGCCCATAGGGTGGCTGCAGAATGAGCATCTTGCTGGCTCTGGAGTAGGAGAGAGGAGTTTAGCTGGGGACCAGGAAAATTGGCAGTGACTGGCCATCACTGCCTGCCCACCAACTCGAGGGCGTGGTTTAGGGTTGAAACGCCCAGTGACAGTTGGACACCACCTGATGACATCTTCTCTTGGTTGAAGGCTACATTCATTATTTGAGCGACTGCAAAGTTAGCACTGATTAGAAGTGTAGGTAATAGTATAAATATATATATATATATAAAAAAATTGGCATCTTGTGTGTGCGTGTGTGTGTTTTACACTAAATATTTTTTTATGCTGTTCCAATGGTGTTTCTCCCCCTTTTAAGGAAGCTGTTATTGAGGCCAAATACACTGAGGTGAACACTCTAAACAAGCAAAGACTGCAAAATCTTGAGTTTGCTCATAGCCTTCTCAACCAGGTGACGTTTTACATGACAGTGGACTCAAGTAATATCATAAATACTTTCACAAATGCTGAAATAATAGTGTGCACTCCCTTTTTAGCAACCAGATATTCCTTTGATCCAGTCAACAAATCTGCAGTCGGTTAACACTGCCCCAGGAGGGGAGCTCTGGAGAATCAAAAAGCAGTTGCAAGATGAGATCCAGAGGAGAGAGCAGTTGGATAAAGAAATAGAGATAATCCAGACTGACATATATGTCCTAGAAGGACAGAAGCCTCAGGATACCATTGTCAAGAAAGAGTTAATTAAAAAAGTCCCGGACCCTCAGCTAGATGAGGAAGTGTATAAGGTTCAGCAGAAGCTTTCAGAGGAGCGTCGTCTTACGCATGTCATGGAGAATGACCTGGAGGTACTGAAATTGAAACTGCGTGGTCTCGAAACTGAGGTCAAGGAAGGAGCACAGCAATACATGGTGAAAGAAGTTCTCAGAATTGAAAGAGACCGTGGTCAAGAAGAGGAGATGCGAAAACTTCGAGAAGAATTAGATGAGCTCAGGAGGCAGAAGTTGATTAAAGACAATGAGCTTATTCAGATACAAAAGCAAGTGACGATCCTGGGCGAAGAAAAGAACAAAGAGCAGGAAGTAATTAAAGAAGAGGAGGTCATAAAAGTACAAAATGACCCACAACTTGAAACAGAATATAGACTTCTCCTAAACAGAAAACAAAAAGAAACTGACGGGAGGAAGCAACTAGAAGATGAATTGAAATTCCTTCAAGAGAAACTCCGCAGGCTAGAAAAGGAAAAGGCAATGGCAGAAGAAAAGATTTCCATCAAGGAAGTGCTTAAAGTAGAGAAAGATGCTGCCCTGGAAAGGGAGGTAGAAAACCTTAGGAGGCAGTATGAAGATGAAAAGGCCAAACGGAGATCATCCCAGCGAGAAAAGACTGATCTTCAAAGGAAAATTGCAAGTCTAGAGGAGGAAAAGTCCAAGGTTGTGATCCAAGAGAAAATGCGGGAAATTGTCCGCCCTGACCCTAAGGCCGAGAACGAGGTAGCCAATCTACGACTTGAACTTGTTGAGCAACAGAGGCGTTACAAAGATGCAGAAATGCAACTTCGATCCCTTCAGGATGAGGTGACTTTGCTCAAGAACAGGGGACCTCTAGTCGAGGTCAAGGAGATCATTAAAGAGGTAATAAAGTACAAGACGGATCCACAGACTGAAAGAGAACTTGAAAGACTTCGTAATGAAATTGTTGACAAAACTCACCAGTCTGAAAAATTTGAAATGGAGATCCGCCAACTTAATGATGAAATTCATAGATGGAAAGATATGAAACCTCAAATACAGACCAAAGAGGTTGTCAATGAAGTACTCCAATACAGAGAGGATCCAAAAACTAAGGACGAGGTTGAGATGCTTAAAAGAAAACTTGCTGATGAGCAATCGAAACGCCTCGAACTTGAGAGAGAAAGGTCATCGCAAGAAGAAAAGATCAGATTGAGGAAGATAGATCTGTCTCAAGTCCGAGAAAAATTTGTTCAGCAGGAAGTAGTGAAGATGGAAGAAGATGCTCTGCTTCGATCGGAATGTGAAACCTTCCTACAAAATATTAACAATGAACAAAGACAAAAGGATAATCTGAAAGCAGAACTCTACCAATTGCAAAGACTGAAGGCAGACATGGACATGCAGTTGGAGGAACTTGAGCGTGAACGTAAGGCAAGACGCGAAGCTGAAATAGAGATCCAGAGGCTTCGCGTCAGACTTACTGAGCTGGAGATGCGAGATAAAGAAAATCGTGAGAAGGTGACTGTCAAACAAAAGGTTGTCCTGCAGCAGGATCCCCAACAGGAAAAGGAACATTCTATTCTAAAACTTCAGCTGGATGAGGAGAGACACAAACGCATTTTGCTTGAGAAAGAACTGAATGCACTGATCCAGCAGCAGGTCACCTTGGAGAAGATGGATGTGAAGGAAAGAGTTGTCCGCACAGAAAAAGTCCAGGTTGAGAAAGATCCAGAGGCTGAATTTGAGATTGAGAATCTGAAGAGAACTCTGGAAGAGGAGAAAAGGAGAAAAAGAGAACTTGACCAAGAGTTGGTAGCTATCACTTCCAGGCTCTCAGAAATTGAATTTTCCAACACCAAGTCAACTAAGGAGTTGGATTACATCCGAGATGAAAGTAGCCACTTGCAGCAAGAAAACCAAAGACTTCAGAATGAAATTCGCAAGCTTCGTTCTGAGATTGATATCACCAGTAAAGAAACTCAGCTTATCACTGAGTCTGCACCTAGAGAAGATGGAAAGAACCTGGAGTTGAGGCTAGATTCTCTACAGAGAGAACTTGCAGAACTCCGTGCTATAACCGTTAAAAAAGATGAGGAGATAGAGAGGCTACAAAAGAATCTGTCGGCTGTTAGAATGAAGAGAGAACAGAGAGAAAGTCACCTACGTAGGTCTATTGTTGTTATTGACCCAGACACAGGAAAAGAAATGCGACCAGAAGAAGCCTTTAAGCTTGGCCTGATTGACTGGAAGATGTTTGTCAACCTTCAAAGTCAGGAGTGTGACTGGGAAGAGATCACAGTCAAAGGTCCTAAGGGAGAATCATCTGTACTCCATGATAGGAAGTCAGGAAAAAAATTCTCCATTGATGATGCTTTGAGTCTTGGCCACATCACAAATCATCAGCTTCAGCAGTACATGAACAAGCAACTAACCATCCAGGAGTTTGGTGCACTGGTGTCGGGAAAGAACAAGTAAAGTGATTAACAAAATTCTGGTTGATTTCAGAAAAATACATGTATTAGTTGAATATTTTTAATGTGTTTTTTTTCTTGCTCCTGGTGAAATGGCTCCCCTGACCCCACACTACTTTTACTACTTTTTCTACTTTTTAATGTGCACTTTGTATTTACTTGCCTAATCATATTGTTGAATTCAACACAGTTATAACCAAAATGATCTACATTAAATATAGTCTTGGAAAAAATGAAAATTGCAGATCTTGAACGACTATAGTGGGTAAAAGGGTTCATAACTCTTTTTTTTTCTCTCTCTGATTCTTCAAATTCAATGCATTAGGACACATGTATATTTCCATTATTTGTGGGATTTTCCAGGAAATCAAATGTATACTTTACCTGTGATAAAATAAAAGTCCAGTAAACCGATGAGCGGGTTTTTTTTCTTTATGGGCACTTTTGAAACCCTGAGTGGTTTTTAATGCTCATTTTTTAACAAATGAATGATGACATCACCTCAAATCGGCCTTATTCCACCTATTCAGTTATTTTTTTCTATTTGGTTGTCCATTGAAGTAACCGAATTACAGCCCTATGCAAGAAATTTAGAGCCTAAAGCAAAAAAAAATGTAGTAGTGCAAACTCCACATACAAAAGTTCTCATACACTTAAATTTCCAATCTTACTGTGTTATGTACTTGCGGACTTCCGATTTTGGAATTTCAGGCCAAGCACTGATTGAAAATTATTTTCAACCCGAAGCATTTGTCCTTTTCAGCTTACTGCAAGCGGCCAAATGGCCTTCCCATGACATATGTTAAAACATATATTTGGATCTTATTTGGCCTTTTTAAGTCACGTTCTACAATTTATCAATAGAAACAGTCTTTATGAACAATAGGGCCACACACTATTAAAGAGGTTTTGTTCATTTGTAAAAGCTATAAAATTCAAAGGAAGCTGAAAGTAATCCACATGAAAGCTAGTGAATTGTATATATTTTTTAGTAACTACAGTTAATCACAAGATGTGGTCCTTAAAAAACACATCTGTAAATACAAAGGACCACACACGTTCAACAATTGGGGGTGATGATGCATGCAGTTACTGCAAAGCAGTAAGAATGTTCATATGTAATTTAATGAGGTGTGATGCTAGGAGAACATACTGTATATCCAGTGTCCGTACTGCTTATGATTAATGGCACAGGGGGAGTGCTAGACTTTAACACAGCTGTCTTCGGGCAGTAGGTGAATGACAGCCCTAACTCGAACCCTAATCTAAGGTATAGGTTGGCTTAAATTCTCAGTGGCCATTTTACTGAAGGATGATTTGTACTCACCACTGCAAACGATGCTCTTTAGAAAGTGTAAAAAATGTGAGCACCTGGCCAAATCACAAGCTTTCAAACCAGGTTTCAGCCTTCCTGATTAATAAATAAAATGTTAAAATTTAAATACAAAGGATCCCTTAACCGCCTGAGTTGTCGGGGCACCGCTGAGGAAGCAACTATGGACAGCTTTCTCCGCTGCTGACAATTCCTGGCCTGAGTTTGGGTTCTTGCAAAGTTGGCAACAGTCCATTCCTTGATGTTGTCGGCCCAGTTCCTTTTTTTGTCTTCCTCTTCAAATGTGCCCTGAAGAATTATCTTGGCCAGTCCTGATGATCTTGTGACATGACCATACCAACGCAGCTTTTGTAATTGTATTTAAGTAGAATTGTAAATATTTTGGGTATTACTTGAGTATTTTATTCTTTATTTTCATACTTTTTATTCCACTTATTAGATACAAGTATCCACACAGTATAAATAATTGTAAGAAAATAGCTTATTCCTTTTTAACATAGAAGGGGCAACAATGTACCACAACTGTGATTATATATGAACAATATGACAATATCTATTGGCAAAGATAACAAACACATGCAAACGATTAGCTAACATTGATTAGATTTTAAATTTAAAATGCACCAAAATGACACAAATTATATATTTTGCAAATTCCGAGTGGGTGCCAGTATACTAATTATTACTTGTTAACCTACATGATTGAATCATATTGTACATGGATTTGGGCTAATCAAATGTATTAGGTATTAGTATGATTGTCATTTGATAGACAATTTTTAGCATACCTTAAGTGAAAAGGTTTTTATTACACTAAACGTAACTATCTTTGGCCAAACGTCAACCTGAGTTAAACCCGCGTGGTGTTTTGTTATTGGACTTCTGTGCTCTTCACGGTTTGCACATAGCACATACCATGTTCAAATATAAGGGTGTCCATATGAGCACTTGGCAAAAATACATCCTAGGCTGCAGTTCATTGATCGACTTTGTAGTTGTTTCCTCAGACTTGCATATTTTGGACACTTGAGTTGGGAGTTGTCAAATGATCACTACCTTGAGGTGAGTTGGTAAATTTCGACGATCACTCTGGAGTGTTTACTTAGCCTCGGAGTGCTACGTCAACAGTACGCAGCGGCCTACAAAGCAGCGAGTAAAAGTGGCAAGCGGAAGCGCTGTGACCGGGGAAGGAAACGAGGTTGTCGGGCCGGGCTAACGGCTCGGATGAAGGCTAAACCCTTCAAAACGCCTCTACCATCCATTTTCCTATCCAACGTCCGCTCCCTGGACAACAAACTGGACCATTTACAATTGGAATTCTCATCGAACCGCGAGTTGACGAACTGTTGTGCTTTAATTCTGACGGAGACATGGCTAAACTCATCTATCCCGAATGACGCTGTTAGCATTGTGGGGCTAACTGCTTTCCGCGCCGATAGAAGCGGCGAGCTCACCGGCAAAAGTAAGGGAGGCGGTCTATGCATTTATACAAACAACAACTGGTGTAGAAATGCGAAGATAATCTCGAATCACTGCTCACGAGACATTGAACTTTTGACGGTGATCTGCAGACCATTCTACCTACCGAGGGAGTTTAGCGCGACCATCATTACTGCCGTGTACGTGCCCCCCAGCGCTAATACGAAGGAGGCAATGGACGTTCTCTACCGAACTGTGAGTGAACTGCAGCATGCTTACACCGAGTGCATTTTTATTGCGGCGGGGGACTTTAACCAGGCCAATATGAAAACAGTTCTCCCGCATTTCCATCAGCATGTAAATTTTGCTACAAGAGGTAGGAACACATTAGACCTGGCCTACACAAACATCAAAGGTGCATATAAAGCAGCCCCCCGCCCCCACCTTGGCTCATCAGATCACCTTTCTGTTATGCTAATTCCAGCATACAAGCCCCTGCTGACCAGAGAAAAACCTACAGAGAAGCAGGTGAGGGTGTGGTCTGAGGGGGCAATGGAGGCACTACAGGACTGCTTTGATTGCACTGATTGGGACATGTTTAAATCGGCTGCCACTTACAACAACAAAATAAATATAGATGAGTACGCCATTTCTGTGTCAGCCTATATCAGTAAATGTGCAGAAGACGTCAGCAATACCAAAACTATATGCACCCGTGCCAATCAGAAGCCCTGGATGACTGCTGAGATACGCAAACAACTAAAAGTACGGAACCTTGTCTTTAAATCTGGTGACATGGAGGCGCTGAGATCAGCGAGGGCTAACCTGAACCGTGCTATCAGACTAGCAAAGCGAACGTACAGTCAAAAAATCCAGGAACGTTTCCTCAACAAAACCAACACCAGGGATATGTGGAAAGGCATTCAGGCCATTACCAAATACAAGCCAACCACCGCCCCAGTGCAGGACACTAGCATGGACTTTCTGAATGACCTCAACAAATTCTTTGGAAGGTTCGAGGCACAAAACGGCACCACTGCAGCGAAAGCGGTTCCAAATCAGGACGAAAGAGCACTCCACCTGGACTCATCTGACGTGAGGAAGACCCTGAGAAGGGTCAACACAAGGAAGGCTCCAGGCCCGGACAACATTCCGGGGCGGGTACTTAGGGAGTGTGCCGATCAGCTGGCTTGTGTACTAACAGACATTTTCAACACCTCGCTAGACCAAGCCAAAGTACCATCCTGCTTCAAATTTGCCAACATCATCCCAGTGCCAAAGAAACCCCAGATCTTATCATTCAACGATTACCGGCCCGTTGCACTGACTCCTATCATAATGAAGTGCTTTGAGAGACTGGTTAAAGAGCACATCACCTCCAGTCTCCCCTCCTCATTCGACCCCTTTCAGTTTGCCTACAGGACAAACCGCTCCACCAGGGATGCCATCTCCTCTGCGCTTCACCTGAGCCTGACACATCTAGAGGAGAAGAACACCCATGTGCGGATGCTGTTCCTGGACTTCAGTTCAGCATTCAACACCATCATCCCACAACATCTGGTAGACAAGATGAGACTCCTGGGTTTCAACACCCCCCTGCGGAACTGGCTGCTGGACTTCCTCTGTGACAGACCCCAATCAGTGCGGATAGGTCAGAACAGTTCAGATGTCATCTACCTCAGCACGGGCTCCCCCCAAGGCTGCGTCCTAAGCCCCTTGCTGTTCACCTTGATGACACACGACTGCGTCCCTAGGTCCGCCACCAACCACATCGTGAAGTATGCTGACGACACAACAGTGGTGGGCCTCATCAGGGATGACAACGACCTAGCCTACAGAGAGGAGGTGGAGCAGTTGGTGGGCTGGTGCAGGGACAACAGCCTGGTCCTGAATGTTGACAAAACTAAAGAGATCATTGTCGACTTTAGGAAAAACCAGCCCAACCATGCCCCACTTTGCATCAACAACAAGGCTGTGGAGGTTGTCAGCAGTATCAAGTTCCTAGGGGTGCACATTACAAACAAACTCACCTGGTCCGTGAACACTGCATCACTGGTTAAGAGGGCACAGCAGCGCCTGTACTTCCTGCGGAGGATGAGGAGAGCCCACCTGCCCCCACCCTCCCTCATCACATTCTACAGGGGCACCATAGAGAGTATCCTGACCAGCTGTATCTCTGTGTGGTGTGGAGGCTGCAGCGCTACCGACTGGGGTAGTGTGAGGAGGGTAACGAGGACAGCAGAGAAAATAATCGGGACTACACTTCCCTCCATTCAGGACATTGGCCAGAAGCGCTGCCTATCCCATGCTAAGAACATTACCGGGGACCCCTCTCACCCCCATCATGGACTGTTCACTCTGCTAGCCTCTGGGAAGAGGTTCTGCAGTGTGCGGTGCAGGACCACCAGGCTCCGCAATAGTCTAGTCCCCCTGGCCATTAGACTGTTAAATGGTCAATCTAACATATAGTTAACTTAAATCTAAACGGCTGCTAATCTGTCTTTTTGCACTACTGGCAGTTTTTATAGCTTGCCACTTATTGCACATTGCTCTCTGCACTATGGTAATTACAGCGTTATTGTTACAGTGTTAATGTTACTGTGTACCTGACTTGTTAACCTGGCTGCCCATTTTGCACATCTGGTTAGCTACTCTTCTTGCACTATCGGCACTATGGTAAAATACTATACGTAGCCAATTACAATACAACTTTATTTATATCTGTACATTCAAGGAAACTGTGGGGGTCAGATGCATCGACATTTCGTTCTGTATACACGTGTACTAGAATGACAATAAAGTAGATCTGAATCTGAATCTGATCTACTGATGGTGGGGGAAGATGCCAGTCTATAAGGAGTTTTAATTCCCACGTCAAGTCACATTTATTTGTAGAGCCCTTAATCACAAAATGTCTCAAAGGACTGCAAAAGCCACCATAAGACCATACCCTGATCTGTAACCAGCATGCGGGCAAGAAAAAAACTCAAAAACCTCAGCATTAGGAACATAAGCAACTTTGAGACGGGGCCGCCCAATGTCAAGGGTGGCTATTAGATGTTATATCATATCCATCCATTCATCCATCATCTGCACCGCTTATCCTCAGGAGGGTCGCAGGGGTGAGAGACCTTGTTTCTTTTATTTAGATTTGACCACTGACCCAAACAACCACCAGGTGGTGGTTGTGGGTATTGTTAGTAATTATTTTCCCCTTTTTTAGAGTACTGTATGTGCATTGTATATAACTGTAGCGTTACATTTTTTAATTCGCAGAGGGTTCACCCAAACAAACTGAGTGCACAGACTTACAATTACACAGACTGGTACTTTATTGTTGATGGACTTTGATGATCTACTTGAATAGTTGTTTGGAGGGAAAACATCAATAAATTAGACGTTGCTACAGTTACTCAGTACTTGAGTAGTTTTGTCACTAAGTATATTTTTACTTTCACTCAAGTCATGATTTCGATGACTACTTTTTACTTCTACTTAATTCATATTATTCTGAAGTAACAGTAATTTTCCTTGAGTAAAATGTTTGGCTACTCTACCCGCCTCTGTATACATATGCGCTATTGCATTCTCCAAGCACTACACTGTAAATATTTTTTCCTATTAATCCTGATATTTTGTATATCTATTTTTTATCCGTAAAGTCTTTACTTACACGTTAATACTAGGATGCAATGACAAATATTTTTGAAAAACATGTTTACGTTGTTATCAACGACAATAAAGACAATTCTAATTCTAAAGTACCGTACTGTACCTTTTGTGTATGTCATCCGAGCCACCGGAAACGAGGCTTGTATCAGCCAATTGCGGACGCTTCTTGGACTGTAAAGGCGGGGCCTCGCTCCGAATAGAGCGGGCGTCTAATGTGTTGTCTTTTTCTCTCATTTGTTGCGACGTTTTATTAGAGTTGCAAGATGGCGACGATGCATCTGAGAATCGGTGACCTGGTGTGGTAAGATATCTTTAAATCCCGGCCCATTAACTCGTAATGCTATCCATATAAACACATTGTAATCAGTGCAGTTCTTTATTGTGTTGGCCATATTGGAAAAACTATTACTAACTGTAAAGCTTTTGAGTGTAAGGTTTTTTATTTGGTAATGGACGACCCAAACAAATGGTAAGCCAAGCCGAATCGACACTCGGCTCCTTGCTAACATTAGCAGGGGAATTAGCAGATGTTAACATTATTGATATTTGAGATATTAATATTAAATATTTGTTTTTTTTTTCTTGGAAACTGATTTGAAACACTAAATTATTAGCCCCACTTTCACTCTATCATATGAATTAAGCCGTTGAACCTATGAAGACGGGCGTTAATGCCAAATTTGCTTAAGTGGAAATCTAGATTAGCTCGAAGACGTCCCCCTTGTAAATTGGATTTATTTATCGACTTGTCCGATTCAAAACGTTTTGCATTATGCTTACGTTTACAATAATTTTCGGGCACATTTTTATTACTTTGTATTGGATACACTTGCGAAGCTGCTCGAAACGCTAGCTTGGTATGGTATCGCTTGTTTGCTCTTCTCATCGAGAATGATCCTAACACAGTGTAGACTTCTGCAGTTTTTAGTGAAACAACAAGAAATAGGGCGTCCTCGATTGTTTTGTCACGGAGACGTTAGGGTTCTTTGAGTATATCGCCTAGATTAGTGGCACTAAAATGGTCTGGTTTAACGAAATACTTTCGTGGCAACATCGCGTGACCACAATATTGCAACTATCAAAATGGTGGTTCTTGTGGTATTAGTTGGGCCTTTTAGAGCAAATGCATGCCACAAGTTAACCCACCATACACATTGTTTATTTGGACAGAGACCTTTACATTGCACCGTGGGAAAGTGTTACCTTAATACAGGGGTCGGGAACCTATGGCTCGCGAGCCATATATGGCTCTTTCTACGAGTATCTGTGGCTCAGAGACAGATTTGATTGCATGCAAAATTTCTCCATCTTGTCCAAAACTTGATTTGTCTTACCTATTAAGTTACACGCAATGCCAAACCAAAACTTACTGACGAATGATTACTTCGCAGTATATACTGGACTGTCTCAGAAAATTAGAATATTGTGATAAAGTTCTTTATTTTCTGTAATGCAATTAAAAAAACAAAAATGTCATACATTCTGGATTCATTACACATCAACTGAACTATTTCAAGCCTTTTATTATTTGAATATTGCTGATTTTGGCTTACAGCTGAAAAAAACTCAAAAATCCTATCTCAAAATATTAGAATACTTTCTCAGACCAAGTAAAAAAATAATTTTATAACAGCAAAACTAAATCAAACATTTGAAAATGTCCATTGATGCACTCAGTACTTGGTTGGGAATCCTTTTGCACGGATTACTGCATCAATCCGGCGTGGCATGGAGGCAATCGGCCTGTGGCATTGCTGAGGTGTTATTGATGCCCAGGATGCTTCGATAGCGGCCTTGGCTCATTTGCATTTGTAGGTCTGGTGTCTTTCATCTTCTTCTTAACTATACCCCACAAATTCTCGATGGGGTTCAGGTCAGGGGAATTAGCAGGCCAATCAAGGACAGTGATGCCATGGTCAGTGCACCAGTTACTGGTGGTTTTGGCACTGTGGGCAGGTGCCAGATCATGCTGGAAAATGAAATCCTCATCTCCATAGAGCTTTTCAGCAGATGGAAGCATGTAGTGCTCTAAAATCTCTTGGTACACAGTTGCATTTACTCTGGACTTGATGAAACACAGTGGACCAACACCAGCAGCTGACATGGCTCCCCAAACCATTGCTGACTGTGGGAACTTCACACTGGATTTCAAGCAACTTGGATTTTGCTCCTCTCCAGCCTTTCTCCAGACTCTGGCGCCTTGACTTCCAAATGAAATGCAAAACTTGCTTTCGTCTGAAAAGAGGACTTTGGACCACTCTGCAACTGTCCAGTGCTTCTTCTCCATAGCCCAAGTCAGACGCTTCTTCCGTTGTCTTGAGTTCAGAAGTGGCTTGACCATGGGAATACGGTTATTGTAGCCCATTTCCCGGACACGTCTGTGAACTGTGGCTTTTGATACCTGGACTCCAGCTTCAGCCCACTGTCTTTGAAGCTCCCCCAAATTCTGGAAGCGGCTCTTCTTCACAATTTTGTTAAGGATGCGGTCATCTCCCTTGGTTGTGCAGCGTTTCCGGCCACATTTTTCCCTTCCAACAGACTTTTTGTGGATATGCTTTGAAACTGCACTCTGTGAACAGCCTGCTCTTTGAGAAATTTCTTTTTGTGTCTTACCCTCCATCAAGAGGGTATCAATGATGGTCCTCTGGACAGCAGACAGATCAGCAGTCTTCCCCATACTTGTGATTTAGTTTACTGAACCAAGCTGAGTGTTTTTAAGGCTCAGGAAACCCTCGCAAGGTGTTTCGAGTTAATTAGATGATTCAGGTGATTAGTTGAATAGCCTACTTGTATACTTTTTCATGATATTCTAATATTTTGAGATAGGATTTTTGAGTTTTCCTAAGCTGTAAGCCAAATTCAGCAATATTCAAATAATAAAAGGCTTGAAATAGTTCAGTTGATGTGTAATGAATCCAGAATGTATGACATTTTTGTTTTTTTAATTGCATTACAGAAAATAAAGAACTTTATCACAATATTCTAATTTTCTGAGACAGTCCAGTATATGGCACGTTTTTCACTACAATTTACAGTCAAGGTGTTACACAAAAAATGGGGAAAAAAAAACTTGTTTTAGCTGTACAACGCTAAAGAATCCTTTATATAAAAGTTCACTATGTAATCTGTGTTCAGATACCTTATGATGAATCCACAGAACTGTAAATACGCCAAAACACCGGAAGAGAACTTAGTCATTTGATTGGGTGAGTGGGAGGGATGGGTGGAGCTATGCAAAAAGTACAAGCACTCCTTCCCATCTCTCGCCAAAGGTAAGCACATAAGACTCCCTATTCTCAGAATGTTGTGACGTTTTTACAAAATAAATGCTTACATCTGGTTTTGAAACCAATATGTATGATAAAAAAGGGTCAAAAGGAGTTTAAACGATCTTGAGTCATTGCAAGAAAGAGACAAGTTTAAAGTGGTATGTTTGTTGATTTTGGGACAGGGGCTCTGGCATTATTCTCTTTTCATAATTTTTATCAAATCATCAAAAATGAATGTGCTGAAGACTAAGCTTTTGTCTGGGGCGCGGGTTTAGCAATTTAGTAAATTTGTCTCATAATATATGGTGTGGCTCTTTCCCAAAATAAAATTAATATTTTTTGCTTTTATGGCTCTTTGAGTCAAAAAGGTTCCCGACCCCTGCCTTAATAAGAAGTGGCTGTCCGACGAAGGTTGTTCGCCATGGCTAAAAGCTGTACCAAGTAATGTGTACGAGGCACGCTGAATTGTGTGCAAGAAAGTTTTTTTTGGGTGTGTTTTGTATGTTTATTTTATTGTTTTTAATTAATCTTAAATTTGACTTCTAAAGGTATTAGAAGTCTTTTAAAAAGTCTTGAATTCAACTTATCTTAAGCTGTGGGTACTCTGGATAAAGATACAATCAATATAATGGTAAACAAGCTAATAAAATAACATTTTTAAACCTTATACTGTACCTTCAAGCTATGCTTTAATAGCAAACATTCCTGCAATATTTTTGTATTTCACAATTATTTCTTTCAACTCGTTCCTTGTTGTCACAGTTTTCCACTAGTTTCCCCTTATCAACAAGTTTCTTGGGAACCATTATTATGGGCTGAAAATGGGAATAAAACCAATGAAATGACTATAAAATGAGATTTGGTTTCAAACAGACTTGGGGCAGTGCCGATTGAGTGAACAGGAAAAAAAGATTGACCGAGCAGGGCATATCGCCATTTACTGTGTAATTAACCCTCGTATTTTGTCGTCTTCTTAAATTCATTTTGGCCTGTGATTCACTTTTTGATTCCGACCCACCAGTTGAAAAACACTGACCTAGATAGAAGGCTATGAGCTGCATTTGTGGTTGTTGTTTTCTAATTGAATCAATGCCATCCAGATGTTTTGTTATCAAAATCAAATTATTAATTCAAAAACATTAGACTTTGTAAATCGTAAACACATCTCACTGACCCCAACGATAACATTGTAGAGTATTTTGTGACATTCTGCAATTCAATTAGATGAATTTGGGCAAACCTTGTTATTACATGACTTAAACAATCACTGCAATAGTCCATGGTTGAAAATGAGATCAATAACCAATTTGATCTAACTAAAATATTCCCAAAAATCTCGTACGGCATATTTTTTGATCACATTTCTCTTAATATGACTTGGACTACTTTTTATAATAATAATAATTTCCTTTGTATTGTCATTCTTTGTAACAATGTACACAGAACGAAATGTCGTTACACCTGACCCGTTGTAGCGAGTCGATGCAGCCGCAGCCAGAGGGCGCCGCCATTATACGTACCAGCTCAGTAGCCTAGATGGTAGTGTGCCCGCTTTGAGACTGGGAGGTCGCTGGTTCGCGCCTCGACTTGCGATACATTGCATAAGATTTGTTTTAAATATTTCTAATCTTACATTTCAGGGGAAAACTTGGCCGATATCCGCCGTGGCCCGGGAAGGTAACAGATGGGCAAAAACTCACATCTTAATAAATGACTAAAATGGACGATTGTCACGTGGTTTTCTTCGTAACATTTATTTTCAATTTAGATTGTAAGCCCGCCCAAGGATCTTAAAAAGCCAAGGGGAAAGAAATGCCATTTTGTGAAATTCTTTGGTACTGAAGACCAGTAAGTATCTTTACTATATACAGGGCTGTCTCAGAAAATTAGAATATTGTGATAAAGTTCTTTATTTTCTGTAATGCAATTAAAAAAACAAAAATGTCATACATTCTGGATTCATTACACATCAACTGAACTATTTCAAGCCTTTTATTATTTTAATATTGCTGAATTTGGCCTACAGCTTAAGAAAACTCAAAAATCCTATCTCAAAATATTAGAATATCATGAAAAAGTATACAAGTAGGCTATTCAACTAATCACCTGAATCATCTAATTAACTCGAAACACCTTGCGAGGGTTTCCTGAGCCTTAAAAACACTCAGCTTGGTTCAGTAAACTAAATCACAAGTACGGGGAAGACTGCTGATCTGTCTGCTGTCCAGAGGACCATCATTGATACCCTCCATCAGGAGGGTAAGACACAAAAAGAAATTTCTCAAAGAGCAGGCTGTTCACAGAGTGCAGTTTCAAAGCATATCCACAAAAAGTCTGTTGGAAGGGAAAAATGTGGCCGGAAACGCTGCACAACCAAGAGAGATGACCGCAGCCTTAACAAAATTGTGAAGAAGAGCCGCTTCCAGAATTTGGGGGAGCTTCAAAGACAGTGGGCTGAAGCTGGAGTCCAGGTATCAAAAGCCACAGTTCATAGACGTGTCCGGGAAATGGGCTACAATAGCCGTATTCCCATGGTCAAGCCACTTCTGAACTCAAGACAACGGAAGAAGCGTCTGACTTGGGCTATGGAGAAGAAGCACTGGACAGTTGCAGAGTGGTCCAAAGTCCTCTTTTCAGACGAAAGCAAGTTTTGCATTTCATTTGGAAGTCAAGGCGCCAGAGTCTGGAGAAAGGCTGGAGAAGAGCAAAATCCAAGTTGCTTGAAATCCAGTGTGAAGTTCCCACAGTCAGCAATGGTTTGGGGAGCCATGTCAGCTGCTGGTGTTGGTCCACTGTGTTTCATCAAGTCCAGAGTAAATGCAACTGTGTACCAAGAGATTTTAGAGCACTACATGCTTCCATCTGCTGAAAAGCTCTATGGAGATGAGGATTTCATTTTCCAACATGATCTGGCACCTGCCCACAGTGCCAAAACCACCAATAACTGGTGCACTGACCATGGCATCACTGTCCTTGATTGGCCTGCTAATTCCCCTGACCTGAACCCCATCAATAATTTGAGGGGTATAGTTAAGAAGAAGATGAAAGACACCAGACCTACAAATGCAAATGAGCTGAAGGCCGCTATCGAAGCATCCTGGGCATCAATAACACCTCAGCAATGCCACAGGCTGATTGCCTCCATGCCACGCCGGATTGATGCAGTAATCCGTGCAAAAGGATTCCCAACCAAGTACTGAGTGCATCAATGGACATTTTCAAATGTTTGATTTAGTTTTGCTGTTATAAAATTATTTTTTTACTTGGTCTGAGGAAGTATTCTAATATTTTGAGATAGGATTTTTGAGTTTTTTTCAGCTGTAAGCCAAAATCAGCAATATTCAAATAATAAAAGGCTTGAAATAGTTCAGTTGATGTGTAATAAATCCAGAATGTATGACATTTTTGTTTTTTTAATTGCATTACAGAAAATAAAGAACTTTATCACAATATTCTTATTTTCTGAGACAGTCCTGTAATTGTATTTTGCTATAACTTGCTCATATGTCTCCAACTAACAGGAATTGATCAATCATATTTCTCTTTCAGTGCTTGGATCAAAGTAGAGCAGCTGAAGCCCTATCATGCTCACAAAGAGGAGATGATCAAAATAAATAAAGGCAAGCGCTTTCAGCAAGCTGTTGATGCAGTTGAAGACTTCCTTAAAAAAGGAAAAGGCAAAGAACAGGTATTAGAATTGTCACTTCACACTTCTAAACAGATACACAATCATTCACTTTTGATCTGGATACAATATTGTAAATATAGTGTGTTGTAGGTATACACGGTAACCGTTACCAGTGCCGATTAAGACTGATACCGATCACTAATAACCTTTTTTATATCTAATATTATTATAATTAGTGGGGAAATAACACAGAGAGAATCCAAACATTTTTAATTGTGTCTTTGTTCACAATAACGTTATACAGGTCCAGTAAACATGTAGTGTTGTAGACTCTATTTCATCAATAAATAGATCAACTTATTACAAAATAAATATTACGTTTGTGCCTGTTGTGATTCGCCAAAAGAGTACAAATATAAAAATATGAATATTTGAGCATCTTATTTATGATTGTACAAAAAAGAAGCACGTAATGACATTTAGAACACTTGTTTGCAGATTTTAATTTGTGCTCCAAATCTTTATTAAATCCACATTCAAGAACAAACACATGCAGAAGTGCAACCACAAAAAATATGTGAAAAAAACACAGTGCTCATTAAAGTTTGGGTTTGCATAGAATGACAACAGCGCAGAATACAGATCCTGAGCCTTGCAACTGGCAGTGGGCGAGCCCTCAGATGCCTGGCACAAATTGCGTAGACTTTAAGAGAGACACGACCAAATTGTGCTGCTGCATACTACTTTAGAAACTATAAATATGACAACGGGGAACATAAGTGCTTGAAATATTTTAGCAAGTTGTCTCTGGTGATTTAATAATGTAGCGTGGCTCCAAGTGACCAATTATCCGGTCTGCTGTTTTTTTATTGGACTAATTAAGATGATTTCATGTTTTGCCACCATGATTTCTTTCCCCTTTGTGTTTTATTTAGCATGGGATTATTTATTCTTCAGGCTCCTTCTTGCCGCTTTGAATTTCATAGTCCTCAGTCACCGGCTACTGAAGCTTCTGGTTGTTTAATAAGTAATTGAGAAAGCAATATGAAAACCAAATTATTAAAATCTTGGTTGCGTCGTTTAAGGAGTCCTTAAAAACGTTAAAAGGTAAATACCTTTTCTCTTTAGCTTTTGTTAACAATGCCCAACAGAGCTTTAAACATGTGTATTCCGTATTATCCCATGTGCCTATCTGGTTTCATCTTACTCTAAGCAAACCTGTTTGGAGCAGGTATTTTTTTTTCTATTTGTATGTGTGAAATGTAAAATGTTGATAGTGGAAAGGCCTTCTTCGAACCCTTAGAAAGATTAAAAAAAGGTTTATACGACCGCAACTTGCACGTGTATCATGAGGGAGCTGACTAAGGCTGCACTAATAACAAAAGCCAGGAGATTGGCAGAAATTAGGAAAAAAGTTCCAAATTCCGTCCTGCTCCTTTCAATTGACATAACGGAACCAGCACTGTTTGGTGACTTTCTTTTGTATGGGTTAATTCCAATGCCATTTTTTTTCTTAATTAAAAATGTCCGAATAATGTTTACTTTATAATGCGCTAAAGTAAATGGTCTAATTGTGAGATGTATATTTAAAGAACTCTGAAGGTAAAGGAGAGTCCAAAGGAAAGAAGACTCCTAAAAGGCCCCTAAAAATCCTTGATGAGGATGATGAGGATCTCAGTGCCTTGAGGGACCCTTCTGACAAGGTCAGTAAAACACAAACAAAACGGGACAAACTTTTTTGTTGTGTCTGTTAGTCACAAACACACTAAGCTTGACACTTTCATTATTCTGACATGTGCTGCCATCTGTGCTATACTGTCACTGTTCCACCAGCTGATTGATAGATCCCTTTTAGACCTCATTGTGGATATAAATTAGCTGCTATGTTTGGCTGAACCTTTAGAGTCCTACCATGAATATATTGATTATACTTTGACTGGAATTGTCCCAATTTGATATGAATATTTTATATTGATCTGAAATTGATTCAATAACAGTCAGCTTGGCAGCGCAGTGATTAGCGCGTGTGCGGCACAGTTCTTAGGTCATGAGATCGAACCTTCCTGTGTTGAGTTTTCATGTTCTTCCCTTGCTTGCGTGGGTTTCCTCCGGGCACTCCGGTTTCCTCCCACATTCCCAAAAACATGCTTGTCAGGTTAATCAGCCGGTCCAAATTGTCTCTAGGTGTGAATGAGCGAGTGAGTTGTCTGTCTCTGTGTGCCCTGCAATTGGCTGGCAACCAGTTTAGGGTGTCCTCTGCCCACTGCCCGGAGTTAGCTGGGATGGGCTCCAGTGCCCCCGCTACCCTACTGAGGATATGCGGTTCAGATGATGAATAGATTGAATAACAGCCTTTACAAGAGTACCCGATTAAATCCAAAATCTCAGCTACAGTAGATGTGGAAACCCCAGCCATTGACATTTTCACTCTTCGGCAGTGTTCCCTCTAAGCTGCGCGCGTGCGCAATTGCGCACTGTTCGCACATTCTCAGGGCACAAGAAAATCTAGCCAGTGCACAAAAATGAGGGCTCAAAATTCCTAATTAAGAAGCGACTTAAGTCAAAGTTACAGTGCATGAAGGTAAAAATACACGGGTTACACTGAGGTTGTGTCCTAAATGCGGTATTTTGAAGTCGAGTCGAAGTAGAATGAAGTTGAGTAAAGTTAGTAGAGTTTGTTGAGAACTGGCTTCTTCGGCTCTACTCACTAAAAGGAACCGGCTCTTTCGGGTCCTAAACGGCTCTTCAGGTTGTTTTTGCTCCTTTAATCCCAACATGACCAAATATTATGTAAAATTATGCACAAAATGACTTAAGGAAGGGGGGAATAGAACAACAACAACAAAAAAATACCATTTACTGATGGCGAATATTTTACAGAACCCGTGTGTATGTGTCTGTGCGCGCTCGTGTCTTATGCTTTGCTGCTGTTATTTCAAGTTTTGATATTTTCTGCAACAGGATATCATTGATGAATGGTATGGTAGCTGTCCATAGCAATTGTTCTTTGATTGTAGTTCATTGTTAATGAAGGATGATAAATTCTTGTGGCAAAAAGTTGAAGTCATGGATGGTCGCAGCCCTTTCCACTTGTTATTCACATTCATTTTTTAGTTGATTGATGACCAAGAATAGTGGAAGATGAATTGGTTATACCACTGTTTTTCAACCAGTGTACCGTGAGACCTTGTCTAGTGTGCCGCTGGAATTTGCCCAATTTTATCTTTAAAAAAAAAAATCAGGCAATTATTCAGTATTTTTGCAATCTTCAGACAGGGAACTGTAATAGTCATCCATATCAGTAGGTGGCAGTAGATTTTTTATATACTTTTTATGTACTAATTATCTGCTCTTGAGGTAGCACAGTACATTTAATAACTTAATTTGTTTAACAAAAGGGTTTTAGATTGCACTGTAAAACATCATAAAGCACATCATTTTTATTTTAGTTATTATTTTCTTTTTATATACCAATTATCTGCTTATGAGGTAGTACAGTGAAATATTTGACATAACTTCGTTTTCAAACATTTTCGACCGACGCTGTGCCTCGGAACTTTATTATGAATAAAAGTGTACCTTTGTTCAAAAAGGGTTGAAAAACACTGAGTTATACGATTAAAATGTATATCCATGTTGTATATATGGACTGGTGTAAAATTACAGCTCTGTTGGATATTGAAAAAATGTTGTGCGTGTCATTAATCTTGGTGTGGCAGACTGATTTACAAAGAAATTTGAAAGTGGCTCTCCACACCAAAAAGGTTGCTGACCCCTGCTCTACACCAATGGTTCCTAAACTTTTGCAGGCTGGTGGCCCCTCGGCTCCCAAGTAAATTCATAGCGTCCTTTTAGCTCAATGTAATTTTGAATTGAAATCAGTTCTTCCTCTGCCACTCCAGTTTCTGCACCGTCGGCATTTAGGAATGGATTGATCACCGAGTTTGGTACTTCAAGCAATGAAATGTCCTCAAATGTCTCATACATGTCTCTGTGCAGTTCATCCAGGTGTGTACATTGCACTTGAAGGTCATTGTCTGGTATGGCTTTTTCCTTATCCTATTCAGATAGGCTTGGGAACTGGTGGAGTACATGGCGAGCTTTGTTTCGTTTAAACAACTGTAACTTGGCCGGGAAGGTGGAGATAGCTGATTTACCTTTAATTAGGTTAGCCTCATTTCTTTGCAGCTGCAAATTAACTTTATTGAACTTTGTGAATATATCTGCCAAATAAGCAATGCCATGCTTCATGTTTCTTTGTTTAGCACACAGAACAGAATTGGAGTCTTGGAAGAATTCAACAACTGTAAAAAACAGTGAATAGAAACGTTTCAGGCAGTTTCTCTTTGACAGCCATCTAACTTCTGTGCGCAACACTAATCGTTCAAACTCGTCATCATTATCAGTGCACAGCTGTCGAAACAGTCAGGAATTGAGGGCATGTGCCTTGATTTTATTTATTGCCGTGATAACGGTACTCATTGATTTGTGTAGTCTACCACTCAGCTTTTTTGCGACCAGATGCTGCCTGTGGATTACACAGTGTAAGTACTGCAGGTACAGCTTTTTTCAAGAAACTAATGAAGCCACGATAACAACCTACCATTGATGGTGCCCCATTTGTTGCACAAGCAAGAATGTTAGAAAGTGGGATGTCTTTCTCTTTGAAGAAAAAATCATCATCGACACAAAATACTGACTCCCCTTTTTGTGTCTTTTTCAAGTTGTCTCGCAAATAACAGCACTTGAACCAAGCGTTCATCTTTGATGAAACGAACATAAGCAAGAAGCAAAGATTTATTTCCTGGCAGAGTGGACTCATCTAACTGTAAACTAAATTCTGTTGTCCTAAGCATGTCACACAATCTTTCTTCAATATTTTCAGACATTTTACCTATTCTCTGAACAGAATTATCACTGAGAGGAATAGCTTTTCTAATTTGGTCAGGTGACTTGCGTAAAACTGTGCGTAGAACCTCTTTTACTGCTGGTAGAATAAGCTCGTTTCCAATTGTATGAGGCTTACCAGATCTATTAATCAGCTAAGAAATGTTGTATGACGCTCGCAAACCGACAGTATATTGTTCTGAAGCGCTGGCAAATATATTTCTGATGGTTTTCCATTTCCGAATGTTGTCTCGGAGTGACTGAAAATATGCCAAGTTTTTGTCTGCATTTTCTTCAAATGTTCCTAAAGCTTTGAAAGTTTCATAGCTTCATTTTAAAACGCTTGATTACACAGCAGACACATTGGTTGCTGTTGGTTGTGTGGTGCTGCGACATCCATATTTCAGATTCCACACTATATTGCAGACACTTCTTTTTTTGTTTGCTGTACCAAGGCCATACTTTATCCTGGAACAAAAAAATAAAACCATGTAAAATACAGCCTTTTTTCACATTTCATTAATAGGCGTGCTCAAAGAGAAAAACGACCAAATTAAAGGTATGAAAAGTAAGTTTACCCTCTCATGTATCCATTTTCTTCCATTTACTCACAGAAAATGGCGGACGTGATCTAAGGCACGCCACCCTCGCCCACCCACAAAACAACTCACGCATATATGCACACACATTCACACACACATGTAGTCACATGAACATACAGGTACAAAGTCGTATACATTCGTAACAATATATTTCAGTGAATGCACCACCCTAACCAGCTCAACACGGCGCGTTCTGGCGAGTCCCCAATTTCATGTTGACCTGAACTCAAGATGACATTGACCGCCAGAATGCGGTTTTTATTAAAAGATAAAATTCTGAACATTACAATCTAGAAATTACAAACATGAGCTTTTGATTTTGTAGTCCATGCTGTGTCGTCCATTGACTAGTCCTGCTGCACGTGTTGAGTACGAATCATTGAACAAACGTTCGAACTTTGACTGACCTCCCGCACCCCCTACAGCCCCCTTCTTCAGGGTGGCGCTCACTTTGGGGAACCGCTGCTCTACACAATCGATAGTGAACTTTTACACATGGGCGCAACCAGCCTGTTTTAAATTCAACTCAAGCACCCCTAAATATTATAGAATTTAAAAAAAAAACTCTCTTTCCCCTAATAAAAGACAAGGTAAGCTTGAATTTGATGAAAAATGCTAGATTAAAAAAAATTAAAAACAGTTGGAAATACTCCAATGCCTTCAAATAGTTCTGTCCATTTAATTCTTATCACTGCTCTAGAGCTAGGGTTCTTGTGAAACTGGGCCAAATCGGGTTTTCTACAAGAAAAACCTCCTGAAAAACATCATTTCTTTAATTTGCAACACAAAATAAGTAAAAACATTTTGAATTAATGTATAAATATGAAAAGGGAAAAACTGAATCCGTAATTTGCATGGACTTAACTTGCATCAAAGGTACAATGTGTATTATTTGATGTTGTTGTATTGTATAGTGCAAGGAAGAATACAAATTATGAAGACTCAAGTGACTAAAAATCACAATTTCACCACTTTTTCTTGCCCAACTCTGAGGTTTTAGTTACCCTTAGCAGCAAGATGACTGACAATTGGCTCATGTTATGTGAAATAAATGGAAATTTCTCTCACGAGTATTTTTGAAGATGCACACTTTATCATATTTCGTGAATTTTGGATTTTTTAATATTTTTTAATTCCATGGGAATCACTGCTCCTTATGATTAAGTAAAGGAAAAAACGAGCACAGAAAACTCTACAATCGCATTGAAACTTCAATGCTGGTGTGAAAAATCGCAATTAGGTTTTTTTTATTTTTTATTTTATTTTTAATTTTTTTTTTATGTTGCAGCCCTTACTCTCCACCGTGGCTCTGTAAAAGGACTCCGGCAGCTTCTGTTCAACGTTGTTTTTCCCTGAGCACTCTTATAAAGTGGAGTCATTGCTGGGCCTTTCCTACCACAGCTCTGGTGTTAGTAGGCAAGGAGAGGTCATCTCTAAATTTTAAAAGAGTGGACTCTACATGTCAACCTTGTGGCCCATGAGTCGCATCAGGCCTACCAAGGGTTTTAATCTCTGTCGCTCTGTCTGTCTCTGACAATCTGATCAGTCTCTATTTCGCTCTGCTCTCTCTGCTGCTCTTTGATCAAGAATTGAGAAAAGATGACCAAGAGAGGATGGAATAAAAAAAAAAAAAAACCATTATCAGATGTATTTTGATAAGTACATTCAGGGTACTTGGGTGTTAATTTTTGTGTCAATTGTGATTTCTTCCTTTAGCCCAATAAACTTGAGATACTTTCAATTAGGGCGGCAGTAGCTCAGGAGGTAGAGCGATCGTTTTAGGATTAAGGGATCCCAGTTCGAATCCCGGCTTGTCCGTGTTACATGCCGAAGTGTCCTTGGGTAAGACACTGAACCCCCAATACCCCCAATAAGCAGGTTAGCGCCTTACATGGCTGCACAGATCACGGCCGCTATTGGGAAATGTGAAGCACAATGTAAAGCGCTTTGGGAAGTCATTGACTTGAAAAGCGCTATATAAATGCAGATCATTTCATTTCAAATCCCACAAAAAAAGGCTTAGTATGTAATATTAAGTATTGTCTTTTCTCTAAAATTACATCGGCTTACTTCATGCATTAAGCCAGACATGGTGCGGAGGGACATCCCAGCCACACATTGTGTCAACATTGAAAAATTCACCTACACGTGATGGGCTAACACCTGCAGTGAATATTGCGCTTCCTTCAAACGCCATTGGAATTCGCCAATAAAGTGCAGCGCTTAATCTACGCATGTTAAGTCAAGTCATGTTTATTTGTATAGCCCTTAATCACAGATTCTCAAAGGGCTGCACAGACCACAGATTATTGCAAACCACAGACTATTGACAACATCCCCTTATCTAAAACCTACATGAGGGCAAATAATACTCCGATATTGTCAACATAAAATTTAGGTTATTTATAAGCTATAGAAGTGTGTTTTAAGTTTAGATTTCCACTGAGGTTGCAGATCGAATCTTAGGGGGAAGAGCATTCCACAGCACCCGAATGGAGAACGCTCTTCAACCTGCGGATCTCTTCTTGGCTCTTGGGGTCACGAGTAGACCGGCATTTTCAGAGCGAAGGCTCCAGACCGGAACATAGGGGGAAATTAAATCTGAAAGATATGATGGAGCAAGTCCCTGCATGATTTTGTATACTACCAACAGAACCATAAAATAACATCTTAAGCTAACAGGGAGCTTATGCAGGTTAGCTAAAATCAGAGTAATGTGATCAAACTTTCTTGTCTTAGTTAAAAATTCTCACTGCAGCATTTTGTACCAGCTGAAAGCTCTTGATTTTGGTCTGCGGGAGACCGGAGAGTAGTGCATTACAGTAATCAACACGGGAGGTAACAAACGCACGAAGTATAATCTCTGCATTCGGCTGAGACAGCTTAAAAAAGAATATTCTTAACGTGTGTTTGAAACAAAAGACCGGGGTCGAATAGGACACCCAAATTTTTGACCGAGTCACTAGATGATATTACATTTGTCAATGTTCAGAGCAGTTTTTGAGAACAATTCACAACATTTAGATGGACTAATAACTTACATGTCGGTCTTTTGAGAGTTCAGGTGCCAAAAGTTGTGACATCCATTCCTTTATCTCAGTGAGGCAGACCTCCAAATTTCCACAGTTTGGTGGGGCAGATTCTTCCATCGGAAGATATATTTGAGTGTCATCTGCTTAGCAATGGAAGCTGATATTATTCTTGCGAATAACATCACCTAATGGAAGCATGTAAATGCTGAAAAGAAGGAGGCAAGTACTGCGGAATACCACGGGTAACACTAAAGCGCTCAGTTGTCATTTACCATATTTAACACAGTGCCTCATATCTGAGAGGTAGCATGTGGACCATAAGAGGACGGTTCCTGAGAGACCAATCCATTTTTTCCAACCGTTCTAGTAAGATATTATGGTCCACAGCGTCAAAGGCAGCACTAAGGTCCAGCAGTAGCAAGAGTGATGAAGCGTCTGAGTCCATTGCCAGTAGAAGATCATTGGTTACCTTAATCAGGGCTGTCTCAGTAGAGGGGTTAGCCCTGAATCCTGATTGCATATATTCAGAAAGATTGTTCTCAGATATAAACTCATTCAGCTGCTGTGCCACAACTTTTTCAAATACTTTAGAAAGAAACGGTAGGTTTGACACAGGTCTGTAATTACATAAGCTTTCTGGATCATGGTTGGGTCGTTTCAGTGTAGGTCTAATAACAGTAGGCTTAAAACCAGCTGGAACTACACCTGAGGAGAGTGATATGTTTATGATATTTAGAACTGGAGGTCCAAGGACCTAAAAAGACCTTTAATCAGCAAACCCCGAAGCGGGTCAAACAGGGAAGTATTCGGTTTGGCCGTATTCAACACCTGTTAAAGATTATCAAGTGACTGATCACTAAATCGGGAAAAAAATCCCTGGACAGCCAACGTGTCGCACATCTATAGATTTCAGACCTTTAATATGTGATGTATTAACATTGTCTTTAGAAATTTCTTCGTGTATGCGTTGAATCTTATTATTAAAGAAGACCATAAAGTTGTGGGCTGAATGGGTAGAACTATCTAGAATAATCTGTTGCCTCGTTAGCGATGCTAAAGTGGAGAAAAGGGATTTTGGGGTTATTCTTTTGTGCTGCAATAACCTTCTAAAATGGGCTGATTTTGCAGAGGCAAGGGCTGCTCTATACTTTAACGAGCTGTCACACCAGGTTTGATGGAAAACCTCAAGCTTGGTAGTGCGCCATTTCCCTTGAGATTTCCTGCAGTCTCATTTAAGCGATCTAGTTTCATCAGAAAACCAAGGCCTGCGTCTTTTATGTCGTGATGTAAGCCGTAGGGGCGCCACAGAATCCAGGAGACTAGACAAGGTAGCATTAAACTCATTCATGAGTGAGTCACTAGCGCCTTTATGTAAAGGAAACGACGCAACGACTCTTACAAGAAGATCAGAGAGTTCAGAAACTATGCCAGTGCAAATATCGCAGCCGCGAAATCTTTTAGTTTCTTTAATACAACATTTAGCCAACACCTCAAATGTAACTAAATAATGATTAGAAATAACGGTAGTCCACTGTAACACCGTCACATTTTAGGTTGAAACTCCTCAAGTCTAGTGTGTTTTCATCTTAATTAGTCGGCAAATCAATCAGTTGATTAAAACCAAATGTGTTACGAGACTGAAACGCAACAGTAAGTGAACTGAGTGGGGAGTTCATATGAATGTTAAAGTCCCCCATAAATATTATTTTGTCTGCATAGGTTACTCGGTCAGACAACAGTTCAGAGAAATTATCTAAGACAACTTGAGTATGGTTCTGGTGCACGATAAATAGTTACTACATAAATTGACATTAAAGAGGACCACATGACAAGAATCTCAAACGCCCGCTGCTTGAAGTAAGCTAGGATGGGCTCCAGATGCCCTCCTCCGATTATAGGATAAGCGGTGCAGATGATAGATGGAGGAATGGTGTACAGTATTCTTATTTTTTAAGACGATGCATTTTATAAACTGCATGTCTTGTCTCAGTCATCCTGAGATGTGACTTCATCGGAGGAACACAAACATCCTTGCAAGCCAGTTGTCATATTTTTACGTATTAATTAGTTGAAGAGGTTTCCTGTGTTATAAATCCTTATGTTCCATGGCCTGCTTTCGGGCTGTTGAAAAGCAAAGTCTTATTTTCACTAAGTCACTTGTCACTGAAATACGTCCTGTCACATCATTGGAAACGAGATGCTCAAACTATCAAGCCGGAGTAGCTTACTATTAAGTCCCCTGGTTGACAGCTCATGAGATCATACTTTGCAAAAGATGGAGTCGTTACATCCAGGACCACCCAGTGATTTCAACCATGTGAAATATTTACTCAAACGCTTGATAATGCAGACATAAAGAAATCCGCCTGAAAGCATTTCTGCATCGTTGGACATTCTCTGTTGCAATCCTTCTTTCACCACACAATTTCCAATAACAAATAAAAACTCGTATAATTATTTTCAATATGGCTGTTAGCCTCTGACCTTTTAATTGACACCACTCTTAGCCAATAGCAGGCTTTTTTCACACTCCACAGCCCGCATTTGCGTATAAGGGCCTATATTGATGAAATGGGGATCTCCTTCTTTAGCTCCGGATATCTTAAGCCATTAGTAACCAATTCAATGATGATTGAAAAATTCTGAAAAGAACGATATGGCAGATGTAGGTAATGTATTTAATTTAGACCCCAAAATAAGCATGCTTAAAGCCACCAGTGATTCATTTTTTTCCCATTATTTACGTGCAAGTGTGCACAATCATTAATTGATATTTGGAAATAGATGTGAAACATTTTCAACTCTTTCAAATGAACACTTGGAAACGCCAAAACCGGTTATTTGATTGCAAGATGATATTGAGGCGAAAATAAAAACTTTCAATTTTTGTGTGTTCCAACTCAGATTACTTAATGTGAGTAGCACTTGCGGTGATTATTTCATTTTGGGACAAAGGATTAGTGTGTTTCTTTTGAAATGATACACAGTCCATTTTCTCCAGATGGTTCAAGGACAACATTCAATTTACTTGGATACGTCTTGTTTGGGATTTTAGGCGAATTTTACAGGAATGTTAAGGGGCTAAGCCAAGTTTTCGTAGTATTGTAGAAAATTCCTAGGCATTGTATGCAGGTTGATGCAGTAAACGTAAAACATAGGACAAGTATTTAAAAAGAGGCTAACAGGCAAAAAAAAAAACACGGTGAGCCACCAACAGGGGATAAATGCAAAGCCATCCATGAATAAACCAGAGGGTTAACCCTAACCCTAAATCTTCCAGCCGAGCAAAGGACTTCAATATTGAAGGTAATCAATCTCTGGATGTTAACCTCATTTATCATGCATCCTCGAAAGTACATGGCAAAAAATGTTAAAAATGTTATGAAAATATTCAAATACTTCCTAAAATGCTGCTGAGGAGTAATTTCATTTACTAGAAATTAAACACATGTAGATGCATAAGTTCTAAACTTTTTTATCCGAAACCCAAATGTCTTTAGCATGCACCTCAAACATTCCAATCAGGAATGATTTTTGTTGAGGGTTTAAATGTCTTTCAGAACTGAAATCGTTTCAACAGTGGTTGTGTTCACACCCAAAATGGGTGCTCCTCCACAAAATATTAAGGTTTTTGAAAATTAATCTAGTTTTAAAGGCGGATGTCTGTCTTTTTCCTCCTCAAAGGATTTAACTGACTCTGACCCTGAGCCGTCCACTTTTGAGAGGCTGGGGGCTGCACCTGGATTCAAATGGGAAAGCAGTGTAGGTGAACACATCCTGCCCTACTTCCCACCAAGCTTGCCTTGCCCTCCTTCTGTCATTAATCTTCGCTTTGAGAAAACTTTGCAGAATTCTCCCCTCTGACCTTTTTGGTGCTTGCAGTGCTTGTTTTTGTTTTGCTTTCGAACTGACCCCTTTTAGTTTATTGGGGCGGCAGTAGCTCAGGAGGTAGAGTGCTCGTCTTGGGATCAAGGGATCCCAGTTCGAATCCCGGCTCGTCCGTGTTACATGTCGAAGTGTCCTTGGGTAAGACACTGAACCCCTAATACCCCCAATAAGCAGGTTAGCGTCTTACATGGCTGCAATACAAGGCCGCTATTGGGAAATGTGGAGCACATTGTAAAGCGCTTTGGGAAGTCATTGACTTGAAAAGCGCTATATAAATGCAGATCATTTCATTGAGGCTTAAAAAGTGGCGAGTTGCCTTTAGTAAAAAGAAGAGAAAGATATGAGTGGCTGATATGTTTGAGTTGAGAAACCTTTGTTTGTCAAACAATTATAATGTGCCTAAAGGATCTGTTTTAGCACGGTTTTCCACTGCCATTCTTAAAATGTATCAAATTATCAAAATGCTCGCCAACAAAAAAGGAGTTATAACTTTTAAAAATCAGTTAAATGTATGTAAAGAAAAATTATGATCAAAGTGCCAAATAACAGTACATAATAAACCAAGTGCTCCGCAACTTTTTCTGTACCATGGACCGTTTTACAATGTTGTATTGGAGCATTATGGGAACAAGTTCAGCCAAAATGTACGCCAATTGACTAGTGCGCCTTCAAGATAGAAAAACAGGCAAGACAACGTGATACCGTGATTTAAAATATTGTGATAAAATTAAACTTAATGCATTTTCCTGTGTCATCAATGGCGCTCTCTGTTGCAATTCAGGTTCATTTCCCGTTTCGTCTAATGTTGAGCAAAAGCGGTCAATGGCATTTGTCGACTGATCAACCATAGCTTAAGTATGGTAATTTACCAGAGTAAAATCTCACAAACTTTTGCAGTTTTTCCAGGCCAAAAAACTGTGGGTATACACAAATACATTCGGTATAAGGAACAATCAAGAAGTTTTTTCTTTCTGTTCGGCCACGGCCCTGTGGTTAGCAACCAAAAACCAAATATCATACTGTTTTTTTTTTCTTTCTTCCTTTTTGTTTTTGGTCTTACACGTAATGAATCATTGTCAAACTCTTGGGTCTTGAGTTGTCATTCACCTGTTACAAAAACCTTAACATTTGTCAACTGGAGCCTTTCACCCTTTCGTTTCCTTCTCTGTTTGCTCCATCTAGTCCTGACACTGACCCTCAATCATTGCATTTAAAACACACTGCAAAGGAAAGCTTTTTTTTTTTTTTTTTTTTTAATAATGTGCAAATCCGTGTGAACTACGCGAATGTTTAATCTTTTTAAGTCTCAGTAATTCTCATCTCATCAGCTGCACCGCTTATCCTCAGTAGGGTCGCGGGGATGCTGGAGCCCATCCCAGCAACCATCGGTCAGTGGGCAGGGGACACCCTGGACTGGTTGCCAGCCAATCGCAGGGCACACAGGGACAGACAACTCACTCGCTCAGTCACCACCTAGGGACAATTTGGACCGGCCAATTCACCTGAAATGCATGTTTTTGGAATGTGGGAGGAAACCGAAGTGCCCGGAGGAAACCCACGCATGCACGGGGAGAACATACAAACTCCGCACAGCAAGACCGGTAGCTGGATTTGAACCCACTCAGGAGGTTCCCACAACCTCAGAACTGTGCCGCACACGCGCTAACCACTGCGCCGCCGTGCTGCCCAATTACGCCGCCGTAATTGGGCAGCACGGCGGCGCAGTGGTTAGCGCTTGTGCGGCACAGTTCATGTCATGGGAACCTGTCGTGGGTTCAAATCCAGCTCCAGACTTTCTGTGCGGAGTTTGTATGTTCTCCCCGTGCTTGCATGGGTTTCCTCCGGGCACTCCGGTTTCCTCCCACGTTCCAAAAACATGCATTTCAGGTGAATTGGCCGGTCCAAATTGTCCCTAGGTGTGAATGAGCGAATGAGTTGTCTGTCCCTGTGTGCCCTGCGATTGGCTGGCAACCAGTTCAGGGTGTCCCCTGCCCACTGCCCGAAGATGACTGGGATGGGCTCCAGCCCCCCGCGACCCTAATGAGGATAAGCGGTACGGCTAATGAGATGAGATGAGTCTCAGTAATTTAGAAATGGAAAAGAACGATCCAGACGGACATGAAAGAAGGTACAATTTGGAATTATTCTTTTTCTTCATTCTCAACTTTACAGAAGCATTGGGGTTGTTGTTTTCTTTTTAATTTCCCAGCTGAAAGTATTGTTTGACAACCTTTGACGCAATGTATTTCTTGAAATCGTGTGCGAGCAGGCCATTAAAACGTGGGAGGAGGGTGCTGCCACAGGTGTAATGGGTGAAATTTAATCAGTATTCAAACCGCGGCATTACCTCAGCCTCAACTTGGAGGTAGAGCAGGCTCATTGCTCAGCTAAAAGGCTCTCTCATAAAGTTCAGCAAAGTAAGATTTTAGTTAATTTTAAAATGCATGTGAATGTTCCATTTGTGACTAGTGTAAAATTGGAGCACACGTTTCAATACGATTTTTCACTTAGCTGCTTTATGGTAATAATATTGTCTTTAATTTTGAGCAACCTGAATTCTAGTGGCCAAAATTATAGTTTTTACAACATATTCATATAACAAATTTCTTTCAAAGGGGAAGAGCCAGCCAATTTTTGCTATTTTGACTAATTTTTAAGGCCTATTTCTGTAGCTGTGTAGGCATAGGACAGGGGGTTGTGATCAAATTTTAGAGAAAGCGTTTCCTCTGTCTGAGACCTAGTAATATATGGCCCATCAGTAATGTTGACTGCAGTATAAAATACATTTGTACAAAAAAAATTACCACTTCACCAGATAAGGGCAGAGCCCTTCGGCCATATTGCCCTTTGCGTTCCGTCAGAATTTTAGCCCACACCATTTCTGACATGGCGACTGTTAATAAAAAAAAAAAAGGGGGGGGGGGGAAGTTGCCTGTGAAGGCTAACATTTCCAGGACAAGTGGAAATTGTAATATTATTTTCACAGAAATTCAAAACAACTGCATCTGCCTATTATGCCAAGAGTCTGTGACTGTTTTCAAAGAATAAAATATGAAGAGGCACAGCCAGTCGAACATGCTAACTACACAAAGGTAACTGGAAACACCCTGACAATGAGAAAGGGACTTTGTCATCCTTTTAGAAAGAAAAAAGCTCTGAGCGTTAAGTCTTTACCTTTTCACAAACGTGTGTAATATATATATATATATATATATATATATATATTAAGGCTGGGAAGAATGTCGCGTTAACGAGTTGTGTTATAATTGTTCAATTTAACGCGTGAAAATATATTAACGTAACGATTAAAATTCCGCCCTGGGCACGCCCCCGGGTGTCAAGCCGCACTGCTCCAACAAACGAAGAGTCACTTACGTTTTCTGAGACAAACGCGGCGTAGCATGCTAGCAATGGAAAAAGAAAAGAAACAGTTTTGCTTTATAACATTGCTCGATGGGAATATTGACAAGGCAAAATATGTATGCTTTGCTAAGCTGAATTTCATTACCATCGGAGCACTTCTTCCCTGATGTATCTCTTGAAAGCTAAGCACCCCGGTGCGGTGGTACAGTCAGACAACGGACCTCGTCAAAGAACTTTAGATAAGTTTGGTGCAAGAGACTGGTGTTCAACAATGTTTACATAAGAAACTTGAATATTTTGTTTATGGAAGATTTGTCTTTTCCTTTACTTCGTATGCATTTTTTGTTAGAATATTTGACAGCTTTACAGCAAATTTACAGTTCAACAATGTTGACATAAAGTACTTGAATATCTTTGTTATGAAAGCTATCTTTGTCATTAGTCTGTATGCAGGTTTACTGTACCTGGTGTAGTCCTATACCATTTGGCATAATAATAAATGTAATCTTATTTTTCTATGCATATTTTTTTATATTAGTAAATCTGGAATTAATAAGTTATTCGCGAGATTGTTTAGTTAAATTATTTTTATCGATTCCCAGCCCTCATATATGTTTACATATATGACACACACACACACTATACTTGTATACATATATTCACTTCTCTTACCACACAGCTTCCCTATGGCTATACTCTCTATACTGAGCCGCCTACACAAAGCTGCTCTTGCCATCTTATGGTGTTATTCAGACTGAAATCATTCCCAGGGGCTTAATACTTACTAATGAAATGCGCCAAACAATTTTTTTTTTTAATATAAATAAAAACTGCCTTTGAAAACGTAATTATACGTTATAGCACTGAATGAGTTAATAAAATGAAAATGTATTCTATTATTCAACTTGGGGCTAATTACGCAAATTTATGATTGCACACAGGCATGGTACATTCTCCACAGAAGCAGTTAAATGTGTCTTCCCCTTTACTCGCTAGCACATAACTAACTGCTCGACGCAGAGACTGTCGGCTGTCAAATATGGACGCACGTTCTGCAATACTGTAGTTTTCAGCATTTTATCTATCTCTATCTACCTTGGTCATATGCCTCAAGAGGGGTGACCGACAGCAAGACACACACATACAATAACGAAGAAAATAAAAGGGAAATAAATAGCAAAAAAAAAAAAAAAAATTGGACCATGGCCAACCCAATTGCCCAAACACCCAAACAAGTTAGGCACCTCGGCACCCAAGTTGGTCATGCTTTCGTCCCTCCAGATGAAATGGGACACCAGAAAGCGGCCCTGTCACTCGGGTCAGGGTGACACGAAACACTCTTTTGTTTAACAGCAGGGCCCGACAGCTTTCACTGGCTTACCCCTGCCGCATCATACGGGTGCCCAGCCCATCCTTAAGAACGAGTCCACAATCCCACTATCCTTTCACAATACCTCTCCAGTCCTTTCTATTACCAACAAGAGCTCTATCTTCCATTATATTTAGACCTCTTTCCTGCAGTGCACTCATAACACCATCCATCCACGTCACGACAGTGGTGGGCCTCATCAGGGACGACAACGACCTGGCCTACAGAGAGGAGGTGGAGCAGTTGGTGGGCTGGTGCAGGGACAACAGCCTGGTCCTGAATGTTGACAAAACTAAAGAGATCATTGTCGACTACAGGAAAAACCAGCCGAACCATGCCCCACTTTTCATCAACAACAAGGCTGTGGAGGTTGTCAGCAGCATCAAGTTCCTAGGGGTGCACATCACAAACAAACTCACCTGGTCCGTGAACACTGCATCACTGGTTAAGAGGGCACAGCAGCGCCTGTACTTCCTGCGGAGGATGAGGAGAGCCCACCTGCCCCCACCTTCCCTCATCACATTCTACAGGGGCACCATAGAGAGTATCCTGACCAGCTGTATCTCTGTGTGGTGTGGAGGCTGCAGCGCTTCCGACTGGGGTAGTGTGAGGAGGGTGACGAGGACAGCAGAGAAAATCATCGGAACTTCTCTCCCCTCCATTCAGGACATTGGCCAGAAGCGCTGCCTATCCCAAGCTAAGAACATTATCAGGGACCCCTCTCACCCCCATCATGGACTGTTCACTCTGCTAGCCTCTGGGAAGAGGTACTGCAGTGTGCGGTGCAGGACCACCAGGTTCCACAATAGTCTTGTCCCCCTGGCCATTAGACTGTTAAATGGTCAATCAAACACATAGTAAATCTAAACTGCTGCTAATCTGTACATCTGTTGGTTTTGTTTGACTTTTTGCACTACTGGCAGTTCTTTATAGCTAGCCACTCCTTGCACATCCGTTTCTCTGCACTATTGTACTTACAGCGTATTGTTACAGTGTTATTGTTACTGTTTACCTGACTTGTTTACCTGACTGCCCATTTTGCACATCTGGTTAGCTGCTCCTCTTGCACTCTTTGCGCTACTGTAAAATACTATACATAGCCATAATTATTTAGTATATTATTAGTACTCAATACTCCAACTCAATACAACATTTTATTTATATCTGTACATTCAAGGAAACTGTGCGGGTCAGATGTATCGACATTTCGTTCTGTATACACGTGTACTAGAATGACAATAAAGTAGATCTGAATGTGAATCTGAACATTCGCTCCTCATTCATCCTCTCCATGTGTCCAAACCAACCGAGTACTCTCTTATCAACACGCTTGCTCATTTCCACGACTACTCCAGTTCTGTCTCTCACAATTTCATTTCTCAGTCTATCCAATCTTGTCACTCCTAACGTAGTCCTCAAACACTTCATCTTAAAAACATTCAACTTCCTTCTTAAATCTGCGATCAGGCTCCAAGTCTCTGCACCATGCAACACAGTCTGCACAATCACACTCTCATACAGTCCCCTCTTAACATCCATACTCATACTCTTGTTGTTCATCACTCTCCTCAGAGCACCCAAAACCTTGCTTCCTTGATTCACTCTGTGCAATACCTCACACTCCATTCCACCAACTGCAGCCAAATCACAACCCAAGTACCTAAAGCTTTCAACTTCTTCCAGCATCTGTCCATGCAACCTGATTTCTAACGTCATACCCACTCCATCATGTTAACACTTCATCACCTTACTCTTTCCAACATTGACACATAACTTGCGCCTATCACATACTCTTCCAAACTCCCGTTACCAACCTTCTCAATGTTTCCTCAGAATCAGCCACAAGCGCTGTCATCTGCAAACAACTGACTTACCTGCCACACTGTTCCACTCTTGTCCATCATGTCTACACCTCTGCCAAATACTCTTGCATTCACCTCTCTCACTACACCATCCATGTACACATTAAACAGCCATGGTGAGATCACACACCCCTGCCTCACACCAGTCAACACAGGGAACCACTCACTTGTCTCACTCCCTACTCTTGCACATGCTTTGCTGTTCATATAAAAACTCTTCAATGCTTCCAACAACTTTCCACCCACTCCATACAACACCATCACTTGCCACAACGCCTCTCTATCAACTCTGTCATACACCTTTTCCAAGTCCATGAAAGCCAAATAAACATCCTTACCTTTTGCAAAATATTTCTCACACACCTGTCGTACTGCAACCACCTGATCCACACATCCTCTTCCTTTCCCGAAACCACTCTGCTCCTCCATCACCACCTCATTTGTTCTTTCTCTCACTCTCTTAATCAAGACTCTTCCATACAGTTTACCCGGCACGGACAACAAACTGATACCTCTCGAATTGCTCCATTGATACTTATCACCTTTACCATTGCACAATGGCACCACACATGCACTACACCAATCAACAGGAACCACACCACTTAAAAAGCATACATTCACCAAGCGTACTAACCAGTCAATCATAGCTGTGCCACCTTTTTTCAGGCATTCAGCTGTACAACCATCCAACCCAGGTGGCTTCCCCCCTTTTATTTCTTTCACTGCCTCTTGCACCTCCCATGTTTCCACAGGCTTTACATTTAAATCACCCAACACGGGCATTCTTTCCATACCATCGATCGCCTCGACTCTCTTCTCTCCCATCCTCCACATTTAGCAACTCCTCAAAATACTCTGCCCATCTCGTCCTAACTGCACTACCGCTAACCAGCAATCTACCATCCTTATCTTTCACTTTCTCTTCCTTTCCAGACTGTTTCTTACTCTTTTCACTTCTTTTCAGAACACTTTTCTTCTTTCCTCAAAGTTCACTCCTATCTTTCGACACCATTCATCATTTGTTTTCCTTTTAGCTGCTTCCACTGCCGTTTTACCAACTTTTTCTTCACTTTATATCTTCCATACGCATCGCCAGTCTTATCTTGCAGCCACTCCTCAAGGCACGTCTCTTTTCTGTCACATTCTCTGATACCTCATCATTCCACCATTCACTTCCTTTCCTAATACCTTGACCAACTTTTCTCATTCCACACACTTCTTTTGCACTCCTCAACACTGCCTCTTTAAACCACTTCCATTTAATTTTCCACACTCTCCCATTTCTCTTCTACTAACCCGCTCATACTCTTCCCTTATCCTCTCTTTAAACTCTCTTTCCTTTTCTGCCTCATTCAGCTCTTCTCTCACACTCTTCTTATAATTAGCCCTCCACGATGCATCTATTCTCAGTTTTCCTTCCACATAAAAATGATCAGACATACCACTCATTTCACCTCTGTAAACATGCACATCCAACAATCTACTTAACATCCATTTCTTAACCACTACATAATCCATCAGTGCTCTGTCCACCATATGCCACTATCCACTCTGACAAAGGTATACTTATTCACGTCCCTCTTTTCAAACAATGTATTTCCAATCACCAACTCAATTTCCACACATAACTCATTTAATTTCTTCCCACTCTCATTTCTTCCTGGTACTCCATATCTACCAATCACACTTTCAACATTTCATCACCCACTCTAGCATTCAGGTCACCTAGTATTACCACTTTTCACCCTTCTTTCGCACTTGCCACACATTCGGACAAGTCCTTCCAGAACTCCTCTCTCTCCTCAGCGCTTCTTTCTGAACCAGGTCCATATGCACTCATACACATCCATACTTCTACACCCCAATTCAACCTCACCCACATCAATCTGGAAGATATCTCTTTCCACTCCACCAGTTTTTCCTTTGCTTTCTCACTCACAAGCACAGCCACTCCTTCTCTAGCATGTCCACCCATAACTCCAGACCATCTACCATACATACCTCCAAGCTGTAATTCACCCTTTCCTTTCATCTTTGTTTCACTCAAGGCTAACACATCAACCTTCCTTTTAGTCATCATCCTTACGATCTCCTCTTTCTTCCACTCAGTCGCTTTACTTCGACATCCTCACATTTAATGACCCTATAACTGACCCTATAACCTTTCGGTCTCCCGCCCCCCTTTCTTTGCCTTTCTGTCCCTTAAGGAGTAGAGATAGAGAGTATCCCCAGTCCCCTCGCTCCCTCCACTTTAGTCACCTCTTACGACACACAGCGGACCATGGTGGGAGAATTCTTACCTCTCACAAGGAGAGGGCCCCTCACCACAGTTTTCAGCATTTAATACCACTAAAAAATAGAATTGCCACCTGCAGGTGTTACTGCAGCTCTGCTTCATCTGATAAACCAGACTGTGTGCTGAGTTAAAAGATAATGTCATTCTCTCCACACATGTGAAATAGCAACAAATGAAGCACTTTGACGACTTAAAAAGGGCCTGTGTAACGGCACTTGTTCTCCACTCCTCCCCCCAATGCTCTTGGATCTTCAATAATATTCTGCAAGTTTTTACTCTTTGATTTTGGCCTATTTACAGTATCCTGGTGCATGTCGAGTGAACTGACCATTGCAAAGGCTAAATGGGTGTAAAAGTAGGTTTTTTGTGACATGAATGGGCAGATGAATTGGTGGTCTTGAAGTTAGGTTGATGCTCTCCAATGACGAAAATTGGAATGTCAAATAAAACACAATCTAACTGAATACTTTTACTCTTGCAGCCTGTGAAGAATGATCCGCATTTTCATCATTTCTTGCTTAGCCAGTCTGAAAAGGTATATATTTTTTTACATTTTTGCAACTTGAGATTGTATAATGAATTGTTATATTGTTATGAACAACTCAATTTGGGATGTTCATCTGTAACCGTTTACAGATATTGTATTGTTGTCTTTTGTATTCTCTTGTTTTTTTGTTGTTATTGTTGTTGTTTATTTATTTATTTTTGGGGTTTCTGAAATTTTGAATTTTGTCATTCAAAAGCAACTTAATTTAGGGCACTCAACTGCATGCTTTGATATTTTTGTAACCCTCAATACAAATGGTATTATTTTTCTCCCATGTTCCTTTAGCCTGCCTCATCCATGGAACCAATAAGTAAACGCCTAAAAATTATTGAGGAGGTATAATTCAGTCTTTGAGAAAACAAAATTGCATTTCAACTACATTTTTAGTCCCTTTTACCATAACATGGCCTTTGATTTTACAGGACACAGCATCAACATCCATTCAAGCTGCAGACAGCACAGCCATCAATGGCAGCATCATACCAACAGACAAAAGGTATGAACCAGAGTTGCACCAAAATGGCAATTTTGTGACAACTTGGAATGTGAAATGCTTGCTCTAAAAAAAACAAAAAAACAGGTTTTTCTTTGTTACACTTATGAAGTTATTTCATCTGATCATTGTGTATTTAGCACCTTTATTTTTTTATATTTTTATTTTCATCTGACACCAAATATGCACATTTTTGGTCAAAATAAATCTGCCAATGACACATGAGTACAGTGTTATAGGTTGTGCCAAATTTTATTACCTAAATGATTTGCTTTCTTTCAAGTCTGCTTTCTTTTGACCACTTTTCTTTTAATCATCTTATCTACAGGATAGGATTCCTCGGTCTAGGGCTAATGGGAAGTGGCATAGTATCCAACCTACTGAAAATGGGTCATGTTGTCACAGTCTGGAACCGCACAGCAGAAAAGGTATTTTATTTCAAATCAGTCTCCATCACCCATCTGTATAGGGTTTTCTGATGACAAAAAAAAAAGTGGTGAGATTTTTTTCAGTTTTGTGCGCTCATTTAGGGTGGTGATGGTCCTGGGGAAGAATAGAGTAGAATATACCTTTATTATGATTGTTACAAAATAAGTTGAACATATTGTGTCAACAAAATTGGACGTGGACCTCCAGTTACACATTTGGACTGTATAGGATAAAAGATTTAAAAAAAAAAAGATAAAAATATTGTGAATATATATGAACACAAAATATTTACACAAGAAAGTATGGGCACGTGAAGCAGAAGAAATTTACGTAGAGTGTTTACTTACAGGGAATTGTAGTAGTGCAAATAGGCAAACTTGCGCAAAATGCATAGGCATGAGTAACATTTTAGTGTGTTTGCATTGGTATTCCTTTTTAAAGAGCGTTTGTGGAGAGTTGGTGCTGTGTGTATTTAGGGTGGTGATGGCTCTGGGGAAGAAACCGTCTCTGAGTCCGTTTGTTTTGGTTTTGTGTGACCTGTAGCGTCTGCCAGAGGGCAGCAGGTCAAAGAGGTGGTGGCCGGGGTGAGAAGAGTCCTCGATGACGTTTTCTACTCTGCCGAGGTAGCGAGCAACCAACGATTCTGTGGGCTGTGTTGATGACCCTCTGAAATATTTTCTTGTCTGCTGCTGTACACCCAGCATACCACACCGTGATGCAGTACGCCAGAATGCTCTCCACTGTGGCTCTGTAGAAGGACACCACCAGCAGCTGCGGTTCCAAAATTATTTTTCCCAAGTAATCTCAGGAAATGGTGCCGCTGCTGGGCCTTCCCTACCACAGTTCTGGTGTTTGCAGACCAGGAGGGCTCGTCCGAGATGTGAGCACCCAGGAATTAGAAAGAGTGGACTCTCTAAACAGTTTCCATTAACAATGAGTGGTGCTGGGTCCTTGCTTTTTCTCCTGAAGTCCATGTGACTTCCTTTGTTTTTTTGTTTTTTGAACACCACGTTGTCAGTGACTCCCCCTCTTCCCTGTACGCCGCCTCGTCCCCTTCAGAGATGAGGCCGACCATGGTAGTGTCGTCGGCGAACTTAACAATTGTGTTTGTGAGGTGGGTCGGTGAACATTCGGAGGTGTAAGGGTCAAAAGCAGGGGGCTCAGTACACATCCTTGGGGGGAGTCTTTTCTCAGTCTTAGGGTGGGAGAGACGTGGTGGCAGAGTTTCATGGACTGTGGGCAGTTTGAGAGGAAGTCTATTATCCAGTAGCAGATGGAGGAATAGAGTCCTAGGTGTGAGTTTCTCCACCAGGATCTCTGGGATAATGCAGGGATCAGAATTTTCCGCGGATCCGCGGATTTCCGCTGTTTTTGAACCCCAAAGGCATTCCGACTTTTTCACTTTTTCTCTTGCGTAGCAAACAAATTCAAAATCCGACTGTCTCACTCTTTCCTTTATTGCTCTGGCGCACCCTGGCGGCCGTTAGAAAAATTGGCCGCATTGTCGCACAAGCTGCAGGGACTGAACTGCATTTGAACTTATCTTGCAGTATTTACAAAAAAATCAGTTATGTGGGCAAATTATTTTAATCTTCTAAAAATGTTACTTAAATGATAAATATAAGCATGGTTTTGGACAAGTACCGTATTTTCTGCACTAAATGGCGCACCGTGTTAAAAGGCGCACCTTCTATGAATGATATATTTTAAAACTTTTGCCATAAATAAGACGCACCCCATTATAAGGCGCTATAAGTGCATGCTGGTTTAAGATCAGGTAATTGTGCAATTTTGTAATTGTAATCCTGTGCAGTCCTTCGAGACATTTTTGTGATTAAGGGCTATTTACGGTAAATAAATGTGACTTGACTACAGTAGAGAATGTAGTTACGTTATGCAACCTCTAGATGTTGCCACGCTATAGGGAATGTCATCAAAACATTCAAAAAGGTCAAACTTTATTGTTAACAAACAAGCTTTCCACAACTCCATTCACTCCCAAAATAAATAAACAGCCGTTTTATTATTTTCTCTGAGGTAAAGCATTTTCGTGACACATCTTTAACATCTTTGAACAACATCAAGGCATATCATTTTACTTTTACAAAAAAAAAAACGTCTGATACTGTTATTTTAAATGAAACGTTAGTGCAATCGCAATAAAGTGACACTCGTAATGTGCAAAAACGACAAGTGCAAAACAATAACAATAAAGCAATAACATAATAACTGTAAAATGTAAAACGTAAACACACAAAAGAAAAACAAAGATCAATCTATAAGCTCCTCATCGACGAATCCCTCGAATTCTTCTTCTGCAGTGTTCGAATTGACCATCTCAGTGAACGGGCCATCCAACACGTCCGGCTCCGTTTCATCAAGGTCGTCATTAATTGAGTCAGGGTCGCTGATGTTGTCTGACTGTTCGGGGACAATTCCCGTCTTCTCGAAAGCTCGGACCACAGTTGAGACCGATATATCAGCCCATGCATTTACGATCCACTGACAGATGGTGGCGTATGTCGCCCGGCGCTGTCTCCCCGTCTTGGTGAACGTGTGTTCGCCTTCTTTCATCCACTGCTCCCACGCAGTACGCAGTCTGGCTTTGAATGCCCTGTTGACACCAACATCTAGCGGCTGGAGTTCTTTTGTCAATCCACCCGGAATGACGGCAAGCACTGAATTAGTGTGCTTCACATGGTTTTTTTACACTATTGGTGATATGTGAGCGCATGGAGTCGTAAATCAATAGGGACGGAGCTGTGTGAAAAAAGCCACCCGGTCTCTTCGCATAAATTTCTCTCAACCATTCAATCATCTTTTCTTCATCCATCCATCCCTTCGAGTTAGCCTTGATGACTATGCCGGCTGGAAAATTTTCTTTTGGCAAAGTTTTCCTCTTGAAAATCACCATGGGTGGAAGTTTCTGGCCATCAGCGTGGCAGGCGAGAACTACAGTGAAGGAGGATTTCTCATTCCCTGTGGTGCGTACGTTCACTGTACGTACTCCCGTTTTATCCACTGTGCGGTTCACAGGAATATCAAAGGTGAGTGGAACCTCGTCCATATTTATGATATGCTCTGGCCGGATCTTTTCTTCAGCAATCTTGTTTAAGCAGTATGTGCGGAAAGTTGCCAGCTTTTCCTCGAAGTCAGCTGGCAGTTGCTGTGAAACAGTAGTTCGAGTACGGATGGATAGATTGCATCTTTTCATAAAACGAAAGCACCAAGTAGGACCACCCCTGAATTCTTTAATATTGAGTTCTTGTGCCAGCGCCGTTGCCTTCATACGTATAGTTATCGTACTGACACTTCTGCTTGCCGCTCTTTGTTGAACAACCCACTGTTCAAGTGTCTCCTCTAACTCTGGCCATCTTGCTTTATTGCCACGGAAACTTTGTTGAGTTTTCCTTACTTGGCGGAGCTTATCTTCATCCTTTCTCCACTTCCGTACCATCGATTCATTTATGTTTAACTCTCTCGCTGCCGCTCTATTGCCGTGTTGTGCTGCATGACCGATCGCCTTGAGTTTAAACTCGACGTTGTACGCGTGTCTCTTAACAGGAGCCATTTTTTTTTATACAAATGCACGTATGAAAGAGAATCGTTGTTTAATATTTCCCAGTATGCACAGCGCGAAAAATGGAGTCGGCGGCTGTTTCTCGTAGTTGCGAGACCTTGCGAATTTAATATTGAGCCATATATAAGGCGCACTGTGTTATAAGGCGCATGGTCAGCTTTTGAAAAAAATTTAGACTTTTAGGTGCGCCTTATAGTGCGGAAAATACGGTAAATTGCCTAAAACCCAGGTTTTGGAGGGGGGGGGGACTCCGCCCTGGTTTATTCCTGGACGCTCGCTATTTCAGCTGAAAATGAAAATCTCCATTCTGATCCCTGGATAATGGTATTGAAGGCTGAGCTGAAGTCCTGGAAGAGCATTCTGACGTAGCTTGCCTGGTGCTCCAGGTGGCTCAGCGCGGTGTGAAGTGCAGGATCTATGTCGTCATAAGTGGAGCGGTTTGCCCTGTAGGCATACTGATGGGGGTCCAGTGTGGGTGGTAAGGAGTCCTTGATGTGCTGGCACACAAACCTCTCAAAGCACTTCATGACCACATGTTTAAGTGGAACAGGCCTATAGTCGTTGAGGCTTTCCACTGCTGACTTCTTGGGAATAGGAATGATGGTGGAGGATTTGAAGCAGGGTGGGATGGTAGCCTGTGATAGGGACTGGTTAAAGATGGTGGTCAAGACCCCAGCCAGTGGCTCAGCACAGTCCCTGAGTACCATCTCTGGTACTCTATCTGGGCAAGCTGCCTTCCTGGGGTTTACAGTTACCTGCACACGTCCAACGGGGCTGCATTAGCTCAGGAGGTAGAGCGCTCGTCTTGGGACCAAGAGGTCACAGGTTTGGTTCCCGGCTCCTCCGTGTTAGATGTCGAAGTGTCCTTGGGCAAGACACGATATCCCTAATGCCCCTGATAGCAGGCAAGTTGCCTTGCATGGCTGATGCTGCTATCGGTTAGTTAGTGTGTAAAAGAGAAAAGTGTGAATCACATTGTAAAGCGCTTTGGGAGGTCTTCATTGATCTGAAAAGTGCTATATAAATGCAGACTATTTACATTTTACATTTACTTCATGCTCCTGAAGAGTCAGTGTGTTGCTGCTTGTTGTTGGTGGGTGTGGTGTGACTGCTGGTGGCCATCCAGCTTCAAAGCTGGTAAAGAACTGGTTAAGATCCATAGCTAGTGAAGCATCAGCCCCAACAGCCGCCAGGTTGTTACCTCTGTAGTTTGTCATGTGTTGTAGACCCTGCCACATCCTCCTCGAGTCATTTCCAGCGAAGTGGTCCTCGGATAGGCTGCCTTTGTATCCTTAATGCCTCTCTTCAGGTCAGCCCTGGCCGTGCTGTGAAGAGCCTTGTTTCCAGGCCTGAATTGCGGTGTTTGAGGAAGGTGCGCACTTCGCTGGACATCCAGGGTTTTTGGTTCGGGTAGACTGACAGAGAGCCCCCTCAGGCCATGTTTGTATTGTCCTTGTTGCAGGTTTTGTTTTACTCCGGAGGGGATGAGGAACAGACTTAGATGGTTAGATCCAGCTAGGTGGGGGAGGGGGGTGGCTCTGTACGCATGTTTAATGTTACTGTAAACATGGTCGAGTGTTTTGTTCCCCCTGGTGTCAAAGTCCACGAATTGAATGAATTTGGGAAGTACAGTCCTTAAGCATGCCTGATTAAAGTTGCCGGCGACGATAAAAGCTCCCTCGGGTTGTGCAAGTTGCTGTTTGTTGAAAACAGCAAGCAGGAGATTTAGCGCTATGCTAACGTTAGCATCTGGTGGAACGTAAACAGCAATTACAATGACCACAGTTTGCTCTCTCTGTTGATAGAAGGGGTCTAAAAGATACTGCTAGAACCTCTGTATCGGATGAGCAGTGTGTGTCAATGATTCTGCTGATATTGCACCACGCAATGTGCACGTAAGAGCATAGTCCCTCACCCCTGTTTTTACCGAAGTCTCTGTCTTTGTTGTGCCGGTGTAGCGTCCGTCCTGCTAGCTCGACTGCAGCGGTGGGGATCCATGGGTTAAGCCAAGACTCCGTAATAACAAAAATACTGCAATTCCGGACGTAGCTGGTGTTGGTCAGGAACATGCTTGGAAGCGCTGGTCTGTGTGGTAGCCTTCTTAGCCTAGCTGCTAGGGCCGACCGGCAGCCCCGCTTCCCTCCGCTGTCTCCGTCGCTTGTTGTGCAGGCTGGTCACCCAAGGGGTATCCCAGTGGTCTCTGTATATACCTCGGGATGTTGAAGTGTTATTGAAGTCGCGAAAGGAGTCGAAATCTAGTCTTAGTCCCAGGTTACTGGCGACTGAGGGCGTTTTTTGCCAAGCATGTATTTATCGTGAAAAATAGGAGGGATAAAAAAAAAACTAAAAACAAAAATACTAACTGGAGAGCCTGAAGCCGCTGGACTCGCGTACGCAGCCATGTTGCTAATGAAGCTGTCTCTAAAATTATCTACCCTTCTTTTGTGGCGCCTGTAGCACCTACCAGAGGTCAACAGGTCAAAAAGGTGATGGCAAGTGTCTTTTAGAATTATGGTTTTGCTACGATATCGCAAACTAGGAATGTCCTCTAGACTGGGCAGAGTGCAGCTGATGACCTTTTGGACTGTGTTGATTACACTCTGTTTGTCCAGTTCTCTGCAGTGAAATTCATGTAATCATGAACATCATCATCATTGCTCAGTTTTAAATACACCTCAAAATTTGGAAATAAGATACAATTATGTTTTAAGATAGTAAACATTATGATGTAATGTGTACTTGATAGAGTTCAATTTATATGTCTATACATAGTAATTTATTTTTCTATATCTTATAATGTATGACATTCAAGTTTATCAATATGCTTTACAAATAACTAACTTCTTTTAAAGTATATATTTGAATTTCAATTATTGAGCACAGATGTACATTATTTGTACAGTTTGACTACTGGGTATTTCATCATCTTCACTCATTATGCTGTATTACAGCAGTGTATAGTGTTACTTATTTTTATATTATTATTGGAAAAAACAGTGACTATGCAAACAGTCTTACTGGAATTAAGTTACTACTACAAGTTAGTTATTACAATTGACCTATATTATTAAAAACATCTTTTGATTAAACATATTTGATTTATTTAAGTGTCCATTGAGAAATATGGTCAGCAAACCGGGGATGGTGCCAGACAGCTTGCTTTGTTGTTTGTTGTTGTTTCTTTAAGTACAAAGTGATGGCCAGCAGGAATTGAGTGGAATCATTTTTACTTATTCGTTCAAACCTTTTGTATCAAATGAAAGCAAACAAGAGCTGCTTTTTTTTTTTACATCAAACAAGATGAGTATTGTAAATTCCGGACTATAGAACTCACCTGATTATAAGCCGCACCCAGTAAATTTATAAAGGAAAAATTTTTTTTTTAAACATAAGGCGCATGTGCCTGCATTGAAACCTGAGATATTTACAAAGAAAAACGGTACCCAGTGTGTATGTATATATATTATATAGATATAAAATATGGTACATTCCGGTGGGCCACTGGACTTATGATAGACAAATAAGTGTCTATACGATGTCAGCAGTCACTTAAATATGTCATGCCACATATCATTGGAAAGCTTAAACTCTTCGGATTTCAAACTATCTTCATCAGAGAAACATGATCAATCTGAAACTAGATTCCCGAAAACTAAAAAGCCAACATACCTCACCATTACGTCCCCTGGCCGTCTTCAACTTCTTTGAATGTCCGCGAAAATGTCAACTAGGACAATACATAGAATTCACCCGTAAAAGATAGATAGATACTTGATTTATCCCCGTAGGGAAATTCACACTTCCAGCAGTCTCCCTTGTTTATTAACAGATTAACATGATGCCCTCGGGGTGCTTGTTGTAGTTAGCGGAGTGGATGGCGTCACACGCTAGTCCAAAAGTTCGACGTCCCTGCGGCAGAAGGAAATCTTTGTGCCCAGGGATACACCACCTCGTGTTAGCGAGTCCACCTCCTCTCCGTTCCTGCAGGCTTTCGTGTCTCTGTCTAACAGCGCTGAAGCCGGATAGCTCCGGTCCGGGTAGCTCCGGGTGGTTACACGTTAGCGTCCGGGATGCTAAACGTGAGCCACGTTTCCGTAAAACACAGCTACTGCACTCCCTGTGCTCTTTGATGTTTTTTACCAGCAGAGCCAGTTTGTCGGTCTTATTCAGTATAGAGTTCACATTTACCATGATTACGGATGCTACCGAAGACTTATAACGCCGCTTAGCTAGCTCCGGCTCTCCATCCATGATAGGCCCCCTCATCACGCCGGCACGAGAATTCTTCAGTGCAAGGAGTTGATTCCTCGAAAAAAACGCATTTTTGTGCATTAAAACCCATGTCAATAGGATAGAAAGTAATCCAAAGTGTTGTTGTCAAACGGGACGAAAAACACAGAAGATGGAAGCAGACAATAAATCACAAAAAGAGCAAGATAACAGGGGAGCTGCTGGAAAGGCTGGTATCGGCGGTATTTACTCAAAAACACACGATTATGCAGACAGATGAATATAAATTCCCCTTAGAGATTTCTGCTTCGTTGGACGTTGCTTCTTGTAATCAGTGTGTTTTGCCACATTATTTCTGTTAACAAATAAACACACTCGTAAAATTATTTTCTCAATATGGTAGTTATCCCTCCCCTTACAATTGACACCTTTTCCATTATGAGTGTCTGTTCATGGTAGTTTTATTTAGAATGCATTAATTAGCCGCATCTTTGCGTAAAGTTTGAAAGCTTGTGACAAAAGTCGCGGCTTGTAGTCCGGAATTCGCGGTAAATACAATCCTTCTGAAAGTATTAGGCCACCTTGAACCTTTCGACATTTTGCTTCATTTCAGGTTGCCGGAAAAAAACATTTTTTTTTTATCAAGAATCAAAAGTAATGTTGAATGATGTAATATATTTTGCCCTCATAGATCCAATAACTATATTGTATCTACTTTTTTTACATTTCTAAATGAGATTCACTGCTATTTCAAAAAGAGATGTCTCAATTTTTTGGGCCATTTTGTATTTATTTGTTATTTGCATTTTTTAATTGTATTATATTTATGCAATTTTCACATTCATGGATTATACATCCTATAATTCTATTGTATCTTTACTTAACATTTGTAATTGAGAGCCATTGTCTGATTTTTCCAACTGTTACAGAAAAAGTATAGTAGCCAAATGACCTTGGTATTGTATCCTGTACACTGTCACTGCTATTTCTAAAAGATTTGTCTCAATGTTTTTTGTCATTTTTTTGTTATTTGTGCACTTTTTTCATCGCAAACATTCCATTCATGGAAAAGTATGGAATAGATATGTCTGTTTATAATAGCAGTGACAACATGAAATTATTAAAATAGTCAATACATTTTAAATGTTTGATTTTCATAATGCAGCATTCTTGTGTATTTGTGTTCTAGTGTGACTTGTTCATCCAAGAAGGGGCGAGGTTGGGCCGAACCCCTGCAGAAGTCTCTTCAATGTGTGACATTACTTTCTCTTGTGTCTCTGACCCAAAAGCTGCCCGAGATGTAAGTTAAATATCGACAGTTCTGAATATATAATGGATGGATATTTTGGTCTTGCTAATTGAATTGTCTTCTTGCTTTGACTCAGTTGGTCTTGGGTCCGAGCGGTGTACTGCAAGGAATTAGGCCGGGCAAGTGCTATGTAGAGATGAGCACTGTTGACCCGGAGACAATTACAGAACTATCTCAGGTTTGTTATTTTTTCCAATCCCACTGTGCAGAAGTTGGTGCTTTTCAAGTGGTAGTGTTAAATGCATTATATGTATATTGTTTTATCAGCTGATCACATCACGGGGCGGTCGTTTCCTGGAAGCTCCTGTGGCCGGAAGTCAGCAACTTTCTAATGATGGGATGTTGGTCATCTTGGCAGCCGGTGACCGAACAGTTTATGAGGATTGCAGCAGCTGCTTTCAGGCCATGGGCAAAACTTCCTTCTTCTTAGGTGTGTAGGAAAAAATGATGCTTGTCGTTTTCGTGCTTCCTTTTGTTCCAATTTTGCTGTTAGACCAACAAAACGTGTTCCACCTACAGAACTAAAATTGTATTTTATGAGTGTTGGTGTTTTTACTAAACCATTGTGTATCTCTAAAGGTGAAGCAGGAAATGCAGCAAGGATGATGCTCATCCTCAACATGGTGCAGGGCAGCTTCATGGCCACCATTGCAGAAGGACTCACTCTGGCCCAGGCCACTGGTCAATCACAGCAGACTTTCCTGGACATCTTATGCCAGGGCCAAATGGCAAGCACATTTGTGGATCAGAAATGCCAAAGTAAGTACAAAAAGTTAAGCATGTCTTTTAGGGGTGGGGGACATTTCCGCCTGTTGAGTGCATTGCAATTATGAAGAGAACAAATCTGAATCAATTCATAAACGTCCAAATTTTGATTATTAACTCATTCAGTGCTATAACATATGAATACCTTTTCAGAAGCATTGTCCCTGAGTGCCAAAACGTAAAAATAAGTTGTTTTTTTTTTGTTGTTTTTTTGTTTTGTTTTGTCACTATTCTCAAGGCTTGGGCACTGCCGATCATTAAGCATCAAGTCTCTGCGTATTATATCGGTATGATAAATCACCACTCGTTGGCAAAAGTGGCTTTGATCAGATCTTTGCCTAGTTTCGTTGTTGTAGTCACCGGATTATACCGTATGGCAGTGTGTGTAGGCGCTGGCCAATATGCTGAGTACGCGCAGTGTAATGATGAAAGCGGAGGTGTATTTACAGGCGGTTAACGCTCAAAGCTTAATTTCTTTTCATAAAAAAAAGATGACCAAGTGCCTTTTGTAATGATCGGGACAAAGAGGAATGACCTTTTGTGCACCTCTGCGATCACCATGACGACCTGAATCATGTGATCACGTTACAAGAAACATCGGCTGAAAAATTATTGCAAAGTTAATGCATCGTTTATGCATAATGGCGGCGCCCTCTGTTGGCTGCGGCTGCATCGGCTCGCTACAACGGGTCTGGTGTATCGACATTTCGTTCTGTGTACATTGTTACAAAGAATGACAATACAAAGGAATTTATTATTATAAGTTCAGTGTTCTTGCAATAAAATGTTTTTTGCAAGAAAAGTTCCCTTGTGTTTATGGAAGCATTGTATAGATATTGCAAATGCAAAAAAATGCACAGGAGTGAAAGTTCTGTCTGAAATGCAACCTTTCACAAAAAGCTGTTTTTCTTAGAGGTTTTCTTGGGAATAAGTAGTTTCAAGAAGCATACTTTTTAATGAAAGATGAGCAAGCTTTCTTTCAATGTGTTCTATGCCTATACAGCTACAGAGTATAACTTTATGTATGCTTTAAAAATGAGTAAAATGGCAAAAATTGGCTGGCACAGACACTTCCATTCGAGAGAAACGTCTGGCACTGAAAGAGTTAATTTCTCAAATTATTTTTTTTTTTAAATGGATGGTCATATGAAAAGCAGAACAGTGATGCGAAATTCTGTTTAATTGTTAGTTACCATTGATCAACTCAAACGGTATTAATAAGGTAATTATTCTGTTTTTAAAGGCAACAATGATTCAATCGCTGGTACATCTCTTAAAATAGGTATTATTGTAATTGCTTTTTATCACCAGTGACTAATAAATAAGGTTTTACTATCAGATTAAAAAATATTAACATCTGTGTGTCTTTGCAGACGTCTGCACAGACTTAAGTTTCATGGCTGCACGGCCGCTATCGGTGTGTGAGTGTGGGTAAATGGGTAAATGTGAAGCACATTGTAAAGCGCTTTGGGAAGTCTTCATTGACTTGAGAAGCGCTATATAAATGCAGACCATTTCATTTCATGGTTTCATGTTACGATTCACAAACATTCACAGCCTGAAGGAAACTTTTTCATGACAAATACAAATAAAAAGCAACAAATTACTTTTATTTAGGGAAGTGGTCATTTGGACTTAAAATAGTGTCGGTATCCTAGTTTGGGAGTTTGCATGAACTGTAGATCACTTCAATTATTGTTTTGCTTTGTTTATAGATGCACAGTTATTAAGAACAAGTGTTTGTATTCTAGCTTGAATTTAAGAAAACTCACTAATCATTTCCTTATTAAATTGTGCGTTACCTAAAATGTCCACCGCTAATGTGATATATTTATTTTTTTTTATTCAGATATACTACAAGGCAATTTTAAACCAGACTATTATCTGAAACACATTCAAAAGGATTTAAGGCTCGCTATCTCCATGGGTGACATGGCCAACCATCCAACCCCAATGGCTGCAGCTGCCAATGAGGTAACTTTACTTCAAGTGTCTGTGTGCTGATTCATAAAATGGTTAGGGTCAAATTTTTAAAATATGACTGAGTTCGGATTTCGTTGTGTATGATACGGAGTTCGTACAAGTGCTTGAAATGGTTGAATATGCTTGAATTTTAATGTTGTTTTATAGGATTTAAAAGTGCTTACATTTTCTTTTAAGAACGTGAAATTATGTTTCACAAGTCTGCTTAAAAATGACGCCAACACTGCTCTCTAGTAGCTCGACTTTGCCGCTGCATTTCTTCTTCCCTCGTGATTAACTGCAACGAGTTTTTATGGTATTGTACTATGATACATCAAGGCTCCTTCGGGTGTAGGCCAAGAGGACAGGTGCATGCTAATCCCAAACAGGGCACTATGACATGTGGATGTGCAATGATTATGTGTCAATTATCGGAGTTTATTACGGGCCGTGCAAAAATTGAATGTAGCGTTTCCCAGTGGTAAGTTGTAATGGGAAGAACTTCCTGCAACAGAAAGATGTAAGCTATATATTAGCCGTTTTAACCAACATTTAGGGCAAAGAATTTGAATACTCTGCAAAGGCCAAGTCAATCTGCAGATCTCAACACAGAAAGACCAACAAACAAGCAGCAACTCAAGGCTGCTGCTGTAAAAGGCTGACTAATTATTACAGAGGAGGAAACCCAGCGTTTGGTGTTGTCCGGGGTACCAGACTACAGGCAGTGATCGTCTCAAATTAATTTGCACCAAAAGATTGACAACAAACCTTTTTTTTAAGATAATACCTAATTGTCCTATTACCCTTTTAAGCCCATTTTTTTGATGTGTTTGGAAACATAGGTAAGCATTCATTTTCAGCCAGATGTTGTCATGCACCCTCTTGAATTGAATATTACTATCTGCACTTCTATTCTGGTCAAAATATTTCATTTTTAGTCCAATTTGGTTTGCATTTAGAGCCCAACTTGTGTCCACCAGTCTTTATATTTTCTGGTCTAACTGTAGGATCTGTTTGTTCCTTCAGGTGTACAAGAGGGCTAAGGCACTGGACCAGTCAGACAATGATATTTCTGCAGTCTACAGAGCCTACATTCATTAGATTGATATGTGATGTATTGTCTTGGCCACATGGTCTTTAATCCTTCATATTTACACACTCTCGATGTTTTATGTTTTTTAAATTCTAATTTTATTTCACAGTTATTCCATTTTTTTGGTCTGCTTGGTTAAATTTAAAAAAACGACGGTATTGCAATTTCTTCATGATAGGAAATATTAAACATGGGTGACATCAAACTTAGGTGAAGGTAACACCAGTTGATTGTGAGGGCACAATTGAATCATCCAAAACCACTTGAGCAGGTTGGCCAGTCTCAGCTGCATGGAATGCTATCAGGTTGTGAATGCGTTACCTCTTGATTTGCAACTAAGCTATTTAGGTTAATCTACACTTCAACTCCTCTTCAAATATCTGAAATTCTAAAAGGAAACTTGAGAACATGCAACTACGTTGCCTCAAAATAGTAATCCTTTAACTTTTGCATTGGATTGATTTATTCGAAAGGTCCTCTTTGCAGTTTGATAATGGATTATTTTGTGTATTGGACAAAGACTAGAAAAGCTTTTACATTAATAATTTTTGTAGTCCCTGACCCACACAGACATAAGCCTTAAAATGCAGTACGAATTTGTGATCAGATTTCCACATTCGATTCTTGAGTGTGATTTTTTTTTTATGTTGAAGTGGATGGAATACACGTGGGGGGTGGGACAATTCTCAGGAGCAACTAACATTGTACTTGTCGTAAAACTGCAAAAATTTTATTTTTGAGTATCAAAACATGCCTATAATTGAAAAAAAAGAGTTTTATCAAGATGGCAACCCATGATTGCTTTTGGATATTTATGATTTCTACATGTGGAATCAAGGCTTTTGTGCTGTTTATTAAATCCTCTCCATCAGTGACATTGAAGTATTGTTTTTTGGGGAGTTTTACTAAATTTTTTGAATACATAGTGTTAATTATATTCTTTTTTTAGTAGTGTATTGCACATCTATTGCTCATCTCTGAGGGAATGTATTACTGAATTAATTCATGATGCGTGTCTCCAATGGTAGACCTAGTATCTTTTTTACAGCACGTATTCAGAGGCAACTTCATCTGATTATGTTAGGATGGGCATACAAGAGCCTTTCCAAAATACTTCAGCCTGGACAAAGTTGTCATGTCAGGGTTCGTATGGGTGCTTGAAGTTTAATGTTGTGGTTTGTAAGGTCAAGAAAATTCATGAAATTGTTGCCATTTCTATGTTTAATGGCAGTCTGACTCTATAGACCACGCATTAAATGAAGACCGTTTTTCTCAAAGAACTAAATTTAAAAAAGTGCGTGAAAATGACGCCGACATGCCTGCTATGGTGGCTTATGCCGTCATGTGAGGAGTCACCGCGCCCTACAAGTCTCATCCAAGAGGACAGCTCTAATTAGTAAAACATCGCTTGGCTGACTGAGAAGAGTTGCCTTTTTTGGCTCCCAAACGGCTCCTCAAAAAAAAAAAACAACACTAAATTATTTAGTAATTGGTAACTTCATATGTTTTGCAGGGAATCCCTGAAAAACAAAAGAAATATAAATTAATGTTCACAGATTTAAAAAAAAAAGTAAAATAAAAAACAATTTCAGCTTTTTACTCGCCGAACAAATTTCAAGACGAAAAACCCTGAATAATCAAAAAAATAACTTAAGATTTCTATTTTAACCAATTTAGGCACCTCCTAACTTTCTAAATTATTAATTAAAATAAGTACAACATGAAACAAAAGCTCAGCAGTCAGTAGCCCGTTGGCCACTTTGCCTTTGGCTTTCTGTGAGAATTTCAGTCTACCACATTTCTGACATGGCAACTGTAAATAAAAAAAGGAAGTTGACTGTGGGGGCTGCCACTTGCAGGGCAAGTGAAAATTTGAATGTTTTTTGAAACAACGGCATCTGCCCAGTATGATCAGAGCCTGTGGTTGTTTTCAAAGAATATAATGTCAAGCGGCACTGCCAGACAAAACATACTGACAGCAAAAAGCTAACTGAAAACGAACGCTGTGAAAATATAAAACAACTGGAAGCTGTTTTATCGGCACAGCAGCACTTTTTCCGGAGAACATGCGAGTCAATTGAAAATCCGACGAGGTCTGGAAGTTGATCTCAAAGCACTGCAAACCTTTCACAAAGGCTGAATTTATTACTGTTCAAATAATGCCAAGCTGAATGCATCGCACTTTCAGCTTGCCAAATCTGCCCCACTTTTTGAAAAGTTTGGACACCCCTATTAAGTAACTGCAGGAGGGAGGCGAGTTAAAAGTGGTGTGTTTGTTGATTATGGGTCAAAGGCATTGTGTTTTTATATATATATATATATATATATATATTACATCTAATGTCCCTGAAAAATAACCTTTTCTCTGAACAGCGGGTTTTGCTGAATTTTGTTTTAAAATATATGGTGTGGCTCTCTCTTTCAAAAAGAAAATATTTTGCACTTGTAGGGCACTGCCCAGCTCCCAAGGCATTTTCCAACCAACAACTTTACCAACACAATGAGTGTCCCCTGCCCGATGATTGCTGGGATGGGCTCCAGCACCCCCGCGACCCTACTGAGGATAAGCGGTGCAGTAATGAGATGAGAACTTTACCAACACAATGAAAGACCCACAATTTGTTCGCAAGACCCTTCCTCTGTCCTAAAAGGACACATGGCGTCATGTGGACCCATGACACACACAACAGGGCCCACGATCAAACATTGTATTCATTCACAGGAAGTGACCTGACTTTACAACTGTATAATGTTTTGAATCCCCAGAAAGATTAATGATTTGCATGTGTCATGTTTCATGAGAGGATTTCATTCACGGCGGCACAGTGGTTAGTGCGTGTGCGGCACAGTTCTAAAGTAATGAGATCGATCCCTCTATGTGTGGAGTTTGCATGTTCTCCCCGTGCTTGTGTGGGTTTCCTCGGGCAGTCCAGTTTCCTCCCACATTCAAAAAACATGCCTGTCAGGTTAATTGGCTGGTCTAAATTGTCCCTATGTGTGAATGAGCGAGTGAGTTGTCTGTGTGCCCTGCGACTGGCTGGCAACCAGTTCAGGGTTTCCTCTGCCCACTGCCCGAAGATAGCTGGGAAGGGCTCCAGCACCCCCGCAAACCTACTGAGGATAAGCGGTATATTACATGGATGGATGGATTTTTTGCTTGTTATAAGAAAATTTTGCCTTTTATCAACGAATGGGAGAATTTTATTTTGGAAAAGGTATCAACAGGGAACTACATTGACCACAGGATCCGTCGCCGGTGACCATGACGCTGGAACAGCTTTTTCTTTCTTCACGTGCTCCTTTCTGAAAAATGAGCCCTGGTTGGACAATGCATAAAAAAAGGCTGAGTTCCAGAGCAGGCCCCTTGGTAACGAAGCCTTCGGAACGCCAATCACAAGGCCTGGTTGACCCATGGTAGTCCCTTCTAGAGGTAAGATCGGGCCCAAAAAAAGCACCCGAGCCCGACGCAGGCCCGAGGGGTATTAAACCCGACCCGGACCGAGCCCGACTAATTAACTGGATTTGCTGGCCCGGCCCGAGGGGGCCCGAAATTACATATTTTATTTATAAGGAGGGGTGATTTATGATAACAAATTAAACTCTGCCTTTTGTTACAACATCTAGGCCTAAGTTAAATAAAACTGTATAAACATTTACATCATTTTTTGAGGTAGCGAAAACATTTAAGGGCGTCCGTCATTTTGACGACTTGATCATTGGGCCATAATCCACAGCAGCAGTAGTAGTACGTCCTTAAGATTTTAGCGCGGCACTATCATTGAGGGGGTGTTGACGTGTTGTGCCCTTTTCCGACTCCTATGCAAATCCCCCCCCCCTGATCGTATTCTATATAAAACGCTTATTAAAACAATAAAGCGAGCTAATTATAATAATTGGGAGATCCTAGTCTATATAACGCGTTTATTTAAACAATAAAGCGTGATTTTATTCTGCAAATTGAAACGCGGATGAAAATGTCACCAACGTCAATGTACACTTCAGACAAAAGGGATCGTATTCTATATAAAACGCTTATTAAAACTCTTACCAGAGTGCGTTTTCCTCGTCAGTTCTCCTCTCTTGAGTTTATCCTTAACTTCTTGTTGGTCCGACTCCATATCGGGGATACCAGGCCAAAATCACGCGAATTTGCGGAGGGGAAGATTATTAAGAGGACAGCATTCACGTCACGTGCACAGAGCATGCTCTGGCTCCGTTAAAAGCAATTACAGCTCCTTCTCCGTTTTATCCAAATTATTTATTTTATAACAAGTATTCCTTGGTCTAGTATCCATACATAGTTTAAGTATATATTTTTAATGAACATATATTTATAATTATTAATTAATTAAAAAAAAAAAAAAAAAAGCAGGACCGAACCCGACCCGACCCGACCGTATGACTGACATTTCAGGCCCGACCCGGCCCGAAATTGCCTCGGGTTCGGGCTCGGGCCATGAATCTTAGCTCTAGTCCCTTCCTGTCAAGCTACAGTGAAGGGAGGGGAGAAAGATCCATCCTTCTCCATGCACCCACCGGAGAGGGTTGTGTTTTCTGTGGTCCCAACCCCCACTTTTTTACTCTGTGATGCTTTGTCTGACCCAAAGGTAAGCAAGAAAAGATTTGATAGCAAACCGTTTTTGGTGTTATAAATGTCATCATGAAATGCTATGGAATAATCAACTCTTTTAATTGAGCGGGAATTGTCTTAAAACCGGGTTTATTGATCAGTACTGTTAACCTGCTACCAGATCTCCCCCTCATCCCTTTTGCTAACGCCGTGAGTTCTTGTCAACAATTCTCTATTTTTTCGCTTAATTCTATTTTCCCTAAGTAAACAAATGCATTTATTGAAATGAAACAACGCGCATTATCTTTTGGACTGGTCGATCTATCCATATTGATGCAAAATCGATGTTTTGAGTATTGCTTAATGATAAATGCTAGGTACAAACGTGTCCAAATCATGATCACCACATAATTAGATGCTGAACCAAATAAATATAATTTAAAGCACTGTTCTCCCCACTATTTAGGTTCTTCTGAGTTTCCGAACCCTCCTTTATTGACACACGTCAAAAACACATAACAAACATTAACGTGTATCATATTTCGGTCAAATGTGACATTCAGATGTAAAATGGAAATATAATTATAGATATACAGCGGCTTTTGAAATTATTTGGCCCCCTTGAACTTTGTGACCTTTTGCCACATTTCAGTCTTCAAACATCAAGATATAAAACTAATTTCTTGTGAAGAATCCACAATAAGTGGGACACAATCATGAAGTGGAACACACTTTATTGGATATTTTGATTTATTTTTTTAAACTAATAAGTGCGTGCGTGCGCGATTACACCTGCAAGTCGCTTGGGGTATGTCTCGATCAGTTTTGCACGTCGAAAAACTGATATTTTTTCCCATTTCTCCTTGCAAAACATCTCAAGTTCCGCGAGGTTGAATGGAAAGCGTTCTGATCAGCAGTTTTCAGTTCTTTCTCAATTGGATTGAGGTCTGGACTTTTGACTTGGCCATTCACCTTGATATATCTTTTGGTGAACTGTAGCTTTTGTAGCTTTTGCTTTATGATTTGGATCATTCTCTTGTTGGAAGACAAATCTGTCCCGTTCTCATGTCTTTTGCGGACTCCATCAGGTTTTCTTCCAGAATGGTCCTGTATTTGGGTCCATCCATCTTCCCATCAATTTTAACCATCTTCCCTGTCCCTGCTGAAAAAAAAGCGGGTCAAACCATGATGCTGCCACCACGTTTGACTGTGGGGATGGTGTGTTGAGGGTGATGAGCTGTGCTGCTTTTACGCCAAACAACGTCTTGCAATCTTGCCAAAAAGTTCGATATTTGTCTCATCTGACCAGAGCACCTTCTTCCACATGCTTGTTGTGTCTCTCAGGTGCCTTGTGGTAATCCTTAGACGACACTTTTTATGGATATCTTTAGGAAATGGCTTCCCTCTTGCCACTCTTTCATGAAGCCCAGATTAGTGCAGTATACGACTGATTGTTGACCTATGGACAGATTCTCCCACCTCAGCTGTAGACCTCTGCAGTTCATCCAGAGTGATCATGGGCCTCTTGGCTGCATCTCTGATCAGTTTTCTCTTTGTATAAGCTGAAAGTTTTGTGGGATGGCCTGATCTTGGAGTGGTCTGATACTCCTTCCATTTCAATATTATTGCTAGCACAGTGCTTCTTGGTATGTTTAAAGCTTGGGAAATCTTTTTGTATTCAAATCCAGCTTTAAACTTGTCCACAACAATATCTTGGACCTGCCTGGTGTGTCCCTTGTTCTTCATGATGCTATCTGTGCTTTAAACAGACCTCTTAGACGATCACAGTTGCAGGTGCGTTTATACAGAGACTTGACACAGGTGGATTCCATTTATCATCGTTAGTCATTTCGATCAACATTGAATCATTCTGAGATCCTCACTGAACTTCTGGACAGTGTTTGTTGCACTGAAATTAAAGGGGCTGAATAATTTCACACCAACTTTTTTGTTTATTGGATATTTTAAACTTAACAAATAAAGTGTGTTGCACTTCATGATTGTGTCCCACTTATTGTTTATGCTTCACAAGAAAGTCCAGTTTTATATCTTGATGTTTGAAGTCTGAAATGTGGCAAAAGGTCACAAAGTTCAAGGGGCAAATAGTTACGCAAGCCACTGTTTTTTTTATTCATGTGGACAGGTGTTTTAATGTTAATGAGACTTGGCAGAGCATCCTTTTAGAGTAAAACAAATCCTTGGGGTAACTGGGCAAAACCACAATAGTAGTTTGAAAAACCAAAAATGTCATTCTCAAATGCTTTGTAAAGTCAAATAAAACATCTATATTTCACACCCAGCAAGGTGGAATTCTTAAAGGTAGGGTTTGCTGCTCGAGTTGTCCTTGAGAAATTATTCTTTTAAGTTTTTTAAGTGTCAGGGGTGTCCAAACCCTTCAGAGAGGGGGCGGGGGCATATTTGGTAAGCTGAAAATCTGCAGACCGATCGAATGTACTCAATATTTTATGACTGTCTATAATAAATTCACCCTCCGTAAAAGGTTTGCAGTGCTTGGCGATCAGTGCTGCGAACTCATAGCTCTACGTTGTAGCATTTTTGTATTATTTAGCGCCTCCTGGTGTGAAAAGTATAATTCATTAAAAAGAAATAAATACTAATTTAAAAAATAAGCAAGAAAACATATGAAATATATATGAAAAAACATCCATGTTTTAAAATACTCATAGGTAGATAAATATGCATTGATTTTACATAGCAGCCTCACATAGATGTAGCTGACATCATTGTCGGCCATCTTGCTTCTGTAGGTACCCCCAAAAACAAAACAAAAAATGTCCTTTATCCTTTTTTTTCTTCTGTCTTTATTTTTCCCCTTTTCTTTTTTTCATCTTTTTGCCCTTTTTTATTTTCCCTTTGCAAAAGGCTGGGTAAAAAAATAAAAATGCACACTTAAAATCTCTGTAGGTTGTCTTCTTTTTAGCACTCATTGTAGATAGATATTTTATATATTATATAAAATACATATACACAGCCACGCACATTGATACACACATATACATACAATGGATACAATTTATTGCACAGATAAATTTCTCAGGCAATATTTAGGTAAATAACATTGGAATGATTTTGTTCATAAAAACCCCAAAAGCCATTTCTGCAACTGTTATATTCTCAAGTCAATTTCTTCTATGTGACTTTTGACACCCTTCGAGTGCAAGTAGGTGGTTTTGATCAATAACACCAGCAAGTATTGTGTCCTGCTGAAAAACTGCTGAATGATTTAAAATTGAATAAAATATGTGCAAGTAAATTCAAATAAATATACTGTAAGCAGTATTAATTAGCATATTTTTTCAAAACTGGAATGTGATGAATGACATCAAATCAAAACAATGATAAAAACAAACATTTCCTAGATGCTGCTATACTATCCATCATCATAAACTTGACTGCAACCTTATTCGAAAAAGTAGAGATATGCCCTAATTCTCATTGATACACTTATGAAAGGCTATAAGGAAATGTTTACACTAGACAACAAAGAAGGTTTTTGTCCAACATATTGCTTTTGGTTGCACAAATCACATAAACCTCCAGGTTTTTTTTTTACATGTTGATATAAATGTAAAGCTGGACTGCAACTGCTGCCAAACCACAAAAATCCAAAGCAGAACTGAATAGCTCAGGGATGCTGCTGGAAATGTGAATTTCCCTTCGGGGATGAATAAAGTATCCATCTATCTATCTATCTACAATACAGTACCTCTACTTACAAATGCCTATACGAGGGGTCGGCAACCTATGACACGCATGCCACACGGCATAAGTGATTTTTTTTTTTTTTTTTTTTATAAAAGCGCATTTACCTAAAAATTTAGACATTTTCAGTTGCGCGCTGTGTTGTTTAGAGGCTTTACGGTCGCGCCCCTACTCTGCTCTGTTTGTGTGCATGTGTATGTGCGGCGCCGAGGAGAGATCTGTGTTTTAACTCAGCCAACGAAACACAGGCGCGCGATAAACGAATGAATCATGACGGCTCCTCCAGCGAAAAAATGTCATTCTTTTTAGCCATCGTAGGCAAATGACTGGGGCTTCGTGCAAAAAAAAAAAAAAAAATGACCATGCTGTTTGTGCATTATGCCTCGAGAGCATTGTACCTCGCAATCAAGGGTTTAAACGTTAATACGTAACGAATCGTGAACATGAATTCAAGGACTAGTTTGACAAGGCGGAGACATTAAAACGCGCTGTGTCCAGGTACGGCAAACAAACACAGACCCTGAAAACCATTGTCACTGCTAAAAACGCCATTGCTCACTGCATAGCAGGGCACGGAAAATCTTTTACTTAATGCGAATATATTAAAGAAGCGTGCTTTTCGAACTCGGAGGTTTTGTTTGGTGGCTTGCCTAACAAATAGACGATCAAAAACAAGAATAAAACACGCCCCCATGTCAGCCGTAGTGTTGAATATTAAGAGGAGGAGCTGGCAGAAAGCGCTTGTGTTTCAATTTGATATTTTCTGCTATAAGATTTCATTGGTGAATAGTATGGTAGCTGTCCATATCACTTGTTTTTTTGATTATAATTCATTGTTTGTGAAGAATGGTTGATTCTTGGGGTAAAAAGTCATGGATGTTTATGGGCCTTTTCACGAGTTGCTCACATTAATTTTTTAAGTTAATTGATGAACAAGAATAGTGCTAGATAAATGTCAGTTATACGATTTCAATGTCTCTCCATATTGTATATTTTGACTAGTGTAATATGACAGCTCAGTTGGATATAAAAAAAAATGTTGTACGAGTCATTAATCTTGGTGTGGCACATTGATTTACAATGAAATTTGAAAGTGGCGCTCCTCAAAAAAGGTTGCTGACCCCTGGCCTATACATACCAAAGTTTCAAGTACAAAGTACCTGAACAGGGAAAATTTCGCCTCTAATTACAATGGTGTTTCAGAACACTGAGTCAAAAATACAGTGCAGTATGCGCTGCCATTCACCATTCCCAGAGTCCTACCAGGCATTCTGATGCCTTTGCATGCTCTTTGTTACCCCAGTTAAAGTTAAAAGGTAAGTCAATATTTTTATTTTTCTTTTATTCTTTGTTTGGATGTGCCTCTCGTTTTATGTTTATTCTGCTGTAATCTAATTTTAATGTTTTATGTTCTGATGCTCTTTTATGATTTATTTAAAAAAAAAAAAATCATACATTTGCAGGGCTTAGAACGGATTAGCGCATTTACAATCAATAGTCGTCTCTACCTACAAATGCTTCATGTTACAAAGCTACTCCAAGAATGAATTAAATCCATAGGTAGAGGTACCACTGTATGTTTGAATTATTGCAGCAAAGAAATTCTAAGAGGACATTTTGCACAAAATACTGGCGACTAAAAGAGTATGAAAATAAAACAACATTTTGAAAAACACTTGATGACGGGAGTGTGAAGCAATTGTTTTATTTTTTGCAACCTAAACGGTTTAATAAAAAAGAGGGGGCTCGGAGGACGGCTTTAGGAAGGGATGTTGTTTTTTTGTTGTTTTTTATGCTTCTCTCCTGGTCGTCCTTGCGAGATAAAAATCCATTGATGTCTACTTGCTACAGGTAAGCTCTTAAGCCCGAGCCCGACTGGAAAGTGGTCCCAAAACATCCCTCTTTCCCCACGAGTCCTCACAAATAAAATGTGAAAATTCGGGTTTGCTCCTGACTTAGTTCCTCACATCAAATTAATTGGTCAGGCTTGGGGCTGGTTTGGATTTTAATAGCTCGGGGCTGGTTTTTTTAGGCCCAATCTTACCTCTACTTCTCATCTTATATTGAGTGTCTACTAAATTTTAAACACAACTGTTGCCTTTACTTTTTTCTTGATCGATCCCCCAGAAAAAAACAATTCACTTAATTGTAATACAAATTTGCCACAATGAAAATAGATTTCCACAAAAAACACATGTGAATCTTTAAACTCAACCCTGTGAAAGATATATAAAATTCCCAAAAATATTTCAAATTTTTGCTATTTTCACCTGAAAAGTTTTAAACAATAATCACAACATAGCAAGAACGTAAAAAAAAACAAATATAAAACAAAGATACTACATTCTTTTTTTTTTTGTCCGTTAGGTAGGACCCCTCATACATCTGACGAATATTGGTCTACCACAAAGCAAGAGAGAAGATTTAAACACATCTGTTGCATCCAACTTCATCAATCGGACAACCATGGGACATTTTAAATACAATGACTAGCTTGGATCTAGCTAGCTATATATAGCTCGGGAGATATAGATCCAGCTTTATATAACGAGCTTAGACACTGATGAATAAAGAACATGTCCTTCACACCTCATGTTTATGTTGGGGTGAGTGCTAAAAATGTGAGGTGATCAGTAAGCTTTGTAGTTCCAGAAACCAGAGAACACAGAAATCTGCAGACACATGAGAACATTTTTAAGTCACATATCTCTAGTATGTTTTGAAGAAATTCTAAAAATCATGTCATTGCGTCTATTATACATACATACATAATAGACAATAATATATAAAATCAGTTTTTGTTTATGACAAAAAAGGATAGAGAGAGTCTACATCAGGAGTGTCAAACTGGTTTTAGCTTAGAACCCACATGCTAGAAAAAAAATCTCACGGGACTAGACTAGTAGATTTAAAAGAAAGCGTAAGAAAGAAAGGGAAAAGAGAGGGATGGAAAAAGAGTGAACAAGGGAGACAGAATAAGAGGGAAAGAGATAAAAAAGGGGAGAAAGGGTGAGGGGAGAGAGCACAATAGAGCGAAAAAAAGGACAGAAGAAGATAAATAGCAAGAAAAAGAGGAAAAAAGATAGGAGGGATGAAGAAAAAGATTGAAAAAGAAAGAAAAGAGAGCAAGATATATGATAGACATATGAGAGAAGTGACAAGAGAGAAAAATAATCAAAGACAGGGAAAAAGGGTGGGAAAGAGAGAAAGCGACAAAATAGAAAGAGAAATGTAAAGAGAGCAGAGTAGAGGGTGAGAAAGAGAAAAAAGGAGAGAAGAGTGAGAAAGAGAAGGAAAAAAAATGTGGAGAGAAAGAAAAAGAGAAAAGGGAGAAAAATAAACACATAAAATAAAGAGAAAGAGAAAAAACAGACAGCGTCAGACAAAGTGAATTACATTTCCAGTCGCTTTGTGTGTAGCGCCAGAATTTTGTGACATGTGAATATATTTAAAACTGCAACTAATTAGTCTCTCGTGCTTCCCTCAACTTTGTCTTGCGGGGCCGCATGTTTGACATCTGTTGTCTACATAGTGTATTATTCGTTATTTCCTTTATCAAATTGAATTGTCTTTATTGTCATTGTAGCGACTGTGAGATAGCGCTCAAAGTGTAGTTAACCTGTTTTCAGGAAGCACGTACGAGTAGAGAATGATATATGATTAGCTCTTATCATAACATAAGTTAGTCAATCAAACGTGTGTGAGTGAAAATAAAAAGAACGCTAAAGTGGAAGTGATTAGCCGTTACTATAACATGAGTTTGTCCCTCTGGCTCTAAAACAGGTGGCTCGAATTTTGGACTATAATTCATAGGGTTTTTTTTCATAGTTTCATAGGGCGTTATATATGCAACTATTGACAGATTATAACATCATTGAGTTTTTGTTTTTTTTAAGCGGTACTGTTAATCGTTTAACATATAATATTTTCACATTAAATCGTAAGGCTTGCGTTGATAATTTCAACCTTGTCCTCTTATAAGCATTCATACCTGTCAACCTGTACGTTTTGCCGTACAAAGTACGTTAATTATGCATTTTAAGAGGCGTACGACGTACAAGAAAATCTGTACGGAAAAACGGAAATTTGTCAATTATGGGTATCATCCGGTATATACCGACTATCACGAAACGGCAAATCAATCAAGTCAAACCAGTTCACTGCGGTAGCCTTTATCTCGGTATCGTTTTTTTCCGTTGCAAACGAAGCGAGCAGTGAAAGGAAGTCCGTCTCTTTTTAGAGAACTGGCTTTTTCAGCTCAACTTATTAAAGAGAGCTGGCTCTTAAACAGCTCACTTGCTTTGATGCATTATATTACGATGATGTTGTATAAAGAAGTTAAGAAAAAAAGGAAGAGTAAAAGGAGAAAATGAAAAAAAAAAGACAGGTTTGTGGTTATCCCTTTAATCAGTATATTACCAACAATAATTTAATGCAGAAAATGAATTAATAATTTGAATAATAAAAATTATTATTCTACTTAATTACTTTTGCATGGATTTTTTCTTTCTACAGTGAACGTCCAAGCTACTTAATTTTTTTTATAATAAACCTCATTCATGTCGAGCAACTCAGTATCTCACAACAAAATGTATCATATATATTGTAACATTATACATATATCTCATCTCATCAGCTGCACCGCTTATCCTCAGTAGGGTCGCGGTGGTGCTGGAGCCCATCCCAGCAATCATCGGGCAGTGGGGACACCCTGAACTGGTTGCCAGCCAATCGCAGGGGACACAGGGACAGACAACTCGCTCGCTCATTCACACCTAGGGACAATTTGGACCGGCCAGTCCACCTGAAATGCATGTCTTTGGAATGTGGGAGGATACCGGAATGCCCGGAGGAAACCCACGCAAGCACGGGGAGAACATGCAAACTCCACACAGGAGGTTCGATCTCATGACCTCAGAACTGTGCCGCACACGCGCTAACCACTGCGCCGCCGTGCTGCCCTATATGTATATATATATATATATATATATATATATATATATACTGGACTGTCTCAGAAAATTAGAATATTGTGATAAAGTTCTTTATTTTCTGTAATGCAATTAAAAAAACAAAAATGTCATACATTCTGGATTCATTACACATGAACTGAACTATTTCAAGCCTTTTATTATTTGAATATTGCTGATTTTGGCTTACAGCTGAAAAAAACTCAAAAATCCCATCTCAAAATATTAGAATACTTCCTCAGACCAAGTAAAAAAATAATTTTATAACAGCAAAACTAAATCAAACATTTGAAAATGTCCATTGATGCACTCAGTACTTGGTTGGGAATCCTTTTGCACGGATTACTGCATCAATCCGGCGTGGCATGGAGGCAATCAGCCTGTGGCATTGCTGAGGTGTTATTGATGCCCAGGATGCTTCGATAGCGGCCTTCAGCTCATTTGCATTTGTAGGTCTGGTGTCTTTCATCTTCTTCTTAACTATACCCCACAAATTCTCGATGGGGTTCAGGTCAGGGGAATTAGCAGGCCAATCAAGGACAGTGATGCCATGGTCAGTGCACCAGTTACTGGTGGTTTTGGCACTGTGGGCAGGTGCCAGATCATGCTGGAAAATGAAATCCTCATCTCCATAGAGCTTTTCAGCAAATGGAAGCATGTAGTGCTCTAAAATCTCTTGGTACACAGTTGCATTTACTCTGGACTTGATGAAACACAGTGGACCAACACCAGCAGCTGACATGGCTCCCCAAACCATTGCTGACTGTGGGAACTTTACACTGGATTTCAAGCAACTTGGATTTTGCTCCTCTCCAGCCTTTCTCCAGACTCTGGCGCCTTGACTTCCAAATGAAATGCAAAACTTGCTTTCGTGTGAAAAGAGGACTTTGGACCACTCTGCAACTGTCCACTGCTTCTTCTCCATAGCCCAAGTCAGACGCTTCTTCCGTTGTCTTGAGTTCAGAAGTGGCTTGACCATGGGAATACGGCTATTGTAGCCCATTTCCCGGACACGTCTGTGAACTGTGGCTTTTGATACCTGGACTGCAGCTTCAGCCCACTGTCTTTGAAGCTCCCCCAAATTCTGGAAGCGGCTCTTCTTCACAATTTTGTTAAGGCTGCGGTCATCTCTCTTGGTTGTGCAGCGTTTCCGGCCACATTTTTCCCTTCCAACAGACTTTTTGTGGATATGCTTTGAAACTGCACTCTGTGAACAGCCTGCTCTTTGAGAAATTTCTTTTTGTGTCTTACCCTCCTGATGGAGGGTATCAATGATGGTCCTCTGGACAGCAGACAGATCAGCAGTCTTCCCCATACTTGTGATTTAGTTTACTGAACCAAGCTGAGTGTTTTTAAGGCTCAGGAAACCCTCGCAAGGTGTTTCGAGTTAATTAGATGATTCAGGTGATTAGTTGAATAGCCTACTTGTATACTTTTTCATGATATTCTAATATTTTGAGATGGGATTTTTGAGTTTTCTTAAGCTGTAAGCCAAATTCAGCAATATTTAAATAATAAAAGGCTTGAAATAGTTCAGTTGATGTGTAATGAATCCAGAATGTATGACATTTTTGTTTTTTTAATTGCATTACAGAAAATAAAGAACTTAATCACAATATTCTAATTTTCTGAGACAGTCCAGTATATATATATATAAAATGTAACAATATATATGATATAACAAAACACATGTACATTATAAATGTTAAATTACATAAACACGTTAGAAAAAAAATATTTTTTGTATTTTGTAAGGGAAAATACGACAGTTTGTAAGGGCATGGAGCCGTGGAGGTTGACAGGTATGAGCATTGGAAGGAGGATGTGGATTTTAGTCTACCTCCCAAGTCGTTGGAGTTGTTTACCGCTAAAAGTGACACCGAGGATGAATATTTCTTTGGATTTAGTGATCTGCAGTGAACCTGATACTTTGGTAAATTTGTTCTTAATGCTAGAGTTATCTGATTGAGTCTAAAACATGCACGTACGAACGTTATACCGTACATTTATTTCGCCTGGTGTTCTCCATTTAATTTTAAATTCCTTTTAAGATAACATGTATGGTTTTTACATTATTAAATAAATACATGAATACATTTCTCACAAAAATGCGACTTATACTCCAGGTGTGACTTTATATAGGGGTTTTCCCTCTGAATCCTTTACTGTTCTCTTATTCCAATCTTACTGCATAATTTTGGTCTGCCATCCTCCCGTTTTTTCGCTGATTGGTCCCGGTTAGTCTTTTTTAGCAGTTGGCTAGCCTGCCGTGTCCCGGCTGGTTTAGCCAGTAAGCTCTTTGTTTTGTTTTTGCCAGTTAGCCCCATTTTTGCTGCTCTCCATTGTCCCATTGCCGCCCCCACCTGCACCATCCTTGGCATTCTCCACATAAACTCCCAAAACTTGTCTTAAAACACTCTTCGATTAATTACCATGTAAACCAATATGGCGACTGGCTTGCTAAGGTGCTGTTGTTCTTCACATGACGTCACAGATCAGGAAGTCAAAGAGACAGACTGTCTTTAAAATGCATTATCTCGGAAAATAAGTGGAATATACCAATGACATATAAATGTTACGCAAAAAAAAAGTACAATTTTCTCACATTTTGTAAGATTTAGAATTTGTGTCGCCCTTTAAGACACACACACATACCTTGTCTTTCAGCTGCTGACAAAGCTGTAGCGAGATGGTGAAAAACACAAGCGTGTCATTGAGCCAAGGGACCACACATTCCACCTTATGAACATGGTTCACCTCAAACCGGTTGTTGTTGAGTTCACTGTGGAGCAAGAGAGATGATATTAAACAACCCTTGATGAAGACTGCCAATACTTTTGGAATAACTTGAGAGTGGGAAAGGGATTTTGCAAGTGGCCTAATGAGAAGCTAGAATATTTATTGAGGGGGAAGCAAACATTTTTTTTTATGTGTTTGGAAAAAAATTACTTAAAGCAGGGGTCTCAAAATAGCAGCCTGGGCGGGACAATTGCAACCCACAGGATGACAGTTTGCAACCCCATCATGATAATGAAAGTAGAATGGCTCAGTATGTATTATTAAGAACCTATAGAGGTAGAATTATAAAAAACAATATTGATTTGAAGAACAAGGAAACTACGTAACTATGACATAAACGTGCATTTTTTAAGTATTCGTATGTCAAGAAATCTAAATTTATTTTACAAGCGATAATTGTCGGCCATATTCCTGCTAAGCAATGTTCCCTCTAATTTTCCACGGGTCTGAGCATTCACACAAAGTCGGTGAGCAACGCTTGAAACAACAGTGAGCAACCATAATCCAAAGTGTGGCAAGATGATTAATTATCAAACATGTCCAAAACTTGAAATCAAGTTACATTTTACCGAGTTTCCAGCAATGCAAAATTATTTTTGTCTTTTGAATGAATTGACTCATGTACTATTGCAAAGGTTGTACGGCCTACAAACGTCGTTTGTTCTTACAATTCTTTCACAAGATATCCAATTCTTTTTATTTCCTGACATATTTTGTCGCATAATATTAACATTTTTGGGGGCTTATAAGATAAGATACAGAACTGTACTTAATCACATTTTTTTAGTGGAAGTACAATGTTGGCAACAAGATTCACTTGATGTAATTGGAAATTATTTGAATGCAACACAAACTTTTTCTTCTTTTTCGCCGTTTTTTTCTTTTTTTTTTTAAATTCCTTTATAAAAAAATCTCATTGTGTTTATTTTTTCCTGGCTGTTACTTTTTTCTTTTTGTTCTCTATTTCTTTTTTTTCCCTTTGTTTCTTTTTCTTTTTTTCTGACTTTTTACTTCTTTTTTCTCTTCCGTTTGTTTCTTTTTTTCTCAGCTTTTCCCTACTTTTTCATTTTGGGGGCGGCAGTAGCTCAGGAGGGAGAGCGATCGTTTTAGGATTAAGGGATCCCAGTTCGAATCCCGGCTTGTCCGTGTTACATGTCGAAGTGTCCTTGGGTAAGACACTGAACCCCCAATTACCCCCAATAAGCAGGTTAGCGCCTTACATGGCTGCACAGATCACGGCCGCTATTGGGAAATGTGAATCACAATGTAAAGCGCTTTGGGAAGTCATTGACTTGAAAAGCGCTATATAAATGCAGATCATTTCATTTTTCATTTCATTTCCTTTTGTTTTTTTGTTTTCTTTTTTGTTCTATTCCCGTTTCCTTTAAGTCATTTTGTGCATAATTTTACACAATATTTGGTCGTGTAGGGATGAAAGAAGCCAAAACAACCTGAGGAGCCGTTTAAGACCCGCAAGTTCCTTTTAGTGAGCCGAGCCAAAGAAGCCGGTTCTCGACTAACTTTACTGTTCAACTTCGTTCGACATTGACCGAATACCGCATTTAGGACACAACCTCAGTGGAACCCGTGTATTTTTACCTTCATGCACTGTAACTTTGACTTAAGTCGCTTCTTAATTAGTAATTTTGAGCCCTCATTTTTGTGCGCTGGCTAGATTTTCTTGTGCGTTGAGAATGTTCGAGCAGTGTGCAATTGCGCACGCGCGCAGCTAAGAGGGAACACTGCTGCTAAGTGTACCTAAAAAAAAAAAAATATAATAATAATGTTGTGAGGAAAAAGAAGAAAATGGTCTAGTCACTCAAAATCTCCGTAGTTTGTATTTGTCCTTGTGCCCCTATTCTTACATTTTCTCTCTTTATTCCTTTTTCTCTTTTCTTTTTTCTGTCATTTTCTCATTTTTTTCTTTTTTCCCTTTTTTCTTCCATTTTCTTTTTCATTTATTTTTTTTCTTTATTTTTTATTTCTCATGGAAAAGAGGACAGATTGAGGGTGAGGGAGAAAGAGAGAGATAGAAAAGAGAGTAATGAAGAGAGTAAGCTTGAAAAAAATAGAAAGAGAGAAAAAACAAAAGAGAGAAAAAGTGGGGAAAAAAAGAGAACGATAAAACGAGAGAAAGAAATCCAGCTCCAGTTGCTTTGGAGGTGGCGTCTGGCTTTGGTGACATCAACTGAACACTTTTTAAAATGCACCTCATTTTTCTCTTGTGCTTCTCTCAGCATGTTTTGACACCGTCTAGATCACAAACGCTTACCCTTCATAACATCTCAAAGTTCAGCGAGACACGTTAAAAACCCAACAAACCTCATTGAACAATAATTATCACAACATTTTAGAGCAGGGGTCTCAAACTTGCGGCCCGGGGGCCAATTGCGTCGCCCTGGATGATAGTTTAATATGAAAGTAAAAGGGAGTATTATTTTCCCACTAGATGTCATTGTATTCTAAAAAGCATTTAAGAAAAAGACAATATAGGTACAGTTAAAGTGAGCAAAAGGTAATTTATAACTTTTGAAAAGAAGAGAAATTAGAAATTTAAAAAAAGAAAGGAAAAAAATAAATTTTAAAAAGACGGAAAGAAATTGAAGAAAAAAAGTAGAGAGAAAAATGGAAAAAAAAGGAATAAGACAAAAAGTAAAACTCAAGAAAAAAGGAAGAGAAAAATAAAAAAAGGAAAAAGTAAAAAAAAAATTAAAAGAAAGCAAATTGCATTTTTTTGTCTTTTTTTCTCTTTAATTCCTTTTTTTCTTTCCTTTCTTCTTTTGTTGTTTTTTTTCTTTCTTTTTCTCCATTTTCCTTTTTGGCATTTTTCTCCCCAGTTCTTCTTAACTATTCTGTATTCCTTTAAAAAAAAACCTTTGCCCTTCTTTTTGTCCTTTTTTGAAAAGGATCTGGGTAAAAATCCAAAGAAAAAGGTGCTTTTCGCTCACTTTCAATCTCCGTAGTTTGTAATCTTCCTTGGACTAAATTTTGCTTGCACTACACATTACAGCGACATCCATTAGACAGATATAAAACACCGTCCCTTTAAGAAAGGCAGAATGTTTTTATAAGCTCTGTTTTTGTGAAAAACCCCATTTGGATCAAGACCTATATGGGGATAGATTCATCATTTGAGACCCCTGTTTTAGAAAAAGGGAAAACTATTAAACTAAAACAAATTTCATTCGAATAGATCTTAGAAAGCTGTATTCAATAATAGCATATAAAAAGTAAAATGGTATCCTACTATGACATTTTATTGACGTTACCGCAATATATATTGGTGGTAGTAGTTTCAAAGCTGTGTTTGACTGTAGTGGGCTAAAACTACGGTTTCTTGTTAGCAAATATTGGTGTGATTAATTCATCGGTCACAAAGGTAAAAATGTGTTTGTATTAAAAAAGTGCATGAATACAGCATTGCTTCTTTAAATTATTTGCTATTTCTCATATTGTGACTTAGGTTGAGGGGTAATTGTACACAATATTGACATTATATGTAATAAATGCAAAAAAAAAAAACAGGGTTCGTTCACCTTTTCAAGGCCAAATCAGAGCAATATATTTGGGCTTTCAATGTAAATTTCTCCAGTACCATTAAAACAAGAAATTCAGTGAGAATTGTGTACCGTAAATTCCGGACTATAAGCCACTACTTTTCCCCCAAACTTTCAACACTGCGGCTTTTTCAGTGATGCGGCCAATTTATGTAATTTTACTAACGGCTGCCAGCGGCGCTCGAGTACCAAAGGTAGGATTTAGACCGGTGAAATATATGCGCCGAGGAAGACTGCAACTTCTTGGCTTGACTAGCGGCGAGAAATCTTTCACTAAAACGAAAACAAACGAAAGGCAACTTTTTCGCAAGTCTGCCAGTGGATCCTGACAGCGTGGGGTAGCATAAAAAAAATCCACCATCACCAACGGGTTCCGAAAAGCCGTGATGGAGAGTAGGGCACACCAGCGACAGTGACCGCCCGAGTGAGGCTGCGGGAGCGTGGGACGACGTCTATGTGACACTGTTTCTTTCCGACACTGAGGAAGACGACTTTGATGGCTTCAGTTGTAAGGAAGAAGATGAGGACGGTTTACCGTGATTTTTACAAGTACGGTATGTTTTTTTAACAGACCCGTTTACTGTGTTGCGAGCGTGTTGCTAACATTAACTGCCCTGTCAGGCACCGTTTGGGATGAAAGTTATATTATTATTATTATTATTATTAAAGCTTTGAAAACTCTCTCGGTGTACGGTCTTCCTTTGTAAATATGTGTAACCGATGTATAATTTGTATTTGCACCTGTATATTTTTGTAATGTATTTATTTGAGACACTTATTCTGGGGCGGAACAAACGCGGGCTGACGGGAAGTGGGGTAAAGGTTCGTGAGACCTGTTGTTGCGGCGGACAATAGTGGATATATATTTTTCCCACCCTTACCTTTGGAAATATACTTTTTTTCCTTGGATTAGTTTTAACGGGTACCCGGACTCTGCAGGTCTGCATCAAACTTTAAGTACCGGTATCATTTTCCGTTCATTTTGCCGGCTGTCATTTTTGGACCGTGTACTTCAATGAAGGACATTTAGTTTCAACCGCGCGACTTGAAGTCGGGTCTGGATAAATTTAATGTTTGTGTTACAATTTTTTAACGTGAGCGCATGCGGCTTATATACAGGTGCGGCTTGTGTATGTACGAAATCGGTTTTGCTCTGAAAATGTGGTGGGTGCGGCTTATAATCAGGTGCGCTCTATAGAACGGTATTTTCCAAATCCACAAATACATCTGTGATTTACATATGCAATTTTAAATCTTGTGTGTGCAATTATCAAGACATATGATTTTTTAGATATTGAGTAAATCGCGAATTCATTTGTTTTTGAGAAAAATCTTTCCCCAAACAGGTGTTGGGTAAAATTATAGTAATATCTAGTTGCAGGAAGTTCTTCCCATTGCAATTTACCACTAGAAAACGCGACCTGAATGTGTTGCAATAAATGTCCATAAATGATCCATTATCCTTGTACTAATCCACATTTCGAAGTGCCCTGTTTAGGTGTAGTATGCACCTGTCTTCTTGGGTGTGCCCCGTAAGGGGTGATGACGCTTAACAGGCAAATGCCATACGAACTAATGACAGCTGCTGTTTAGCCGAAGGGAAGAAGACTACAATGGCAAAGCCAAGCCAACAGAGAGCATTGTTGGTGTCATTTTTAAGCAGACTTGTTGAAAAACATGGCAAAAATTTCACGCAGCTCACATAAAAGGTAAGCACTTTTAAATCCTTGAAAACACAACATTAAAAATCCAGCATTTTCAAGGATCTCAAGCACCAGTGTGGCCGCTGAAAAACGTAAACCTTGACGGTATTTATGGGAATTTTTGCATATATATTATAAGTGGTACCTCTACTTAAAAATGTCTCCACATACAAACGTTTCTGGTTACAATGTACTGGAAGGGGAAATATTGCCTCTAGTTGCAAAGGCGTTTCAGGATACAAAGTCAAAAATACAGTACAGTACGCTGCCATTCGCCGCTCCCAAAGTTCTGTCTGGCAATGCGGTCCGTATGTGTGAATCCCGACATTCTTTTCATGTCCCCTTCCCGCTCTGTCAACAGTGGATTGTCAGTAGAACGCTACGAAGAGCTATAATTCACAATGGACCCCACAAAAGACATGCAGAAAAGTGGATAAGGTGAAAAGAATAGGAAGAGACTTTTTCTGGCCAGTGAAACAAAGCAAAAGATAATGGAAAGGTATGAAATCACACACCACCGTGCAAGAGGAGTTCAAAGACGACATGGAGGAGGACGCAGCCATCATTCCATTATCCCGAATTAAAGATATTGTCAAAAGACGGCAAAAGCAGACGTCAATAGATCAGTTTTTCAAGAAACGGCAGGCAAAATTCACTGCTGAGAACCATTAAATAAAGAGGTCAGTAAAAATGTAATCAAATATTTGTATTATTTTCCATTATTCTTTGTTTGTTTGTTTTTTGACATTATGTGCCTCTCATTTTATATTTAGTGTGCAGTAATGTATTTTTAACATGTATTCGTTTCATGTTCTGATCAGCTTTTATAATTTATTAAAAATATATACTTTTGAGGGGCTTGGAACGGATTAGCGCATTTACATTCAAAGTGTGTGTCGACTACAAATGTTTCCGGTTTCAAAGCTACTCCCAGAACAATTTATATATATGAGCGGCACAGCGACTGAGTGGTTATCACGTCCGCGGCACAGTTCTGAAGTCGTGGGTTCAAAACTAGCTACCAGCCTTCCTGTGCTGAATTTGCATGTTCTCCCCATGCTTGCGTGGGTTTCCTCCGGGCACTCCGGTTTCCTCCCACATTCCAAAAACATGCATTTCAGGTAATTGGTCGGTCCAAATTGTCTCTAGGTTTGAGTGAGCAAGTGAGTTGTCCGTGTCTGTGTGCCCTGCGACTGGCTAGCAACCAGTTCAGGGTGTCCCCTGCCCACTGCTCGAAGATGGCTGGGGTGGGCTCCAGCTTCCCCGCAACCCTACTAAAGATAAGCGGTGCAGATAATGGATGGATGGAATTATACAGTGAAGAAAAGAAGTATTTGAACACCCTGCTATTTTGCTATTCCTCCAACTTAAAATCATGGAGGGGTTTGAAATTTTCATGTCTACTGTGAGAAAGCTAAACTCAAAAGAAATCCAGAAATTACAATGCATGATTTTTAACAATTTATGTGTGATACAGCTGCAAATAAGTATTTAAACACCTGTGTTTCATCAAGAATTCTGACCTTGAAAGACCTTTTGGTCCCTCCATTAGACGTCCACCTGCACTCCATGTATCATCCTGAATCCGATGCACCTGTTTGAGGTCGTTAGCTGCATAAAGACACCTGTCCACCCCATACAATCTCTAAGCCCTTTACTTGTAACATGGCGAAGACCGAAGAGACACAATTGTACACCTCCACGAGGCTGGAAAAGGGCTACGGAGCAATTGCCAAGCAACTTGGTAAAAAAAGGTCAACTGTTGGAGCTATCATTAGAAAATGGAAGAAGCCAAACATGACGGTCAATCTCAATGGGAGTGGAGCCCCATTTCCAAGGCTACTTACTGTAGGTAATACACTAAGACGTCATGATTTGAAATCACGCATGGCACAACATGTTCCCCTGCTTAAACCAGCACATGTCAAGGCCCCTCTTAAGTTTGCATATGACCATTAGGATGTTACAGAGGAGTCATGGGAGACATTTTTGTGGTCAAATGAGACCACAATAGAACTTTTTGGTCATAATTCCTCTAAGTGTGTTTGGAGGAAGAAGAATGAAGAGTACAATCTGAAGAACACCATCCATACTGTGAAGCATGGGGGTGGTATCATCATACTTTGGGTTTTTTTCCAGCACATGGGACAAGACAAGTGCACTGCATTAAAAGAAAGGATGACTGGGGACTCGTTTTGTGAGAATTTGGGGAACAACCTTCTTCCCTCAGTCAGAGCATTGAAGATGGGTCGTGGCTGTCTTCCAACACGACAACGACTCGAAGCACACAGCCTTGAAAACAAAGGAGCGGCTCCATAAGAAGCATATCAATGTTCTAGCATGGCTTAGCCAGTCTCCAGACCTGAACCCAATCGAAAATCTTTGGAGGGAGCTCAAACTCCATGTGCGACAGCCCAGAAATCTGACTGATCTAGAGAAGATATATGTGAAAGAGTGGGCCAAGATCCCTCCAGTAGTGCGTGCAAACCCAGTGAAAGACTACAAGAAACATTTGACCTCTGTAATAGCAAAAAAAGGCTACTTTACCAAATATTAAATATTTTCTCAGGTGTTCAAATATACCATTTGCAGCTATATCACACAAATAAATCATTAACAAATCATGCATTGTGATTTCTGCATTTTTATTTTTGGTTTATCTCTCTTACAGTGGACATGCACCAACAAAGAAAATTTCAGACTCCTCCATGATTTCTAAGTGGGAGAAATAGCAACAGAGCAGGGTGTTAAAATACTTATTTTCTTCACTGTAATAATTATTTATATATATATATATATATATATATATATATATATATATATATGAGAAAGCCATAACAAAATGTCAATATAAATTAATGGGAATGATCCACAAGGAGGAAAAAAAACGACAAACAGATATACTATATTTCATCTTACAACATGGCACCGGGGTTGTGCAGCACAGAGTTTCCAGATGGCTTGAAATTCTGTCAAGAAGCAGTAACAAGACAATTAAGCTACCGCTGTCACATTTTCACTTATTAACTCATCCAGTGCCAGACGTTTCTCTCAAATGGGAAGTGCGAGGGCCAGCACATTTTTGCCATTTTGACCCAATTTTAAAGGACTACAGAAAGTGGAGCTCTGTAGCAATATCGGACACATCAGAAAAAAGCTTGAACCCTCATCTTTCATTAGAAAAAACAATTTTGAACATTGAGGAAGAACAGCTTTTTGTGAAAAAAAGTGTGTTACTCAATTAAAAGTACTGTTACTTCAGAATAAAATTATTTAAGTAGAAGTAAAAAGTCGTTTACTTGAGTAAAAGTAGGTGCATGCTGTGCTCCACAAAAAAAAAATAAAAAACGCGAGCGAAAGGCCTGGCTCGGCTCAACGTAATAATTGGCCGCCAGTCCAAGATCTTACCTCTACAACACAAGGAAGAGGGGGCTCTTTGAGGTGTGAAAAAAATATCAGATCAAAGCCCTTCCTGACATATAGTAGTGATTTATCATATTGTAATCATAAAAAGCAGCACCTAACCTTTAGAGGGCTTTTTTTGACATATTTTTATGTTTTGGCACTAAGGGACAAAGCTTCTGAAAACGATGGCACTGAATGAGTTAAATGCAGAACAAGTGGTCAAACCTTGGTGGTGTTGGGTGGCATTACGTGAAGCTGGTACACGGTGAGACACAGCTTGCTTAAGTTGATGTAAAAATTCACCATCACATCACCAGGCATGGGTGGAGTAAACATTTTCTGATGGAAGGAGTAGCTTGTTAGGGGGGAATTTATCTTCTCCTCCACAGAAGAAAAAATTGACCAGACCAAAAACAAACATTTTTCGCACATGTGAACTGGAAAAAGCTGTGTTTGAATGGATTACTCGAGAGCCCTGTGAGGAATGTAGGCCTTCAACGCCCGTAGGACTATTGGATGGTCACTCCCTTAGAATACCCCAAAGCTGACAGAAGTCATAAACCCTCTTAAAAACTTTATGAGCATAATGTATGGAAATTAATTCCAATTACTTCACCCCTGATAAGTAGAGGAGAATGAATAAGAGGCTGTTTGAGAAGTAAATCATACTTGCTCTCACATCTAACATCATACTCCAACACGTGCACATCTATACTCTCATGTAGACACAGTCATACCCATGCAGAAACACTACTATACACTCTCATGCATACTACTAAACTCACATACGCCTGCTACTATGCTTTCACACATACTCTATATGTGTGAGAGTATAGTAGTGTGTGTATCAGAGTATAGCTATATGTGTGAGAGTATAGTACACACACTACTATGCTGTCTCACACATACTGTCATACACCTACTACTATGCTTTCACACACACACTACAATATGCTTTATATGTCTCTATGCTGTCACACACCTCCTGCAATACTATCTCATGATTATAATTTACTCTCTCACACATACCATTATACTCTCATTCTCACAGGTTATATCACATAGCAAGTGTATGAGTGTATCTTGGGGTCTGTATGAGAATATAGTAGTATGTACAAGATATAGTATTATATTCGAGTATAGTAGTATGTGTGTCACCCATTTCAGTTAGGCGTCTGGACCAATTATGGTTAGATCAAAAACCGTACCATGAGCCCACTTGTGGCCAATTCAGGCAGTGTCATGGACGCTGGGGTGGTGAGGCGGTTTTGTGCACGTGTCAGTTGTAGCATCACAGCATCCATTAGCTACAACAGTAGAAGGATCAAGTCAGTCTTGCTAGAAATGTTACATCAGGCATGTCAAATGTACAGTCCACAAGCCAGATTCGACTCGTTGGATGATTCTCAAACGGTTCAACAACTGCATTCAATTTACTTTGGGTATGTCTTAGATTCAGATTTTAGGTGAATTTTACAGAATTATTAAAATGTCAAATTTAAGTAAACAGTACCCTCTTCTAAGGAGCTTTCTTAGAGTTGCTGTCTATAAATCTTTGAAAAAAACAGTACTATGTGGTTAGCACATTCGCCTAACATGGGAAAGGTCCCGGGTTCGAGGCTGGACGGAAACATAAGTTGGACTGTAGAGGGGTGGGCGCCACCAGACAGTACTTGCCCGAGACACACTACAGGAAATGGTGCCCCTTTGACCGTAGTGGTTGAGGGATCCTACCAACCAACCACTATGTGATTTCACAATTGCATTAAGTCACATCACAATATTAATTCGATTTTGGTTAATTGCGCAGTCTTATACTGTACTATCAAAAAATTTAAACCGTCAACGTGAACTGGGATTGTAGTACCAGCAAACTACGGCTCACAGGCTTATTCATCCAGCCCCCCCAAACAAAATTAGTAAAAATAAAAAGTGTATAAAAAAAAGTGTTTAAAAGAAAATAGAGTGCTACTAAAAAATATTTGAGGAGCGCCAAGTTTGTCCCTATTGTCCCTTTGTGTCTACAACAAAAATAATACTTTTTGGGTGGCATTAGCTGAGGAGGTAGAGCGCTCATCTGGGGATCAAGAGATCGCAGGTTCGATTCCTGGCTCCTCCGTGTTATATGTCGAAGTGTCCTTGGGCAAGACACTGAATCCCTAATGCCCCCAATAAGCAGGTTGGCGCCTTGCATGGCTGCACGGCCGCAATTGGGGTGTGTGTGTGAATGGGTAAGTGTGAAGCACATTGTAAAGCGCTTTGGGAAGTCTTCATTGACTTGAAAAGCACTATATGAATGCAGATCATTTCATTACTAAAGAAATATTACTAAAATATTACAAAATTACTACAAAACTCCATATCAAATTCAGTGCTTAAATATATTAATATATTATTTTGCTTTCATTCTGAAAAGAAAATACAACAATAATACTACTACAGAAATATTACACCAGAAATACTACAACAAATACAATTACAGTCACATTACAAAAATACTACAAATACCACTACTAAACAAGGGCACTTTGCTTGCAAATTCCCATTTTACTACTACAAAATATTCCGACAGAAATACAGAAAAAATACAACTACACTAATACAAAAATACTATAATGGAATTACTACAAAAACACTATTGCAGAAATACTACAAAAATATGAAAAAATAAAACAAGAAAAACACTACAAAAATACAACGACAGTGGTACTACAAAACTAAATGTTAAATTGAGTGCTAAAAACAGGGACCTTATATAGTATTTTGCTTAAATAGTGAACGTTTCAAAAGCAATTTGACAGAAATAATATTTTTAAAAACAAGAAGAATACACCTTGGTTTACTGAAGAAACTAGGTTACTCAAAGTTGCAGAAAACATGAACAAAAATGGCGCACTACTAAGCTGGAGGTCTTCTGACTGGCCTGGTGTGTCAGTTTGCTGAAATATAAAGTAGCTCTTGCCTCAGCGAAAGCATCGTTTTTCTCTAAGATTATTGTTAAACATAAGAATAATCCGAAATTTTTGTTTGACACAGTGGCGAAACTTACCAGACAACAATTTAACCCAAATGGTTGCACTTATTCTGCTAACGACATTATGGATTTTTTTAATAAAAAGATTCAACTAACCAGGAATGAAATTTTAAAAGAACGCTCTGTATCCTCCTCCTATATCAAAGATGTGGAGGTGTTAGGTATGGACCGTGTCGGCGGTTGTTCAGAAACATTCTCCAGTTTCAATGATTTGTCCCTTGATAATCTAACACAGATGGTCAGTAGGGCCAAACAAAATACGTGCCTGCTTGATCCGTTTCCAGCTTCACTGGTGAAGGATCTGTTTGAGATCTTAGGACCATCAGTTTTAAATATTATTAATATATCGCTATCCTCAGGTATTGTTCCTGTAGCCTTCAAGTCTGCCGTCATTAAACCCACGCTTAAGCGACCTAACCTTGACCCAGAAAGCTTAGGTAATTATAGGCCAGTGTCAAATCTGCCATTTTTTGCAAAATTACTTGAAAAGGTCGATGCACAGCAGTTAAATGACTTCATGTCAGAAAATAACCTCTTTGAAACTGTCCAGTCAGCATTTAGGGCAAATCACTCTACTGAGACAGCCCTGGCTAAAGTAACCAATGATCTCCTTTTAGCAATAGATTCCGGTGTCTCATCGATGTTACTGCTGCTGGATCTCAGCGCTGCTTTTGATACTGTCGACCACAACATTTTATTGGTTTGTCTAGAACGCATTGGTATCTCAGGAACTGTACTCTCGTGGTTTAGGTCCTACCTGTCAGACAGAATACAATGTGTTAACTATGGCAATCTGACCTCTAAACAATCTAATGCCCCCTGTGGTGTTCCTCAAGGCTCTGTACTTGGTCCCCTTCTTTTTAGTATTTATATGATCCTGCTTGGTGACATTATCCGCAAGTATAATATTAGTTTACATTGCTATGCAGATGACACAACTGTATGTGCCACTGGAAATTTAAGTTGTAGAAATCTGGAGGCTTGCCTTACTGAGATTCAAAGATGGATGTCACTTAATTTTTTACGCCTTAACCCAGAAAAAACTGAAATGTTGATTATTGGTCCAACTCACTGTCGTCAGTTGTTTTCAAACACTACCCTGAACCTAGACAAATGTTATTTCACCCATAGTGACTCAGTCAAAAATCTAGGTGTTATATTTGATCCTAATCTGTCTTTTCAGTTCCACGTGAAAAATAATACTAGAATAGCTTTTTACCACCTCCGTAATATTGCGAAGATTCGTTCAATGCTGTCCCAATCAGATGCAGAGGTTTTAATTCATGCGTTTATTACTTCTCAGCTTGATTACTGTAACGTATTGCTTTCTGGTCTCCCGATGTCTAGCATTAAAAGTTTGCAGCTGGTTCAGAATGTGGCAGCTAGACTTTTGACTAAGACCAAAAAGTTTGAGCATATTACTCCTGTATTGGCCAACTTGCACTGGCTCCCAGTCCACTTAAGATGTGACTTTAAGGTTCTCTTATTAACATATAAATGTTTGCATGGGCTTGCACCCTCTTATCTCTCCGATTTGATTTCCCTCTATGTTCCTGCACGGAGTCTGCGCTTGGAAAATGCCGGTCTACTTGTGACTCCGAGAGCCAAGAAGTCTGCAGGCTCGAGAGCGTTCTCCATTCTGGCCCCGGTGTTATGGAATTCCCTGCCTCTGGAGATAAGATCTGCGAACTCAATGGAAGTTTTTAAATCAAGCCTTAAGACACACTTCTATTCCAAAGCGTATGATTGATCCCAACCTCATATTCTGTTTTGTCCTGTCTTTTTCCGACGCCTGCCTGGCTGATACGAAGGAGAAGGATGATTTGAGATGAGTCAGCGGACCAGCGTCTGACCTGCAGCATGTCAACCCCTGCATTTACCAGCTGGCAGAGATGGAAAGCAGCGTCGTGGCCGTCATAGACTTTCTGGACTAGTTTACAGGCTGGGGGCGTCGTTGGTGTCATGCTCTTTCCGGACATCTTCAACATCTTACCTAATGTTTACTATTATGTGTACAGTAATGCTAATTGTAATTCACCCAGGTCAATCCTGGAAGGGGGATTACCACATGCGAGGTCCTTTCTCAAGGTTTCTCTTTTTTCCTCACACTGAGGTTTTTGAGTTGTTCCTTGCCCGCATGCTGGTTTAAGATCAGGTAATTGTGTAATTTTGTAATTCTAATCCTGTGCAGTCCTTTGAGACATTTTTGTGATTAAGGGCTATATAAATAAATGTGCCTTGACTTGACTAAAGAAATAGAACATATAGATGTCTGCATGTATATTTATTCATTAATGAAAAATGACAGGTCTACAAGAACGGCCCCTTGGCCATTCTTTTAACACAGTGCAGTTTGCCACTCCAAATAGTTGCCCACCTCTGCCTCAGTGTATAGTGAGGCATGGCAAAAGTTGGTCAGAATCCCTTCAGAAGGAAATCAGAAAGCTGGCTGGTATATCGTACTCAACCCAAGAGGGTTTGATTAATTGTGAAATGTCATTCCAAGTAATGCCACAACAAGTACTGTAGCCAAACAGAATGAAGAACTCAAAGCACGATGTAAATCAGTGAAGTAGTAAGACTGTGAGGGGTAAACTGCGTTATAGCGACGGTTCACTGTACATGTATAAATGCTTCATAGTTAAAGGCAAACCTTGTTAACTTCTGCTCCTGTTTTGAAGTCATAGTTTTCATCATGTCTGCTAATCATCTGAAGGGCTTGAGTGACGTGGTTTCGTGCATCTTGGATCTGACAAAAAGAAAAACCTTTTAAGTAGACTTGGTTTATATTTTGTCCTGGATGAATGCAAACGTTACATAAGTCTAAAATTCTTTGTGTGCAATATGATGGGAATCATCCCTCAGAGTATTGCCACAGGTGGAACAGGATACTTGTTACATATAAGGAAATGTTAATGTGGAGGAAGGCTCTTTGCTCTATGGCTTATTCATGATAAGAATCAAATATACAATTTTAGAATCTTATATAATGTACGCACAGAAGGAAAATTGGAGTTCATTAAGACTTCACCAGTTTATTAACTCATAAAGTCAATGATACCAGGAACTAGTTTGAACGTATTAGTCATGATTTGTGAAAATAATAAAACATAGTTTCATACACTTTTTTTCAGACTGATTACCAAATCTTGAGTAGTTGAAATAACACTAAAATATGCTGACACCATTAGTTCATAAAATCTCATTTGTTCTGGCTATTAGCACTGAAAGAAATAACATTAAATCCTAACACAGGATTAATACAGTTTTATGCAAGTTCAATTCAAGACTTTAGAAATGCCTTTTGAAATCAAATTTATGAGTAAGTCGACACAAAAAGTTGAAACAAACAAAACGAAAACAATAAAAGGATGTTTGCAGTACTGCATGGATCGTCAGTAAAAACTGGCAGATGATTACAAATTCCAAAGTACTCTTATACTAGATTAAAGAAGCATTTTTATCATAATGCATGAAAAATGACTTATTGGTTGAGTGTACTTTTTTTTAAAAAGATAACATTGATATACTATATTCATTAAAATAATTATTTAAAAAAACAAACGTATCAATCGTCTAAATCCCTGGATGTGGACAATTGATAAACATGACTAAATATTTGTGCACACATTTATAAGATTTCCGAAAATTGGATTTAAGACAGTTTAATGACAATTAAGGCCTTATTTTCAGAACAATGATTTAAATGACTTTTAAGACTTTAAGACCTGCAGGAAGCCAGTATCATGTTTTCCTTGGATTCCATTAATTTGATATTCCTAATTGATAAATGACCACAAACAGGCAGCTGATACTGGTATTACCTACCGTTGTGAGCACCAATACCTTAAGAAATGCTGGTGTAGGCACCGATACTGGTATTGGTACTCATCCTCCCTCATCAAATGTGTTCACCAAAACAAACAGAAAGCAGTGCAATGTTTTTGTTACCTACGTTAATAGTAGCTAAGAGTATGTGAGCGTGGATGGTAGTAACGTTGTAAAACGCAATTAATTATTGCAAGAATTTACAATGATTAAAATAAGTGATCATGGAGGAAGATCGATGGATACTCACTTGCATCCTAACCAGAAACCTGAGCCTTACTTTGAAACTTTGTTGGTTTGGGTTTTATATCCTAAAGTGAAATTTTAATTAGCACGTTAGCAAGCAGGACATAATATATACCTAGTGAGAGAAACACGTTTGAACGGATTTGTTTAAAAAAGAAAAAAAAAACTTGCACTCCACCTTTGACTTGAGTGCCTGCTACACTTAATGTCTACACTTCATACTCAATTCTTATATAAAGCTTGATGCATTGCGTGGAGGCTAAATGTAAACAAGACACTCTGCCAATGAGAACGCCACTGTGCCCTTGTGTAGTGGAAGTGCAATTGCACTTAATTCTGAGAAGGTCAAGGTCGCGGTCGGAATTGAATTATTCCTTTGAGCTTGACAATGAACTCATGAACTTTGAGAAACCAGCAATACTAATGGATTTGGGATTTCCGTGAATTGGAAAACTCCAGAATTATGTTTTCTTTTATTTGATGAACCTTCTAGTCATAAATTTGAATCGTCATTAAGACTTGAACTGTATTATTGTGTGACATTAAATTCTGACACATGACAGACTTAGGTCGATTCTGAAACGCAAAATGTCAATTTTGGGACAAATCATAGGTTGTTAACTGAAATTAGAATAGATGACCGGTCATCAACTGATATAGAAAGAAAACAGGGATAGTAACCAAGATTAACCAAATGCAAGATTTCTTATGTAACGCCTATACCAAACAAAAGTGTCCTTTTACTGTCATTTATGTTAAATGTTGTCTATTGTCTTGTCCATTGTTCACTAAATTGCCAACTTTTGTTCAAATTAATTGTAATTGTTTTTCCTCTATTAATGTTGCCACTCATCAAACCTAGAACAAGTCCAGTAGCTTTTCTTCTCTTTGCTTAACAGCATAGGTGCTACACTCGGGTCATGTTTTTTTTTTACCCACAATTGATTTTGGAGAATACCAATTTATCTCTCTGTTTGACATATAACCAATGTATAATGGTTGTACGTTTTCAAGATTTTACTTACAAAAACTAAACAAAAATAATTTACTCCATGTGCCATTGTATTCTTTAAATATGTAAAATATGCAACTATGTCCAACATAATTTATAAACTCTAAACCAATAGTTGGCACTGTAAGTTTATCAAAAATAAAAAAGATTAAAAAATTGCAATAACCCTTAATCCATATTAGACTTAAACCCACCATTACGCACTGCTCCACGAGTTCTTTCACTATACTCTCTGTCACGAACCAGGCAAAACTCACACGTTATCACATACACAGCAGCTAAAATCATTTGCCTACCCATACACATACTATCAAACATAAAAAGCAGGTTCAACATCCAACTGGCAAACAAAATAGTCCGGAAAATCATTAACCTAATACATCAATACTTTATCCCACTACCGTCAGGGTGCAGATACAGGACAATAAAATTTAGGAGGGCCTGCCTCAGAAAAAGCCTGATCCCCTCTGCCATTACATCTTACCACTGACCCATCAAATAAGTCTACCTTTATTGTCTCACTGTCATAGATGTTCTTCATTCCACTGTTGCCAATGTTTCTCTCATATGGTAAACATTACGGCCTACTTGCTGACGTCTTAATGGAAGTTTATCGTTGTGAAACAAGAAAGCTTTGTAGTAGGATGCAAGTCATGTTTCTTTGTATAGACCTTAAAAGTTTCTGGGTGAGACAAAAATATTTGAGAAAGTACCTAGTTGGGGTGGGACAAAATAAATTGATGAATGTAAAAATGCAGGAAAGCAAAGAAAAATGGATAATGGAGGAAGAAAGTGAACAAAATAGAACCCCTGCGTTTTAAATCCAAAGCATGGAGACATTTAGGTTTGTATAAGGTCTCTTGGAAGTTGGATGACCAAAACTGTCTGAAAACTTTGTCGCAGACCTGAACAAGGGTTCAAGCTTTTTTGTGATCTGACTTTGATACTCCTAAGCACTAACTCAATTAACAGAAGCAGCCAAAAGTAACAGTCGCCTACCTGTTACCTGCTAGTAACAAAAAGTGCTGAAAGTTGTTTGCTAGTGTAAATCTCCAATCCCGGGTTCTGTTAAACTTGAATTTCAAGCACATAATTTTAAAGCTCACCGTTTAGCTGGTTCCTTTAAAGCAGTTTTGCACAAATGTTGCATTTTATTACCTTAAAGCCTTAACTCAGACAGCAATGGTTACCTGCAGAACAGGGTTTTGAAAAAAATATGTTGAATTTGAAGGATCTTGATTTGAACTAAATTACACTTGTGCTTATTTATTTCTTTTAGAGGCTCCATTTAATTTTATCATCGTACACTGTTAACTGTAAATAGGATTAAAAAAAAGACCACATTTGTGTTACGTTGACGTTTCAGTTCATTACATGGTTTAAACCTGTTGCACAGTGTACATGTTTTTGTTCTCAGTTGAAAAAAATGTCAGCTTCCAGACGGATGTGCATTGTTTGAACATCATTCAGGATTTATTGTCCAAGAAGTAAATTATTTAAGTTGCTTGTTTTTTATGAAAGAAAATTAAAGCGCAATCTTCAATTTTATGGAATACTTATAGAATTGCAATTATCGAGAATCGTGATATAAATCAAATCAGCACCTTAGTAACATGATACAATCAAATCACGACCCAAGCATATCGTCCAACCCCTAGTTTCTAGTCAGGACAAAAAGGTGTCCGCATAATTGAGCCATTTGTTTGGGCAGAATATAATTGCATTAACTCAGCTCAACCCTGTCATTTTTCATATACCTGCTGCATTTTCCACTGCTTGTCTTCTCTGAACTGGAAGTGCAGTAATTGGCTACTCTTTGCAACCTTGAGATTGATATCCTATTCCAAGTCAGAACAACATAGGAGACAGGTGAAATAGATACTCATTTATTTTGTCAGATGGTAAAGCACAATTAAACTTACCACTTGAGTCAAAACTTCTCCCTGTAGTGTCAGCACACCTTTCACCTGATCCATGCTGAAAAACGTTTTTTTTTTCAACAGAAAATGAACATGATAAACATTTTCACGTGGAAGCCATGACCTCTAAAAAAGGTGACTATTCATACTTGCATAATACTACATCACATATAAACTGACCTCCTAAAAGTGCTTTGAAAAAGCAACATTCTAAAAGAAATATGGACCATTGAAGACATATAAATATTTTACGCCTCCTTGTGTTCGTTTTGTTTTATGTGCATACTATAAGACCCCGATTTCATTTCCGTACAGTGGTACCTTTTTATACAAGTGCCTCAAAACACAAGAATTTCAATAATGAGTTTTATTTGAAACAAATAAAAGAACTATGAGCTCGATGCAGTAATAAACTTAGCTCGTATGATGAAGTACCGCTGTATTTTATCTTCTACATTCGACTTATATGCGAGTATATCAGGCAGTTCTTTTTAATTTTCTGAAAAATAAAAGCAGATAATATTACGTTGAGCTGCCCAGGATATAGTTTTCCTGTTTGAGCTGACTCTCCATTCCCGATGTTGGTATGATAAAACGTCTTGACGCTTCCTGTTAGGGGAGGAAAAAAAAACGTCAGGAGGGGGACAGATTTTGCAGTTCATGTCCTCAAAAGGGGATGTATATTGATCAATGATGACTTTTGACCTTCATATTGCACAGGTTCTTCACAAAGTTTCAACACAGTGCTCACACTACCGGACACATATGGATAGTCTGGAACTTTTGGAGGGAAAAAATGTAAGAATTAACTAATATTTTGGACTTGATCAAAGTTATTATTTGACCACCAAATGCCGCTGAATGGTCTAGTGCTACCAAAAACAAATGCCAAAAAGCACAAGAAACAATACAACCTCAGAGACTTAATCCAAAACACAACATTTTTCTCTTCATTTTTATGCACAGCCTTATTAAATATTTTATGGTACTCGTAGCAGCAAGATGCCAGACAATTATGTCAGCTCCCCAATGTTCAATAAAAAGGATATTCAAAAAATTAAGATACTCTTATAGCAAGGGTTTTAGGGCGCCCTCTGTCAGACCAAAGTGTTACTACAATCCTATAACTTCACAACGAAATGCAATGCACTTATAATAATAATAATAATAATAATTTCCTTTGTATTGTCATTCTTTGTAACAATGTACACAGAACGAAATGTCGATACACCTGACCCGTTGTAGCGAGTCGATGCAGCCGCAGCCAACAGAGGGCGCCGCCATTATACCAATTAGGTTTAACGATCTTCTTGGCTCATAAATCGCGCAACACACTGAAACGGTAAGGAATTAAGTTGCCATCTATTTTAATAATTAATTTATTGTTGCAGCCCTACTGCACATGACTATAAGCCACATGAGCCCATTATAAGGGGGACCTCATATCCCAGGGGTGGCGAACAAGTTTGACACAAAGAGCCGAATTTTTTAACTGTGAGAGTCAAAGAGCCACACCACACCCTGAACAGCCATGACAGACACAAACACACACAATTAAAACATATTATTTGCCATAACACACTCCTCTCCGTACAATACAACAAGTATTGTTCTTGTGTTGATTTCAAGGAAAGTGTCCACCCTCAATACACACACACACAAAAAAACACTAAACATGAAACAAGGCAAAGAGCCACATTCTTATTGGCCAAGAGCCGCATGCGGCTCTAAAGCCACGTGTTCGCCACCCCTGTCATATCCATATTCATGAAGTTGTCTGGTCTGATGTAAATGTGCTATCTTTGTTTGAATGAATTTGTAAAATTTGCGACTTTTCCCTTGTGGTCGAGGGGGATGCTGACAGAGATGTCCGTCTCTGATTAACAGACCTTTTTGTTTTATAAATCTAAGATACAATGGCAGTCCTTCTTTGTGAATCCTATATTTTTTCAGTGAGTTGTTTTTCCTTTCAGTCTGATCTGCACAGTGGAATCAGCTTCTTATAGAGTAGGGGTCCGGAACCCTTTTGACCCAAAGAGTCATAAAAGCAAAATTATCAGGATTCTTTTCTCGAGAGAGCCAAACTACATATTTGAAGACATAATTGGATAAAACCGCCAAACCAGCGCTTCAGACAAAAGATATTTCCTCAGCAAATTTTATTTCATTGTGTGATGTTTGATACTTTGATAAAATCAATGAAATAAGAATAATGCCAGAGCCTGTGTTCCATCTTAATATATATATATATATATATATATACACCACTTAAAATGTCTACCTCCTGCAGTTACTTAAGAGTGTTAAGGCTCATTTCGTCAAAAGTGTGCCAAGCTGGCATTTTATTTTGTGTTTACAGTGTGTTCTGTGGGATTTTATCAAAAAGTGTCTCAACAGTGACTATACATTATTTAATGAGCTTCTGTATAAAGAACTTTTGGATGTTCACTATATTTTTGTATACTGCTTCCCAATACTAAATCTATTGCACCCTGGTCATCACGGAAGGGGGATTAACACTTGTGAGCCCCTTTCTCAAGGTTTCTTATTTTCCTCATGCTGAGGTTTTGAGTTTTCCTTGCATGAATTTTGTGTTAAGATAAGGGGACGGTGTAATATTAACCTGTTCAGTCCTTCAAGGCATTTTGTGATTAAGGGCTATACAAATAAAAATGACTTGACTTAAATAATAATTTCAAAACAAGGTGCAAGCAAAGTTATTTTGCAAAAAATGTCACAAAATACTGCAAACAAGGACACAAACGCAGGGGGGAAGAAAGAGAATGCACTCCCTGTGTATAGCTCCGCCTGTGCTTCTGCTCACCCAATCAAATTGCTCTAAGTGCTTTGCGAGAGAATTTGTGTAAAATATTTTGGGTTAAAGTTTGTTCCGAGGCGTTTCATCATAAAGTGTCTTGACAATGAACATGGATTGTTTAATGAGATTCCATAGAAAGGATTATTTAACAATTTACAGCCACAACAGTGTCGGTTTGAAGTGACACCTTACCTGTAAATTAAAATGGTGTCCTATATATACGGGACTGAACCCTTTGTAAATAAGCAGAGTCTCGGCTTCACATGTGCAACAATCGGCCTTGCATGTATCAGTATATTCAATCATTGCACAAATTCTTTTTTATCTCAGAGCCACATGTAATCATGAAAAGAACCATACTGTATATTGCTTGCGAGCCATAGGTTCCAACCCCTGTCATATGGTCTAAATATAAAGTAATGTTAATTAAAATACTGTCTTCGGTCAAGTTTTGGCACATAAAGGGCATTATTGTGGAGATAATTTATTACCTTGACCTCTAAACATTGAAATGGAAACCAACCTAACATTATTTTATCAACTCTTACCTTGAGGACATCCTTCAATTGCTTAAGAACAGCGTGCACTTCTTCTTTAAGAAGCCAGTTGAACTCTTCTTCCTGGTGGTAATTGGAGAAATGGCAAAGAGCAGAAGGTAATTCAAATACAGAAGTGGAAATCATATTTTCACACAATCTTGACAAAATGAAACCACATCCCTCATGTACAAAAGGGTTTAAATAAACCTCAATATAAATTATCACATAAGGGGAACCAACATTTAGAAGGAATTCAATTCTGACTTACATGCTTCGTTTGGATTTTTGGAATATCAATTTAATCCCATATACACTCAAAAATAAACATCACAACAAGACAATAATAACAATATTGGCAATAATAATTATTATAAAAATAACAATTGATACATTATTTACGTTAATAATAATCAGCATCCAATGTGCACAACAAACTCCTAAACGTACACAATAAAAACGAAACCAATGGACACTGCGTAAGATTTGACCACTAGATATCGCTTTATTGTGTGGTGCACAGGTGTAAAACAGGAGGCCTGCTGGCTAGATCAGGGTTTTTAATTTGGACAACTAGACAAAACCCAGAGAGCACAAGAGAAAAATCAGCTGCAGTTTAAAATATGGCCACTTGATGTTGACAAAGCCAGGCGCCACCCGCAAAGCAAGTGGAGCTATATCAATTGCTCTTTTTCTTTCTTTCTTTCCGTTTATTTCTGACTCTTTCTATCTTCCTTGATTTCTCTCTCTCTCTCTCTCTCTTTTCAATTCATTTTATCTGCCTTTTTCCACACTTTCTTTTTCTCTTTCACTCTTTTTCTATGTCTGTCTTTCTCATTCTTCTCTCTCTCATTTCCATTATTCCTTACTCGTTTAGTTCTCTCTCTCTCTCTCTCTTTCTCTCATTTCCCTTATTCCTTACTTGTTTAGTTCTCTCTCTCTCTCTCATTTCCCTTATTCCTTACTCGTTTAGTTCTCTCTCTCTCTCTCATTTCCCTTATTCCTTACTCGTTTAGTTCTCTCTCTCTCTCTCTCTCTCTCTCTCTCTCTCTCTCTCTCTCTCTCTCTCTCTCTCTCTCTCTCTCTCTCTCTCTCTCTCTCTCTCTCTCTCTCTCTCTCTCTCTCTCTCATTTCCCTTATTCCTTACTCGTTTAGTTCTCTCTCTGTCTCTCGCTCTCATTTCCCTTATTCCTTACTCGTTTAGTTCTCTCTCTCTCTCTCTCTCTCATTTCCCTTATTCCTTACTCGTTTAGTTCTCTCTCATTTCCCTTACTCCTTACTCGTTTAGTTCTCTCTCTCTCTCTCATTTCCCTTATTCCTTACTCGTTTAGTTCTCTCTCTCTCTCTCTCTCTCTCTCGCTCTCATTTCCCTTATTCCTTACTCGTTTAGTTCTCTCTCTCTCTCTCATTTCCCTTATTCCTTACTCGTTTAGTACTCTCTCTCTCTCGCTCTCTCTCTCTCATTTCCCTTATTCCTTACTCGTTTAGTTCTCTCTCTCTCTCTCATTTCCCTTATTCCTTACTCGTTTAGTTCTCTCTCTCTCTCTCATTTCCCTTATTCCTTACTCATTTAGTTCTCTCTCTCTCTCTCTCTCTCATTTCCCTTATTCCTTACTCGTTTAGTTCTCTCTCTCTCTCTCTCTCTCATTTCCCTTATTCCTTACTCGTTTAGTTCTCTCTTTCTCTCTCTCTCTCCCTCTCTCATTCCCTTATTCCTTACTCGTTTAGTTCTCTCTTTCTCTCTCTCTCTCTCTCTCTCTCATTTCCCTTATTCCTTACTCGTTTAGTTCTCTCTCTCTCTCTCTCTCTCTCATTTCCCTTATTCCTTACTCGTTTAGTTCTCTCTCTCTCACTCTCTCATTTCCCTTATTCCTTACTCGTTTAGCTCACTCTCTCTCCCTCTCATTTCCCTTATTCCTTACTCGTTTAGCTCGCTCTCTCTCCCTCTCATTTCCCTTATTCCTTACTCGTTTAGCTCTCTCTCTCTCTCTTTCTCATCAAATCTTCGGAGTCCATCCAATCAACAATAAATTACATTTAATTTAAAAATAGATTATAATAATCAAGGTAAATTCAGATACTTTAATGAACAATACAATTATAATAGTATTAATCAACGAAACACATTAAACACAAGTAGCACATTAAAAACCCGCGTACTTTTTGGACATTTTTCATAGGGGTACCACTTGAAGAGGAGGACTTAGACTCTTTGTGGGACTCTTGTCATTCTGTGTACTCAGAGAGTGGATTTGTAGATTGAAATTATACAGGACTGTCTCAGAAAATTAGAATATTGTGATAAAGTTCTTTCTTTTCTGTAATGCAATTAAAAAAACAAAAATGTCATACCTTCTGGATTCATTACACATCAACTGAACTATTTCAAGCCTTTTATTATTTGAATATTGCTGATTTTGGCTTACAGCTGAAAAAAAACTCAAAAATCCCATCTTAAAATATTAGAATACTTCCTCAGAATAAAAAAATAATTTTATAACGGCAAAACTAAATCAAACATTTGAAAATGTCCATTGATGCACTCAGTACTTGGTTGGGAATCCTTTTGCGCGGATTACTGCATCAATCTGGCGTGGCATGGAGGCATTGCTGAGGTGTTATTGATGCCCAGGATGCTTCGATAGCGGCCTTCAGCTCATTTGCATTTGTAGGTCTGGTGTCTTTCATCTTCTTCTTAACTATACCCCACAAATTCTCGATGGGGTTCAGGTCAGGGGAATTAGCAGGCCAATCAAGGACAGTGATGCCATGGTCAGTGCACCAGTTACTGGTGGTTTTGGCACTGTGGGCAGGTGCCAGATCATGCTGGAAAATGAAATACTCATCTCCATAGAGCTTTTCAGCAGATGGAAGCATGTAGTGCTCTAAAATCTCTTGGTACACAGTTGCATTTACTCTGGACTTGATGAAACACAGTGGACCAACACCAGCAGCTGACATGGCTCCCCAAACCATTGCTGACTGTGGGAACTTCACACTGGATTTCAAGCAACTTGGATTTTGCTCCTCTCCAGCCTTTCTCCAGACTCTGGCGCCTTGACTTCCAAATGAAATGCAAAACTTGCTTTCGTCTGAAAAGAGGACTTTGGACCACTCTGCAACTGTTCAGTGCTTCTTCTCCATAGCCCAAGTCAGACGCTTCTTCCGTTGTCTTGAGTTCAGAAGTGGCTTGACCATGGGAATACGGCTATTGTAGCCCATTTCCCGGACACGTCTGTGAACTGTGGCTTTTGATACCTGGACTCCAGCTTCAGCCCACTGTCTTTGAAGCTCCCCCAAATTCTGGAAGCGGCTCTTCTTCACAATTTTGTTAAGGCTGCGGTCATCTCTCTTGATTGTGCAGCGTTTCCGGCCACATTTTTCCCTTCCAACAGACTTTTTGTGGATATGCTTTGAAACTGCACTCTGTGAACAGCCTGCTCTTTGAGAAATTTCTTTTTGTGTCTTACCCTCCTAATGGAGGGTATCAATGATGGTCCTCTGGACAGCAGTCAGATCAGCAGTCTTCCCCATACTTGTGATTTAGTTTACTGAACCAAGCTGAGTGTTTTTAAGGCTCAGGAAACCCTCGCAAGGTGTTTCGAGATAATTAGATGATTCAGGTGATTAGTTGAATAGCCTACTTGTATACTTTTTCATGATATTCTAATATTTTGAGATAGGATTTTTGAGTTTTCTTAAGCTGTAAGCCAAATTCAGCAATATTAAAATAATAAAAGGCTTGAAATAGTTCAGGTGATGTGTAATGAATTACAGAAAATAAAGAACTTTATCACAATATTCTAATTTTCTGAGACAGTCCTGTATACAGACGCTGCTCTACTCACGAACGGACGATTGTTCGAAAGTTGAATTCATTCAGAAGTTGCTTCAGAGCTATATTTTGTGTGTTTAAGGTTTATTTAAGTATGTTTAAGGCTTTAAGTAACCTGTATTGTTTTGTACACAAATTTAAACATTTTATAAAATAATATTCTACATAAAGATAAAGAAAGTGAAGTTTAACCTACTTTTGAAAAATGGGCTTCAGAAATTAGGCTACTTCCTCCTCCGTGGTAGAATGTGGTCGAAAAAAAGCGATCCAACCATTTTCTCAACCGCATCAATATTTCTTATTCCACTTTAATTTCAAAAGAAACGCCTCGCCTCTTCTTTACACTTTACACCAACCATATTGAATGGATGCACGAGATATTAAACAATAAAAAAACGTCAAAGTTCTTGGCGCGTTAGAGATACAGTACACGTAGTATATTTACACACGAACTAGGAAGTAGAAGCCGAATTTCTTCTTAGGGGTGGATGCTCAGTGACCTCTAGTAGCGGCACGTGGCGGAAAGAAGCACTACAGTACTGGCCTCTACTTGGGAAAAAAAGGTGCACACAATACAAAATCTAACTTACAGCAATGTTCATATCTACCGTTTTTCGTAAGTCGAAAGGTTGTGAGTAGGGGAGCGTCTGTATACAATGCGCATACAGTACAGTATAAAATAAAGTTCCTAGCCCTGCTCACAAATGCCACCTGGTGGTTGTTGGGTCATGTGAGAATCTTGCATAAGGGGATTTAAGTAATGGATTCAATTTAGCTTAATTTAGCGGAGTAAGGGTACAGTTTTTTCTTCAAAAATCTACTCAAGTATAAGTATAGTGATTCAAAAATACTCCTAGGAGTACATGACGTTCTCAAACATACGCAAGTAAATGTAAGGGGGTATACAGTGCATCCGGAAAGTATTCACAGCGCTTCACTTTTTCCACATTTTGTTATGTTACAGCCTCATTCCAAATTGTATTAAATTAGTCTCTTATCTAAAAATTCTACCCAAAATACTCCATTATGACAATGTGAATTTTTTTTTTTTTTTTTTACTTTTTTTGAATTTATTAAAAATAGAAAACTAAGAAATCACATTTACATAAGTATTTACATCCTTTGCCATGAAGCTCAAAATTGCGCTCAGGTGCATCTTTTTTCCACTGATCATTCTTGAGATCCTTCTACAGCTTAATTGGAGTCCACCTACAGTAAATTCAGTTGATTGGACATGATTTGGAAAGGCACACACCTGTCTATATAAGGTCCCACAGGTGAGTGTGCATGTCAGAGCACAAACACCAAGCATGAAGTAGAAAGAACTGTCTGTAGACCTGCGAGACAGGATTGTCTTGAGGCACAAATCTGGGGAAGAATCCAAAAAATTTCTGCTGCTTTGAAGGTCCCAATGAGCACAGTGGCCTCCATTATTCGTAAATGGAAGACATTTGGAAGCACCAGGACTCTTCCTAGAGCTGGCCCGCCTTCTAAACTGAGCAATCGGGGAAGAAGGGCCTTAGTCAGGGAGGTGACCAAGAACCGGATGGTCACTCTGTCAGAGCTCCAGCGTTCCTCTGTGGAGAGAGGAGAGCCTTTCAGAAGGACAACCATCTCTGCAGCAATCCACCAATCAGGCCTGTATGCTAGAGTGGCCAGACGAAAGCCACTCCTTAGTAAAAGGAACATGGAAGCCGTCTGGAATTTGCCAAAAAGCACCTGAATGACTCTCAGACCATGAGAAACAAAATTGTCTGGTCTGATGATACAAAGATTGAACTCTTTGGTGTGAATGCCAGGCGCCATGTTTGGAGGAAACCAGGCACCGCTCATCACCAGGCCAATACCATCCCTACAGTGGAGCATGGTGGTGGCAGCATCATGCTGTGGGTATGTTTTTCAGCAGCAGGAACTTGCAAACTAGTCAGGATAGAAGGAAAAATGAATGCAGCAATATATAGAGATATCCTGGATGAAAACCTGCTCCAGAGCGCTCTTGACCTCAGGCTGGGGCGAAGGTTCATTTTTCAGCAGGACAACGACCCAAAGCACACAGCCAAGATCTCAAAAGATTGGCTTCAGAACCACTCCGTGAATGTCCTGGAGTGGCCCAGCCAGAGTCCAGACTTGAATCCGATCGAACATCAGAGATCATTGTCGACTTCAGAAGAAACCAGCCCAACCATGCCCCACTTTTCATCAAGAACAAGGCTGTGGAGGTTGTCAGCAGCATCAAGTTCCTAGGGGTGCACATCACAAACAAACTCACCTGGTCCGTGAACACTGCATCACTGGTTAAGAGGGCACAGCAGCGCCTGTACTTCCTGCGGAGGATGAGGAGAGCCCGCCTGCCCCCACCCTCCCTCATCACATTCTACAGGGGCACCATAGAGAGTATCCTGACCAGCTGTATCTCTGTGTGGTGTGGAGGCTGCAGCGCTACCGACTGGGGTAGTGTGAGGAAGGTGACGAGGACAGCAGAGAAAATCATCGGGACTTCTCTTCCCTCCATTCAGGACATTGGCCAGAAGCGCTGCCTATCCCAAGCTAAGAACATTATCAGGGACCCCTCTCACCCACATCATGGACTGTTCACTCTGCTAGCCTCTGGGAAGAGGTACTGCAGTGTGCGGTGCAGGACCACCAGGTTCCACAATAGTCTTGTCCCCCTGGCCATTAGACTGTTAAATGGTCACTCAAACACATAGTAAATCTAAACTGCTGCTAATCTGTACATCTTTGGGTTTTGTTTGACTTTTTGCACTACTGGGAGTTCTTTATAGCTAGCCACTCCTTGCACATCTGTTTCTCTGCACTATTGTACTTACAGCGTTATTGTTACAGTGTTATTGTTCTGTTTACCTGACTTGTTTACCTGACGACACATTTTGCACATCTGGTTAGCTACTCCTCTTGCACTATTTGCGCTACTGTAAAATACTATACATAGCCATAGTTATTTAGTATATTATTAGCACTCAATACTACAACTCAATACAACATTTTATTTATATCTGTACATTCAAGGAAACTGTGCGGGTCAGATGTATCGACATTTCGTTCTGTATACACGTGTACTAGAATGACAATAAAGTAGATCTGAATCTGAAACATCTCCGGAGAGATCTGAAAATGGCTGTGCACAAACATCTCCCATCCAACCTGATTGAGCTTGAGACATATTGCAAAGAAGAATGGGAAAAACTGCCTAAAGATAGGTGTGCTAAACTTGTGGGATCATATTCAAAAAGACTTGAGGCTGTATTTTCTGCCAAAGGTGGATCAACAAAGTATTAAGCAAAGGCTGTGAATACTTATGTTAATGTGATTTCTTAGTTTTCTATTTTTAATACATTTTTAAAAAGTTTAAAAAAAAAACGTTTTCACATTGTCATAATGGAGTATTTTGAGTAGAATTTTGAGATAAGAGATTAATTTAATACAATTTGGAATGAGGCTGTAACATAACAAAATGTGGAAAAAGTGAAGCGCTGTGAATACTTTCCGGATGCACTGTATGTAACCTGTACCATCCACTTCTGTTTATGTCTATGAATTGTAATGACAAGACTACATTACACCATACCCAGATCTAAAACCACTTTAGCACATATTTTTTTGTTGTAAGCTATCCTTTTAACACTAGAACTCCCAGGATTTTTTTTCACTTCTGCAGAAGGCTCTGTTATTTAAAACTAACAACTGTGTAAATGCAGCAAAGTGGGGTTGTTCAAATAGATTGTGGTGGGTTTGGTATTGATAGATGCATGAAGAATCAGTTGGCAAAAATTAAAAATACTACAAATTTACAACAAAACTAACCATCAAACCTAGTGCTTTTCAACAGGGACCTATTATATTATTTTGTCTTCATTCTGATAAGAAAAAAATACGATAGAAATACGACCAAAATACTTCTACATAAATATTACAAGAGAAATACGACAAAAAGTCAACTACAGTAATGCTAAAAAAAATAGTAAGGAAATACAACAAAGATACTAGTATGGAAATACTTCAAAATACTTCTACAGAAATACTGCAAAAATTCCACTACAATACAAAAATACTGCTACAAATATATTATGAGAGAAATACTACACACGTACAACTAAAGTAATACGACAAAAAGTACTACAAATATTCTACAAAAAACATACTATGGAAATACTACAAAATAAACGTACAGTAATACAATAAAATTACTAGAGAAATCCTAGGAAATCAGACTGCAGAAGTACTACAAAAGACCACACAAAAAAACAGAGTAATACCACAAAAAAAGGGGATGGTTACGCCCCGCACCAAACATTCTTTTCATCACTTTTGCCGTTGAATTAATAGTGAAACTAATCCAGTCAGTGGATTGTCCTTTGGGTGTTCTATGTAGAAAAGCCAAATGGCTTGGCTGCGGTACTTCTAGTGCAGGGGTCTCCAACCATTTTTAAGCTGAGAGCTACTTTTTGCTACTTATTATTGCTAAGGACACCCAGTTTGATATACCTTTCGAAAATGATAACTTATCTTGTACTACTTACTGTGTTGTTACCATGTTATAACCAGGTTAATTATTGCAAGTAAAAAGAGTAGAGAAAATAGACAGAGAGAGCGAAAGAAAGAGAAAAAGAAAGACAGAGAGCGAAAGAAAAAGACAAGTGAAAGAGAGAGGGAGATAGAGAAAAAAGAGAGAGAGAAAGAAAAGTGGGGAAAAAGAGTGAGAGAAAGAGAAAAGGGAGAAAGATAAAGCTAAAAAAGGGAGATAGAAGGAGAGGAAGAGAAAGAAATGGAGAAAGAGAGAGGAAGACTAAGAAAGAGAGGGAAGGAGAGGAAGGTAAAAAGAAAGAAAAAGAAAGAAAGAAAGAAAGAAAGAAAAGGAGAGGGACAGAAAGAGCATGAGAGAGGGAATGAGAGGAAGATAAAAAGCAAAAGAAAGAAAGAATGAAAGAGAGAAAGACAAATAAAGAGAAGAGAGACAAGGGGGTTAATTTAACTAAGTAATTAAAAAAATAATTTTACTAGAAAATAGGCAGCACAGCAGTTGAGTGGGTACAGGTTTGCAAAACAGTGTTGAGATTGTAAGTTCGAATCCAGTAACCAGCCTTCCTGTGCTGGGTTTACATACATATTCTCCCTGTGTTAGTGTGGGGTCACAAGACAGAAACGGAGACAGGACCCAATAGTATTCGTTAAACTCAGTTTTATTGAAAAAAAAGAACAGTGCTTGCTTCCACGATCCGACGATCGTCGGACACAGGTAGCTGATGGCAGGAACATAGTGGCACTTCCGTGTCAAGCGGGGATAGTTGTGGGTGGCAGGAAAGCTGGTCGGTAACCGGGACAGGGGAGCAAGGGCGGTAATCAAGTCCAGAAAAAAAGTCGGCAACAAGTATCAGGCAGGAAACAGTGCAAAACAGGTCGATGGCTGGGACAGAAGAGCAGGGCAGAAACGGGTCCAAAACAGGTAATCAGGCAGGAGAAAACAGAGCATGAGATTGTCGGAGGGTACGGTGCTTGCCTAGCAAAAGTGTAGGTGCGCAGGACGGTCTGACACTGGTAACAGCGACCAGGGCTGTTGACGCTCCTCGACGGACAGCAACGCACGATCCACCTCCATTGCCTCCGGTGGGTCTAGTAGGATCGCGGGTGGCTGCTGGAAATCCGAGGCTGCGCCAGTCCCCTCGGGTGAGCAGGAAACTGGGTGGCTCTGGCGGACTCTCTCACGGCGTCACCCCTGGACCCGACGATCGATCCGGGCCGTTAGCGCAATGGCCTCGTGGAGGTTGGTAGGCGGGGCGTGGGACACCAACTCGTCTTTAATGTAGTCCGCCAAGCTGTGGAGATAGGCGTCCACTAACGCCTCCGCGTTCCAGTTGCTATGGCTGGCCAACGTTCGGAAGTCGATTGAATAATCAGCGATCGTGCGTCTCCCCTGGTCAATGTTCATTAGGGACCGGGAAGCATCGGCTAAAGAAGATCCTGTGTCAAATACTTTTAGGATCTCCTGGGCCAGGAGATCGAATGAGAAACCTGCCGCTGAATCTCTCTCGAATTCGGCCGTTTCTCAGAGTCAGGTTCTCGCGGACAAATGGTTAATCGTGAAGGCCACTTTGGCCGGTTCGGGCGTTAAGTCGCGGGGTTGCAGATCGAAAATGAGCCGACAGTTCACCAGGAAAGCGCGAACCTGGCCAGGATCGCCACAAAATTTCTTTGGGGCGCCCACACACGTCTCCGCCGTTTCGATGGTGGGAGAGTTCGTGAACGGGACGGGCGGGACGTGCGGCGGCACGGCAGATGGAGAATTACTGGGGGGCAGGGCCGATGCGTGCAGCTGACGGGCAAGAATCTCCGGGAGGGCATCCAACCTTTCTTGCTTGCGCTGAAGCCACTCTTGTTGCAGCCGAAATATTCGAAGAAAGGCGGACACGTCTCCTGCCGTCCGTCAGACCTCCCCCTCAGTCCGATGCGAACGCTGCATGTCTCCTTTCTCCAATCGGCGCTCGTGAGAAACCTTCGCTGGGTCCTTTTCGGGTCAGACCGTTCTGTCACAAGCCAGAAACGGAGACAGGACCCCATAGCGTTCGTTAAACTCAGTTTTATATGAATAGAGTTCTTGCTTCCACGATCCGATGATCGTCGGACACGGGTAGCTGATGGCAGGAACACGGAAGTGGCACTTCCGTGTCGAGCGGGGATAGTCGTGGGTGGCAGGAAAGCTGGTCGAGACAGGGGAGCAAGGGCGGTAATCGAGAAAAAAGGTCGGCGACAAGTAGCAGGCAGGAAACGGCAAAACAGGTCGATGGCCGGGACAGAAGAGCAGGGCAGAAACGGGTCCAGAAACAGGTCGCCAACAGGTAATCAGGCAGGAGAAAACAGAGCAGGAGATTGTTGGAGGGTACGGTGCTTGCCTAGCAAAAGCATAGGTTCGCAGGATGGTCTGACACTGGTAACAGGGAGCCGGGGGGTTTAAAAGTGGCAGGGAGCCAATCAGCGACCAGGGCTGTTGGCGCCAACAAGGCAGCCGCAGGTGCCCAAAATCAGTAATCATGACATGTGGATTCATTCCGAGCATTACAGTTTCCTCCTACATTACAAAAGCATGCATCTCAGGTTAATTGGCCGGTCCAAATTGTCCCTAGACGTGAATGAGCGGATGAGTTGTTTGTCTCTGTGTGCCCCCTGACTGGCTAGGAACCAGTTTAGGGTGTCCCCTGCCCACTGCCCAAAGATGGCTGGGATGGGTATACTTACTGAGGGTAAGCGGTGCGGATGATGGATGAATGTATTTTACTAGAAAATCACAATGACCCAATACAGTTAGGGTATTTCCAGAACAGGTCTACGAGCACCTCAGCTGTCCACAGGAGGTACACGGGTGCCCGCAGCCACCAGGTGGAGACCCCTTTAATCTACGACTGATTGCTGGCGGTCTTATGTCGAGAAATGCACCCCTGCCGCAATTTGTACCCCATAACGGGAGCGGGCACACGTCACTCCCGCTACTATAAACACTTTTACCTCGTTTTAACCTGTTTTAAGGGGGGGGGGGCTATTTTGGTCAGCCAGGCTGGTCCCTCCCACCAGCATCATGTACATTTATTACGTTGACTTTGGATCATTTGTACTAGAAAAAAAATTACACCGTTTCTGTGACAATGTTAAGCACGGAATGATCTGTTTATTTAAGTAAAATACAATTATTTACGTGTTACGTCCTGTTTGACGATGACAAGAAATCAAAAACGTTCTTCTCACGTTTTATCTGGTGATGATTTGACAGTTCATTTCAGCATAATAAGCTTTAGGGTAGAGTGCATAACGGTTTCAATACCAGCGATTTGAGTAGGAAAAGGCAAAATAAATATTTTACCTGCTCAAAAGTGATTTACAGTGGAACCTCGGTTTTCGAACGCCTCTCAGTTCAAACAAATTGGTTCTCGACCAAAATTTTCGAGAAATTCTTGCTTCGCTTTTCGTTCAAAAAATCGGAGTTCGAACGCCGGTATTCTAGGGGCGATGCTGAGCGGCGGACGGGTGTAGATTGCCCCCACCCCTCGTGAAGAACTGTTGTCACGTGACTGCACACTTCTTCTTGCTTTCGTTTTTAATATCTTTGAACGGAGTGTTTTAACCCCTAATTATGCCCCGGAAGAAGTTCTGTGCAAGCAGCAAAGTTGCTACAGGTGAAAAAAGAAGAGTAGTGCGTACAACTATTGCATTTATGAAAGAAATAATAGCAAAATATGAAGAAGGTGTGCGAGTTTCCGATCTTGCTATACAAACAGCATGGCTTCTGCTGAGCACCACAAAATGTTTTTTTGGTTTGAACAAATTTATTGACACTAATAACAGAAAACAATCATGACAATCTCAACAGCAATTAAGCACATTCACAATATTATATTCCAATATGACGTTTTTAACAGCAAACACAATGTGAGGTTTGAACAACCCTTCTCGAAAATCTTATTAGCAATCAAGCATATTCACAATTTCATAATATAACAATAGGTAAGAAATCCTATTCATAATTCTTTTTTTTTTTATCCTTTAACCGCTCACCACTTTTTGTGGAGACCCGGGTGCTAAATGACGTGTAAACAACCTGATCTTTTTAGTTGTACACGTTCGTGTTAGCGTAATCTTTCGTACGGAAGATTACGCTAACGCTAACGTACGATTAGCCTGGGTTCATGCATGGTAAGCGTTCAGGGTGCTGGAACGTATTCAAATGATTTTACATTACTTTTAATGGCAAAAACGATTTTCAGTGATCGACCAAATCGGTTTTGGAACAGAGGTCTGGAACGGATTATGGTCGAGAACCGAGGTTCCACTGTATATACGGTGTGCATTACCGTTCTACTACACTCACAACAAATACAAGAAGGAATTGTTTAAGTTGTATTACATTCCCAACAAATGCAAGACGAAGTGGTTTTGGTGACATGCTCGCTAATACATTCCCGAAAAGTGAGATAAAAATGGGATAAAACGAGATAAAAGTGTTTATAGAAACGAGAGTGACGTGTGCCCTCTCTCGCTATGGGGTACAAATTTCGGCATAACAGCTTAACAGCGGCAGGCCTGACGGAAGCTGAGCCTCAACTCAAAACGGACAGTGCAAACCCTATTTTCCTGCACCTGCGTTCTAGCATTTGTTATTAGAGACTTGTGACGACTGGGTATATATATACTACCCGCCTGGTACTTGTGACACTACCTGTACTCAATTTGGGGCAAGTTTCATTTTGCCAAACAAATACGACGATGATATTTGCTTCGTCGCTCTTTAAATCCAATGATATTGAATACATGTGGAGGCTATAAGCTCCATGTATTCGCTTTGCCTTAATCATCGTGTCGCCTTACCAGCACTGCTCTCTCCACTTGACTGGCAGCCGACATCTTGGGTAGTTCCGATAGAGATCTCTGAGAGTGAAGCATTTTGTGCAGTAAATTTGGATAACACTAGGAAAACTACACAATCTTTAATGAGCGTTACCGTTGACAATCGTTCTTTTCCTAGCTTAGCTGAAGGGGTGTTACATTCAAGTGCCGTGGGTATTCACAACTGCCTCAGCGGAGGGAATCGGGCAAATAACGAAACGTCTTAACAAATAGTGACATCAAATAGCATGCAGGTGCGCTACATGTACTTGAAGTTTAAACACCAAAAAGTGAATCAGTTTTATTCTTTGACAATAATTACATACTTCCATTTAATGTGAAATAAATGCAACAATTCTATTTTATTCAACGGATCCGTACAAACAAGGTACTGTTTTAAACTCATAGGGTCCACACACACACACACACACACACACACACACAAACACACACACAAATAAACATGACATCAATAATCGAGTAACTGCTAAACCATTACCGGTACTTAAAAAACAATAAATCTGGCCAGATAAGATACTAACGGATGCAAAACAATCGAAGAACGTTGAACGCATCATAACTCTGTCACACTTTCAGAAATGAGTGGGCGCGCCCATTAAACCTTATTAGTAAACTTCCGTAGTACGTCAAAGGCAATTTAAACCGGAGTTAAATGCATCACTGTATTTTAAATAATAAAGTATTGGTTTCTTTCATACAGCCATTTAACAATGTTTAATGATGCATTCAATGTCAGACGTTTCTCTCATATTGTAAGCCATTTTGACTAATTTTTGAAGGCCTACTGTAACAGAGTTGAAATTTGATTGTTTTGAATGTTTTTTTGAATTCTCACAAAATCTGTGTTTTTGTTGTATTACTGTTAATATTCCGGTACCTCATTCAGTTGTTAAGTCATGGGCGTCTGCGACTGTTCTTTTCGTTTGGCACTTTATGGGCTTCAGCGCTTGCCGTAGCTTAAATAAGTTTGTAAGCGTTGAAGGTAAGATGTGCCCAATATCAGTTGGATAAAAAAAATGCATATTTTGCTAGACATTTGAGCTGCTTTCGAAATTATTTTTGTATATATAGATATATAAAATGTTCTAAATGATGTATATTAAAAAAACACTAAATAAGAGGTTAAGCAATACAGCTTGAAATGAAGATGCAACGTGTTTTGATGCAAACACGCCACGAGGTGCGGCCTGTTGAGTGATGACCCGTTCTTTTGTATCTTTAATATTTTAGATAATTGCAGTCGTGAACAGAAGCCCCTGACTTTTGTATTGTTTTGTTTATTGAATGCAGGTACGTGTGAAAGTTATGTTCATTGTTATTATCGAAGTTTCATTATTAATGTGCTCGCATGTTGTCTGCTTGCTGTAGCTTAAATAAGTTTGTAAGCGTTGAAGATAATTACAGTCGTGAACAGAAGCCCCTGACTTTTGTATTGTTTTGTTTATTGAATGCAGGCAATAAACCCAGAGATTGTGAAACCTTGTGTCGTGCATGAAAGAGGGTCGCTACACTGGTGCCGTGACTACACAACTGGATCACTTTGATCAGCCTCTGAGCAGATCCCGGTGTTGCTGCATATTCTTCTTGTGTCCACTAGAGGGTACTGTTGCACTGCATTGGCGCGTTGATTTCGTCTTATGTATTTGTGCCACTGTGCATTTGCTATCAATACGTAAATTATTCGTTAATTTCTGGTTTTTATTTTTTTCCTGTTTTATTTTCTATTCTTTGTACTACTGAAAGTATAATGGCTGAAGGATATAGTAGTCAAAATGACGATTTTCAGGGCTTTTCTATTGGCAGGGGTGTCCATTTTAATGGTTTGAATGCAAACACACTTACTAGTGGGTATGGAAGTGAAGGTGTAGGTGGTCTCCAAGAACATGTTAGTGATGGGAGGGACAGGGGGCGTGGTATGAGCCCAAACTGGTCTCCAAGTGAACAGTTCTTGAGGGAGAGTGCACAGACTTCAACCCCAATGAGTGATAACATTGCCCTGCAACACCTGACTGACATGGTAGGCCGAATTGGAGAGCAGATAGGCAACTCAGTATTGGCTAGTCTGCTCTCTTCTGGTTTCATTGATCGCACACATGCACATGACACACCAATGACTGGCAAAGCAGCGACTGCTATGACTAAAGACGACCCCAGACCACATAACACAACGCAGGTAAACACTACACCGGTAATTGTCCATGTCAAGACTGAACGTGAAATTGTGACTTTCAGGGGAAATGGTTCTGACAAGTTTTCAATTCAAGAATGGATCACCATGACTAAAGCCCAGCTTCGGAAACAGTCTTATACAACAGCTGAAAAAGCAGATGAGATACTAAGCAGGCTTTTAGGGAGGGCAAGAGACGTTGTCAGAGTAGCTCTCAGGAGTGATGAGGCACTTGATGTGAGGCAAGACCCAGATATCATTTATGACATTCTAATACGATACTTTAGTCATTCCTCGTCAACTCTCCCGTTGCAAGATTTTTACACCACGCTACCCACGCCAAAGGAAAATCCAGTTGACTACTGGATCAGACTAAACAAAGCAGCAGACACTGCTGATGAGGGTTTGCGTCGCTTGGGCAGAAAAATGGAAAACCTTGGTGGGGAAGTGGCACAAATGTTTGCAAAGTACTGTCCTGATCCACAGCTATCGAACATTTTCAGATGCAAGCCTGTTAATGAGTGGACCTCTAAGGACGTTCAACTCAGGATAGATGAGTATCAAAGGGAATCAGGGGCGTCAACTAGGTCTTGCAGTGTCCCTCCACTGAAGAATTACCCGACTGCAGTGCTTGACAGTGAATCTTCTTGTTGTTCCTACTCTGGCTCTATAGAGACGGGTCTCCAGTCCATTTGTCCCCACCATGTTAACCCCGATCCATATACAGATTTTTCGTGTGTTCGACAGCATGCCTAGCGCCCACAGCATGTCTCACCGCCTGTCCGTGTCCCACCACAGCATGTCCCACCACAGCATGTCCTACCACAGCATGTCCCACAGCCTGCTCAGAAAGATGACAGTGATGTCCTTGGCCGAATGATGAGCATGCTAGAGAGAGTTTTGTCTAGAGTGGAGCCACGCAATCCTGAGCGTATTCAGAGGCGCTTAAGTCCTTTCAACTCCCCTCCATGTAAGGTGTGTGGTGGCGCTGATCACTCCACTTTATATCATTGCAAATTGAATAATCTGTGTTTCAAGTGTCTAGCCCCTGGTCACTCTAAGCAGCATTGCCCCGACAAAGTTTCTCCCCAAATCAGTTCAGTTTCGGGAAACTAGCTGACCTGTATTCAGAGGGAGGCCGTACAGGTCAAAATGAGTTCTCCCACCCATTTGATCTCAATTTCAATTCAGTTTTTAATTCTGACACGTTCACACAATCTCAGTTGCCTAATATTGTTTATCAAAACACACATACTGTAGGGGGCAGCGATAGTTTGTTTTATGTACCAGTTAGAGTGGGGAGCAGTATGACTTTGGGGGGGGATGTTGGATAGTGGCTCCATGGCCTGTACCGTGAGTGAGACTGCTCTGCGTAAGATGCTCTCTGTTGGAGCAGTATGTACAGAAGACGAATTTTCCACCAACGTGACACTCATTGGTGTTGGGGGTCGACGAGTGTGCCCAAAGTCAGCTTTCAACATCCATATGGAAATCAATAACTGTAAAATAATTGTGCCAACAATTGTTGTTGAGGGGCAACCTGATGACCTAATCATTGGAACTAATGTTATCAGAAACATATTGCATGAGTCAAAGAACTTTAGTGCGTACTGGACAGCAATCTCTGCTCCATCATCCACTAATGCTGAAACGGAGCAATTTCTTTCAATGCTAGCTGGCTTGCATAGATGGAGTGGTGGTGAAATGCCCGAGAAGATAGGCACAGTGCTCTGCAATTCAGCCACATGCCTTGAGCCTGGCCGTGAGTACCTCTTGTGGGGGAAGCTGTCAAAAACTGCACGAGTATCTCCTGGGAGCGCAGCGATGACAGAACCTACGTCGGCACGATCTGCCCCCAAGGGTCTAATGGTCGCCAGAATCGTCACACCTCTGTGGGCAGATGGATGGGTTCCACTGAAGGTCATGAATGTCACAGAATATCCGCTGTTTTTGAGACGCAATGCAAAGCTGGCTGACTTGGTGCCTTGTGTTGCTTTGGAGGATCTAGACCTGGTCAGTGGCCATCAGAGTACTTCCGTTGTGCAATTGCCTCCTGTCTGCTCTGATGTAAGTAATGCTGAGGAGAAGCTACAGTCTATTGGCCTGGGTGAACTAGATGTTGGCTGTTGTGATGCATCGTCTGAGTGTAAAGACAAGTTGTCCGAGCTGATCATTCACTACCAAGACATCTTCTCGCGTAATCACCTTGACTGCGGAAAGGCGAAGGACTTTGTTCACAGAATCCATCTGGTTGACCAAAAGCCGTTCAGACTCCCTTTCAGACGTGTGCCACCGAGTCAGTATCAAAAATTACGCCAAGTCTTGAATGAAATGGAAGAGAAAGAGATCATTCGAAAGTCGACAAGTGAATATGCTTCACCTATAGTTCTCATCTGGAAGAAGAATGGTGATATGCGTGTGTGCACTGACTTTAGGTGGTTGAACAAGAGGACTCTGAAAGACGCTCATCCTCTGCCACATCAGGCTGATTGCTTAGCAGCACTTGGTGGCAACTCCTTCTTCAGTACAATGGACTTGACGTCTGGGTTTTACAACATGCCTTTACACGAAGATGATAGGAAGTACTCAGCGTTCACTACGCCTATGGGGCTTTATGAGTACAACAGGTTGCCACAAGGGCTCTGTAATAGCCCACGGAGTTTCATGAGGATGATGACTTCCATTTTCGGGGACCAAAACTATTTAAGTCTGTTGTGCTACTTGGACGACATTTTAGTTTTTGCCCCTGATGAAAGTTCTGCACTCAGACGTCTTGAAATGGTGTTCAGCAGACTCCGTGCCCACAATCTGAAACTGGCCCCCAGGAAATGTCACTTTTTAAGGAAATCTGTAAAATTCTTGGGCCACATTATTGATGAACATGGAGTGTCAACCGATCCAGAAAAAGTTGAAAGTATAAGCAAAATGACTGTGGCGGACTTGATGGAGTCGGATGGAGCGACACCTTCTGAGAAACGTGTACGGTCTTTCTTGGGCATGTTAAATTTTTATCAACACTTCATTCCGGGGTATTCAACACTCGCAAAGCCCTTGTTTTATCTGCTGGCTGGCCAGAAACGGAAGAAAGGCAGAAAGCCCAAATGCACTGTAGTGGGCCGCAAACTGAAATCAGGTGACTGGACTGCTGACCACGACCAGGCATTTACAGACCTCAAAAAGGCCCTTATTCATTCTGTGGTTTTGGCTCATCCAGACTTTAGTCGTCAATTTTTGCTGTCGACTGACGCCTCACTGGATGGCCTTGGAGCCGTTTTGTCCCAGGTACGTGAAGGTGACACAGTGGCTAGGCCAATTGCGTTCGCTAGCAAGTCTTTGACCCGGTCACAGAAGAACTACCCAGCTCACCGTTTGGAATTTCTTGCACTGAAGTGGGCTGTGTGTGAGAAGTTTAGCCATTGGTTGAAAGGCCATGAGTTTACCGTCTGGACTGACAATAATCCACTTACACACATTATGACTAAACCCAAATTGGACTGTTGTGAGCAAAGATGGGTGTCAAAGCTGGCCAGTTACAACTTTGAAATCAAATATGTGCCTGGTCCCAAAAATACGGTTGCTGACGCTCTCAGCCGTGTCCCTTTTTGTCAGAATGTTGGCCACAGACTAGTCAGTGAACCTCTTCATGATCTCACTGCGGAAGCTGCGGTTTTGTCTGATACAGCCGTCCAACAGACTCTCAGAGACTCTACAGATCAGCCTGTCATGGCAGAGAAGCTGTCCCATTCTATAGCTACAAATGTCCAGTCATTACTCGTGTCGGCCCAGACTGTATCCAATCAAGAAGTTGCTGCTGTTGTCCAGTCACACACTGAATGGGCCTCCGGTGCGAGAACTCGTGCAGCTCAACTGATAAGCAACATGCCCCACCTTATTCCAGATACACTAACCAGTCTGCCTGCCTTCTCTATGGATGACCTGCGAGAGGCTCAGTCCAGGGACAGAGTTTTGTCTCGTCTTCGGTTTTATGTGGAACGGTCTCGAAGACCGTCTAGACGTGAAAGGGCACACGAGACAAGTCAAGTTCTGGGCCTCCTGAAGCACTGGGAGAAGTTTGTTCTGAGTGATGATGTTTTGTACAGAGTATCCCGTAATCAGATTTCAAATACAAAACGCCATCAGTTAGTGGTCCCTGATTGCCTGAAGGCCGAAGTTTTAAAAGGGGTGCATGACAGTGCGGGCCATCAAGGCCAGTCAAGAACCCTGAGCATCGCCAGACAGAGATTCTTTTGGTTGCATATGGACAGAGATGTGAGGATGCATGTTCGTCAATGTCAGCGTTGCATAGTCAGCAAAGTCACTGAGCCTGCAGGGAGGGCCCCTCTGGAAAGCATTGCCACTTCCCGCCCATTGCAACTTGTTTGTATTGATTTCTGGTCCGCTGAAGATTCACACAACAAATCTGTTGACGTATTAGTGATAACAGATCATTTCACCAGATTGGCACAAGCTTTTCCATGTAGAGACCAGTCAGCCAGGCAAGTAGCTAAAGTTCTATGGGAAAAGTATTTTTGTGTTTATGGCTTTCCGGAGAGGATCCACAGTGATCAAGGCCCAAGCTTTGAGAGCAATTTGGTCGCAGAACTTTTACAATTGTCTGGGGTGCGTAAGTCACATACCCCGTACCATCCGATGGGAAATGGAAGTGTTGAGCGTTTTAATCGTACTTTGGGCAATATGATCAGAGCTCTACCCCCTGAATCAAAGCAGGACTGGCCAAGACGTTTACAAACACTCACATTCATGTACAATTGCACTGCTCATGAAACTACTGGATATGCACCATTTTACTTGATGTTTGGGAGAGTTCCTCGCCTCCCAGTCGACACTCTGTTTGGGAACATTTTGTCTGACCCTGACATTACCACCTACGGCAGATATGTTGCAAAACTGTCTGAAGACCTGAGGGAGGCTATGTCAATTGCTCAGGAACATGCAAAAAAGGAACAGGGCAGACAGACTCGACTCTATAACAGGGCAGCAAAAGGGCCGTCAATTGGAGTTGGAGATAGAGTCCTTGTGGCGAACAAAAATGAGAGGGGCAAGCGAAAATTGGCTGATAGGTGGGAGTCTACCATCTACACTGTTATTGAGATGAACCCTCAAACACACACATTCAAAATTCAAGACACCATCACAGGGAATGAGAAGGTTGTTCACCGTAACCTGCTGATGTTGGTTAACTTTCTCCCAGTTCAAGACCAGCCCTCTCTCCAGTCTGATTTGTCTTTGTCCTCTGCACAATCATCTGCCTCTGTTTGTTCTTCAATGACCAGTCCCATCTCACGCTCGAGTGCCTGCTCAGCTAAACCGGTCTGGATGTACGGCAGATGATGCGCAGAGTCTTGTAAGCATCTCAGGCCCTGACAACTACACAGATCTCACGCCTGCGTCTGGGGAGAGAACCAGAGAGTGGGTGCATGGGCTGAACTCTGAAAGTTCTGATCACTCTGGTCATTCCTTGACCACTCATACTCACGACACTGCTGTTAGGAATGACATTTCGACTCTTAGTGAGCATGATCATGTTCAATCTGTAGTGGCTGCTGTCTCTGGAGGTAACGTTAGCCACACTGATCAACCAGAGTCTGCACCACACCGCACTACACGCCTGGGTCGTGTTATACGACCAGTCAACAGGCTTCTTCACACTATGGCTAGACAAGATGTCACCAGACACCTACAGTGTAATGTTTAGACTATGCGTAACACAGTAGTTCGAGCTCTTGGGGCATGACATTTTTTCCCTTTAAAATTCTTCTGAAATAACTTGGTTTTGGAGATAATGTTTTGTGCTCATTTATGTCTTATATATGTCTTGGGTGAATGTGGAATGTGTAAGGCATTCTATAGCCGGTGGCTGGTTCAGAGAATTTTCTCTGTCCACTGCATCCTTAAAGGATACTTCTCAAGTCGGTCCTAATATGTGTGACCCAATGACTACTGTTATATATTGATTTTGATTTTATAACCAAGTGTCAGATTTTGTCCAGAATTCGGTGGGGGTGGGTGTAACAGAGTTGAAATTTGATTGTTTTGAATGTTTTTTTGAATTCTTACAAAATCTGTGTTTTTGTTGTATTACTGTTAATATTCCGGTACCTCATTCAGTTGTTAAGTCATGGGCGTCTGCGACTGTTCTTTTCGTTTGGCACTTTATGGGCTTCAGCGCTTGCCGTAGCTTAAATAAGTTTGTAAGCGTTGAAGGTAAGATGTGCCCAATATCAGTTGGATAAAAAAAATGCATATTTTGCTAGACATTTGAGCTGCTTTCGAAATTATTTTTGTATATAAAGATATATAAGTTGTTCTAAATGATGTATATTAAAAAAGCACTAAATAAGAGGTTAAGCAATACAGCTTGAAATGAAGATGCAACGTGTTTTGATGCAAACACGCCACGAGGTGCGGCCTGTTGAGTGATGACCCGTTCTTTGGTATCTTTAATATTTTAGATAATTGCAGTCGTGAACAGAAGCCCCTGACTTTTGTATTGTTTTGTTTATTGAATGCAGGTACGTGTGAAAGTTATGTTCATTGTTATTATCGAAGTTTCATTATTAATGTGCTCGCATGTTGTCTGCTTGCTGTAGCTTAAATAAGTTTGTAAGCGTTGAAGATAATTGCAGTCGTGAACAGAAGCCCCTGACTTTTGTATTGTTTTGTTTATTGAATGCAGGCAATAAACCCAGAGATTGTGAAACCTTGTGTCGTGCATGAAAGAGGGTCGCTACACTACAGAACATTTAGTTCTGTAGATATATAGGAATAGGATATATCAAAAGAAAACTTCTACCCACATCTTCCTAAGAACAAAAAAATGTTTTTAGTTTTCACCATTGTTTCGTAAACAACCGTTAAAATTTGTATTTATTTTCTTTAAACTCGTTTTCTGTCAGGCAAGACGGAAGGAAAACTGAGATCACTTGCACTCGTTTCTTGGTTTTTATTGGAAGGAAGGAATGACAAGACGTGAATCTTCGATCCGTTGTTTGACGGATTGTCGAGACTTGACAGGCGGGTGAAGGCTTGGCGGGAATGGTCGCGGACAGGCGTAGTCGTCGTGTTGTTGGTTGGGGCTGGAGAAGAAGGGCGTCGTTGTGTTCGGAAGAGAGATCAGGAGTCAGACGGGCAGGGCAGGTCATAGGCAATTTCGGAAACGGGTCGGCAACGGAGATCAGGTAGAAAAAGAGGAGGCAGGCAAAGAGTCGGAGGTACGAGCTTTCTGAGCAGATGGGAACAGATCGCATAGTACAATTGGATAAAGTGTTACCGGAAGCTGGGGATTTAAATGTACAGGGTGCGCCAATCAGCTGTCCTGGCTGTTGGCGCCAAATCCTAAACACAGGTGTTCCCAATCCGGGTGATTGGGACATAACCCCCCCCTCAAGGGACGGCTCCAGAAGTCCCCAGAAAAAAGGAAAAAAAAAATTAATCCGACAGGCAAGAGTATAATCCGACATGCAGGAACATAATCCGACAGGCTGACCAGTTAGAACTCCTCTGAGCGGACCGATGCTCCATCGTCGTCTTCAGGCGGCGTAGTCGATGATGGACCCGGCGGAGATGTAGTCATTGGCCAGACACCCCTACGACGACCTCGGCGAGGAGCAGGTTGATCTGGATACTGGCGGTGGAACTCGGAGATGAGCGAGCGATCCAGGATCTGCCGGGTGGGGATCCAGGACCGTTCGTCCGGGCCGTATCCCTCCCAGTATTGGAGACCACGTCCTCTACGACGAGAGCGGAGCAGACGTCGCACGGTGTACATAGGGTCACCATCCAGGAAGCGAGGGGCTGGGGGGGAGGGACTTCAGGAACCAGGGGGCTCTGGCGGACAGGCTTAATGCGGGAAACATGAAACGTCGGGTGAACCCTCATGGTGCTGGGCAGGCGCAGGCGGACTGCCGATGAACTAATGATTTTGTCCACCGGAAACGGTCCCAGGAATCGGGGAGCCAACTTCTTGGACTCCACCCGGAGTGGAAGGTCCTTGGTGGACAACCATACTTGCTGGCCCACCTGGTACGTTGGAGCCGGAATTCTTCTTCGGTTAGCCCCCTTTGAATAACTTTGGACGGCCCGAAGAAGAGCAGCCCGTGCCTGAGCCCAAGTGCGACGACAGTGACGGGCATTTGCAAGAGCCGACGGACAGGAAACCTCTTTCTCTTGGTTGGGGAACAAGGGTGGCTGGTAGCCATAGACGCACTGGAAGGGAGACATGCCAGTGGAGGAGCAGACAAGGGAGTTGTGGGCGTATTCCACCCATACCAGCTGTTGCGCCCAGGAAAGAGGCTCACGGGAAACCAGGCAGCGGAGAGCCGTCTCCAGTTCTTGATTGAGGCGTTCAGACTGTCCATTAGATTGCGGATGGAACCCGGACGAGAGATTGACCGAAGCCCCCAGGAGACGGCAGAACTCTTTCCAAAATCCCGAGACAAATTGGGGACCTCGGTCTGAAACAATGTCTTTTAGGATTCCATGGAGGCGGAAGACATGCAGCTGGACCACCTGCGCCGTCTCTTTGGCGGATCGAAGTTTGGGCAAGGCCACGAAGTGGACCATTTTGCTGAACCGATCCACAATCGTCAAAATGGTTGTCATCCCTTCCGAAGCAGGCAGCCCAGTAACGAAGTCCAGGGAGATGTGGAACCAAGGACGGCTGGGGACTGGTAATGACTGAAGCAATCCGGCAGGGGGTCGATTCGAAGCCTTCTGCCGGACACAGGTTTGGCAAGCCCCGACGTACTCCTGAACATCCTTTGCCAATGAGGGCCACCAGTAAGGCCGTGCCAGGAAGTTGCTGGTGCGGGTAACACCCGGGTGACAGGAGAGGCGAGAGTCGTGCCCCCATTGAAGGACCTCAGACCGTAGGGCTTCCGGGACGAATAGCCGCCCCTCTGGACAAGTACTGGGGCCTGCTTGGTCTTGGAGGGGCTCTTTGACGCGGTCCTCGATGTCCCAGGTGAGAGTGGCCAGTAACCGGTACTCAGGAAGGATGGCTGTCGGACCCTGGGAATGATTGTCCTCCTTTTGAAACTGGCGAGAGAGGGCATCTGGCTTGACATTGCGGGACCCGGGCGGTAGGAAAGGGTGAAGTTGAAACGGGTGAAGAAGAGTGACCAGCGGGATTGTCTCGGGTTCAAACGTTTAGCAGAATGGATGTATTCAAGATTCTTGTGGTCAGTCCAAACTAGGAACTGAACTGGCACCCCTTCCAGCCAGTGGGGCCATTCCTCAAGGGCCAATTTTATTGCTAGCAGCTCACGATCCCCCACGTTATAATTGCGTTCGGCAGGGGATAAGCGACGTGAAAAGAATGCACAGGGGTGCATCTTTTGGTCCTCGGTCGACCTTTGAGAGAGAACAGCCCCAACTCCTATGTCCGAGGCATCCACTTCAACAACTAGCTGACGCCACGGGTCAGGTACTTGGAGGAAGGGAGCCGTCGAAAATCGAGCCTTGAGGGTGGTGAATGCTTTGTCGGCCGCAGGAGACCATCTGAATGTTTCTTTGGGACTAGTGAGAGCCGTCAGGGGACCCGCTACCGTGCTATAGTTCCGAATAAATCGTCGGTAAAAATTGGCGAAACCCAAGAATTGCTGGAGTTTCTTGCGATCCGTGGGGACAAGCCAGGAGGTGACTGCCGACACATTTGCAGGATCCATCTGTAATCTCCCCTCCGCGATGATATACCCCAGGAATGACACGGTTTGGGCGTGGAACTCACACTTTTCAGCCTTAACGAAGAGGGAGTTTTCCAGGAGTCGTCGAAGGACAAGTTGGACGTGCTGCGTGTGTTCCTCCAGGGATTTAGAGAAAATCAGAATGTCATCCAAGTAAACAAACACGAACTTGTTGAGCACATCATGCAGCACGTTGTTGATAAGGGACTGGAAGACGGCAGGGGCGTTCGTTAGACCAAAAGGCATGACTAAATATTCGTAGTGCCCCGTGGGAGTGTTAAAGGCCGTTTTCCATTCATCTCCCTCCCGGATACGGACAAGATGATAAGCGTTTCTGAGGTCCAGTTTAGTGAACACCGTGGCCCCTTGCAGCAGTTCAAAGGCGGAGGCGAGCAGTGGTAAAGGGTAGCGATTCTTAACTGTCAAGTCATTAAGGCCCCTGTAGTCAATGCACGGTCGTAAAGAACCATCTTTCTTGCCAACAAAGAAAAAACCAGCTCCAGCCGGGGAAGAGGATGGCCGAATTATTCCGGCTGCCAAGGCCTCCGTGATGTATACCTCAATGGACTGTCTTTCGGGTGCAGAAAGGGAATAGACACGACCCCGCGGGGGAGTAGAGCCAGGCAGAAGGTCGATAGCACAGTCATAGGGGCGATGTGGAGGAAGGGAAGTGGCCTTGGCTTTGCTAAAAACTTCCCGTGGTTGGTGATAGCAGGCAGGGACCTTGGACACGTCAGGAGGAGACTTGGAAGCCACGGGTCGGTCGGGGTGATATGCAGAACGTAGACAGGTTTGATGGCACTCGACGCCCCATTCCATGACTCTCCCCGAACGCCAATCAAAGTGAGGGTTGTGCCGTACCAGCCATGGATGACCCAAAACGAGTGGCTGGCTGGGGGATGGGAGCAGGTGGAACCGAATTTGCTCTCTATGATTGCCAGAAAGTCTCATCTCCATTGGTTCGGTAACATGGGTAACTGTGCCCAGAAGACGGCCATCTAGTGCTCGGGCGTCGATAGGAGTAGCGAGGGAATTCAATGGGATCTTGAGTTTGTGGGCGAGGGAGAGGTCCAAAATGTTAGCTTCGGCCCCTGAATCCACTAGCGCGGAAAGTCTCTGTGGGGAACCAGCAATCAAGAGATGCACCTCGAGGGAAGGTCAAGAGGTTTCGGAGGACGGGATAAGGGCAGAACTCAAACGGACGCCTCCGTTGTCCGACGAGCCCTCCCTTTTAACGGACACGTTGAGATTTGATGCCCCTTGCCGCCGCAATAAAGACAAAGTCCCTCAGAAACCCGCCACCGGCGCTCTTCGGCCGATAGCGCTGCCCGATTAATGTCCATGGCTTCGTGAGTAACTGTCATCGGGGATCGGGGCGTTTGGAACCCACTTGGCTCTTTGGGCGAATTCGTCGGGAGTCGTATTGTTCTTCCCCTCTCCTGTCGCCGTGCTTGGACCCGACGGTCAATTTGCGGTGTCAGTGCAATGGCTTCGTCGGGGGTAGAAGGCGGAGTATGGGACACCAATTCGTCCTTCAAGTAATCGGCCAAACTGTGGAGGTAAGCGTCCACTAACGCTTCCTCATTCCAATTACTCTGGCTAGCGAGTGTTCTGAAGTCAATGGAGTAATCGGCGACCGAACGTTTTTCTTGGCGAATGTTAAGCAGGGAGCGGGATGCGTCAGACGAGGCAGACCCAGTATCGAATACTTTCAGGATCTCCTGGGAGAATAGTGCAAACGAGGAACATGCCACCGATCCTCGTTCAATCTCGGCAGTACCCCAAAGCCGAGCTCTCCCAGTCATGTGGTTAATGACGAACGCTACCTTGATTCCCTCGGATCGAAAATTTCGGAGTTGGAGATCAAAAATGAGTCGACAGTTTACGAGGAAGGCTCGGACTTGGGTAGGGTCGCCGCAAAACTTTTCGGGTGCGCCCACATGGGGTTCTGCTGCTTCGGAGACATGCGAGGTAGGCAATGGAAGACTCGGCGGGAGTGTTTGTGGACTCGGAGACGGGTTGACGGAATGCGGAAATGGTGACGTCAGTAATTTTGACAGCTGCTCAGACAGGCTCGTGACCTGCTGTTGGTTCTGTAGTAAGAGGTGTTGTTGCTGTTGCAGAAGACCTAGTTGCTGTTGGACTTGTTGTTGTAGTGTGGCGACGTCACTTGCAGACTTCTGTACGGCACTCTCGTTCCATTGTAGCCGTTGTAGAGCGGAAGGAGGCTCCGAGTTGCTTGGTTCTTCCTTCGGAGAAACGTGCGCTGATCTCATGACTTGATCCGATTGTTCTGTCAGGCAAGACGTAAGGAAAACAGGAGATCACTTGCACTCGTATCTTGGTTTTTATTGGAAGGAAGGAATGACAAGACGTGAATCTTCGATCCGTTGTTTGACGGATTGTCGAGACTTGACAGGCGGGTGAAGGCTTGGCGGGAATGGTCGCGGACAGGCGTAGTCGTCGTGTTGTTGGTTGGGGCTGAAGAAGAAGGGCGTCGTTGTGTTCGGAAGAGAGATCAGGAATCAGGCGGGCAGGGCAGGTCGTAGGCAAATTCGGAAACGGGTCGGCAACGGAGAACAGGTAGAAAAACAGGAGGCAGGCAAAGAGTCGGAGGTACGGGCTTTCTGAGCAGATGGGAACAGATCATATAGTACAATCAGATAAAGTGTTACCGGAAGCTGGGGATTTAAATGTACAGGGTGCGCCAATCAGCTGTCCTGGCTGTTGGCGCCAAATCCTGAACACAGGTGTTCCCGATCAGAGTGATTGTGACAGTTTTCAATAAAACTTTGTGAAAGGATGCATTTCTAGCAGAACTTTCACTTCGGTGCTAAATGTGCATTTGTGTTACCTCCAATATCTAAAATAGTGCTTTCCATAACCACAAGGGCACTTTGATTCAAAATAACATTTCATTACAAAAACAGTGAACTCATACATGAACGATGCATAAACTACAGTATGTCACAAAAGTAAGTACGCCTCTCACATTTCTGCAGAGATTTAATTATGTTTAGTGAAACAACACTGAAGATACATCGCTCTGACACAATTAAAAGATGTATGTAAATAAAGGGCATGGCATAATGGAAAGATATCTTCTGCTCTGATGAGACAGATTATTTATTTGGCTCGGATGGTGTGAAGCATGTGTAGCGGCACCAGGTGAGGAGTACAAACATGTTTGTGTCCTGCCTAAAGTCAAGCATGGTGTTGAGAATGTCGTGGTTTGGGGCTGCATGAGTGCAACTGGAGTTGGGGAGTTGCATTATATTGAAAAAAACAAGAACTCAACCATGTACAATGAAGGAGCAGTAATGATCTCCTCCCTTCAGAAACGGTGTTGCAAGGCAATGTTCCAGCCTGACAATGACCCCAATTACACCTCTAAGATGACCAAGGCTTTTCTAAAGTGGCTTAGGGTAAAGGGGATTGACTGGCCAAGCATATTTCCAGATCTAAACCAAATAGAACATCTTTGGGGCATCCTCAATCGGAAGGTGGCGAAGCACAAGATGTTGAATATCCCTCAGGTCAGTCATGTTGTCATGGAGGAGGGTAAGAGCGTTCCAGTGGCAATTTGTGAGGCTTTGGTGAAATCCATGGCCAGGATTATTAAGATGGTTCTGTAAAATCCATATGCCCACACAAAATATTAAGCTTCTGGAACTTATACTTTAGGGTCTACTCACTTTTGTTACCAGGGGTTTAGATAGTAAAGGAATATGGAAGTTTGAATTTGGGTTTGTCTGTTGGACTCTTTGTGCTTTGTGCCAAAGTTTTCGGGAGACCGTAAATTTTGACCTGGGGCAGGTCTCAGGCAGAGGGAGGTTACGAGCTGTCTGAGGGCCTACGCGGAGGAGTCAACGTGCCATTCTCCCGGGAACGGGAGACCTTAAACCTTGACGAGCTGTCTGGGGGCCGACCGGGACCGGGCGGAGTCGACGCGCCATTCTTCCAGGAAATGGGACCAATGAGATCCAGCGATGGGGCGGAGGAGATGCTTTGCTGCTTGGTAAGCAGGATCCTTTTCAAAATTCTGCACATTGGCAACACTAAATCAAACGAGGAAAGAGGAGCGGAGCGGGGTAAGAGTAAAGTGTGGACGATAGTAGGGTTTAAAATCTGGGATTTACCTACTTGAATAGTTTGGAACTATTCGTGGTTACGATACGGTTTAAAATCTGGGATTTTATCTGTGGAAGCTGTGTGAGTGTGAAAAAAAAATAATAAAATAAAATTGTTCTGCGTAAAAAGTTGTTAGAACACGCACGGGTGGATTGGAGAATGACGGACGTATGGTCTGAGATTAATGGTCATCATGCAAAGTTAGAAACGCAGTTATTTCGCGGGATCAAGTAAGTAAATTAAGAAGGAAAAGGAAAGTAAAATTTTGGCAGATCTCCGAGAAATGAAGGAGGATCATAGTCAAGGCGGATGGCGGCTACGTAAAAAAACTTAAGAAAGAAGTGAAAAATTGAAAAAAAAAAAAAAATAGACGAGGCATTCACCAGTTGGAGGTCATAGTGACGGCTTTGGCAGTGATTAATTAAAAGGGAGGACAGTGATAAGAGTGGAAGAGGAAGAAAAAGGGAGTATTTAAAAAAACGGAATGTTTGGGAGGCATTTATCCAAGGTTGCTGAGATCATACAGTTGATCGAACAGGCTGTGAATAATAATAAAAAAAAATGAGGGGGGAGCAGCAAGGAAGTGTAGAGGTGGAAATGAGGGCGCAGAAAGTAAGTGGACACTAAATTAAGGACAAGAGGAATGATATTCAATTGTTATTAAATGTTAATATGTGGAAAACAAAAATAATTTGCACGGAAGACTAAGTGATCAGAATAATTTCAAATAACCCAAAACTTTCAAGTGAAAATTATTAATGACATGGCTGTTCCAAACACTGAATGAGATGTGCTTTCTTTATTAAAAAAGAAATAGATAAACACACAAGAGTGATAATGAAATGGGAGGCAATGAGGCAATTTGTTACTGATAAGTAGGTGTCATTCTAGATTGAATCCATGAGGAGAGATAGTTGAATAGAATGAGGGGAAATTAAAATTAAAAAGTTTTTCACGTTAAGTTCAATTGGGCATTTTTTATTTTATTTTATTTTTTAGATTTTTGATGCTTAGGCTGTGTGATAGTTTAAAAATTAAATTTGAGCGTGTTGAATGTTGATATGTATATTTTGGGTAAATTAAGAACACAATTTGTCAATGGAGAGAGCATTTTCAAAAGACAATGAGGAGCAGATTAATCGATCCTGAGAGGGATCATGGAAAGTTTAAGAATAGCAGATTAATCGATCTTGAGGAAGACCATAGAAAATTTAAGAATATAATTGCTAAGATAATGTCTGCATGGTCATTTAACCTAGAGTAAACATCCTTTTTTGTAAACATGATGGATTTAACAGGATTCTGAAAAAAAAAAGAAAAAAAAAAGAAAAAAGCAAAGAAATGTTTTGGAAGTGAAAAAGACTGTTGAAAAGAACTGAAAATGGACAATATACTGGTCGCTGTGAGGGGGACACAGCTGAAAAAAACAAAACAAAACAAAAAACAAAGGCATTCACTCATTCATTGTCTGCGCCGCTTGTCAACAGCAGGGTCGTGGGGACACTGGAGCACATCCAGGCTTTCCTCAAACAGTGAGCAAGGGCCACTCTAAACTGTTTGCAGCCAGTTTCAAAAAAAAAAAAAAAAAAAAAAAAAAAAGACAGAAAACCGACAACGACCAAGGTCAGTGTTGCACTGATAAGGCACATGGACACATTCAAGCAGCGGATTACGAGTGAACGTCACAATGGACTGAGCCAGACGTCCAAGGTAGTCAACGAGACGGGAAAACAAACAACACAAGTCTGCTATAAGTCTCATTAGGGTCTTGTTAATTGACGAAGTGTTTACAAATCTGAGGAAGATTGATAAATTTGGATTGTAAATTATTTTATTTTTAACAGGAATACTGCTAAAATTGTATTTTGAATATGCTCTCCAGGAAACGTTGATATTTCTCTCCAGATGCAGGAGCATCAGGAGGATTTTTAAGGAAAATAGGTAATAGAAAAATTACCTTTGATTTTTTTATTGGTTGACAAAACGACTAAGTATTTACATGGGTAAAAATTGTGCTATGAAAACCTAGCAACAAGAAATTCAGAATGCTGATATGCTAAACAGGTGATGTGAATAAACGTCTACATTGAAATTTTTAATGAAAACATTCATGTAACAAGATTAGGCACAATATTTTAGCGTAAACATGATATTAGGATTTAAAAGGGGAAATGAAAAAAAATAAATAAATAAATAAACAAGTAAAGAAGAAAACGTTTACAAAAGTGATGCTTTAAGATTGGCCTAAAATCGTTACAAAGATAAATAAAAATGGAATAAATAAATTAAAAAAAAAAAAGTAGTGCTCCTCCTTGATCTGCTACCTTATCGTGGTGGAGGAGTTTGTGTGTCCCAATGATCCTAGGAGCTATGTTGTCGGGGGCTGGTAGGGTCACCCATGGCAAACAGGTCTTAGGTGAGTGGCCTGACAAAACACAGATCAGAAGACCCCTTATGATGACACAAAACTTTGGTCCTCGATTTCCCTCGCCCGGACGCGGGTAACCGGGGCCCCCTTCTGGAGCCAGGCCTGGAGGTGGGGTCCACTTGCGAGCGCCTGGTGGCCGGACCCTTACCCACAGGAGCCGGCCGGCCACAGCCCGAAGGGACGACATGGGACCCTCTTCCCATGGGCTCACCACATGTAGGAGGGGCCAAAGGGGTCGGGTGCGCAGCTCATCCCGTCGGATGAGCTGGAGGAGGTGGCTGGGGATAGGGACGTCTGGGCTTCCCTTTTAACGCTGCTGCCCCCGCGACCCGACCTCGGATAAGCAGAAGACAATGGATGGATGGATGGAAAAAAGTAATGAATCATATGTTTTATTTGGCAAGGCAATTATTTAGAATGTGGATCAATTCAGTGACGGGAACCTTGCAAATCAGCCAAATTTGAGCTTTAGAAACCAAAATAGATTAACAATTCTGAAGTGGGACTTGATTAGAAAATATTTATATGATAAAAGGTTGTGATAACCTTGTTGTATAAAGATTTGGTGTTTTTGGATTGCCCACTGTCAGGATAGAATGCAGGAGACGTGCAGCGGAGGGTCTCCGCGGTTGTGCAGTTGGCCACCAGGGTGGCGCTGAGGAGTTCTCGTCCATCCTGCACGCTCTCAATGCTCAACCCACGTTGACATTTTTTATGTATTTTTCATGTATTTTAAAAATTTCGACATTTCCATCATGACTCATTGTGATGGGTTTCGAACAGGTGGAATTAGCTCAGGAGGTAGAGCACTTGTCTTGGGACCAAGGGACTGCAGGTTCGAGTCCCGGCTACTCCGTGTTGTGTGTCGAAGTGTCCGTGGGCAAGACACTGAATCCCTAATGCCCCCAATAAGGTTGGCGCCTCCCATGGCGGCATGGCCACTATTGGTGTGAGAGTGTGGCGTATGTCTTATTCGTTATGTCTATCGTGTGTGTACCTATCCTATCAGCTTTTTTTTTCATGTGTTTGTGTTTGTCCTCGTCGGAAAAAAAGGCATGGTAATTGCTCACAAAACCTTAATGGAGAACTTGTATGAAGCAATCAAGGGCCCTCACGAATTGGCAATTGTGAAGGTCCAGGGACACTCGAAAGCCAACACCATGGTGGCGAAAGGTAATGAGAGGGCAGACGCCCTTGCGAAGGAAGTGGCCACGTACATTCCACAGGGGGAGATGATGTTAGCATCCTTCACTGTGGTTTGGGATGGCGAACCTCCGGATCTCCCAATGGCCCCCGAGGTGGCACTGGATAAGATCATGGAGGCACGAGGTAAGTCGTCGCCCAAACAAAAATCAGTGTGGATCACGTCAAAAGCAGTCAGGTGATCGGATGGTCTCTGGGTGGTCAGCCGGTCCTCCCGCAAGGACAACTAGTGACTTCAGTGTTGTCTGAGGCCCATACAGTGGTGCATGTGGGGCCTCAGGCAATGCTGCCCAAACTCCGTCAATGGTGGCATCCAAAGTTACAAGAGGTGGTTTGGCAGTTTGTGGCGGCCTGTGACCTATGCCACTTTTAATGCCAGGCCAACATTGAAACCTAAACAAGGGGCATTCTCTCCTGTGGCCTGGCCTGGAGCTGAAATTGTCATTGACTTTACAGATATGATTGACAGAGTAAATGGTAAGTAAGCGTTTCCTTCTGGTTATTGTGGATTCATATTCACGTTGGCCAGAGGCTTATCCGTGTGCCAAGGAAGACACCACGTAAGTGATTAAAGCTCTAGTGAATCATTAGATCCCCACACATCGCTTTCCTGCATTAATCAGACAATTGTACTTATTTCAACAACAAAGCAATGGCCGAGGTTCAGGCCCTTTAGGGGCTGAAACATCGCTTTGGGTGTGTTTATCACCCCCAGAGCCAAGGCAAAGTGGAAAACATTCAATAGGGCTTTGAAAGAGAAATTGGCGAAAATCAAACCAAAATGACGTGGTTGCAAGCCTTGCCCTTGGCACTCCTAGTTGTCCGCCAAATTGTCCATAAAATGACGTGCTTTGCCCCGTTTGAATTATTGACTGGTCACCTCATGCCTGGCCCTGCCTCCACTTTGATGCCACCAGCTGATCTGCCGACGCCGGATTTGTCACACGCAGCATACTGGAAGTATCTTCACTCACTTGTATCCAGTGTGTCTACCCAGGTGGCTGACAAGGCAGTTGCGGAGGCGTCTTCATAATTGGTATCATTACTCACAGTTGCGGCCGGCACCTGATTTTGTGCCTATTAATGATGAGCCTACAAACAATATAATTGTAAACGCGTAAGTTTAGTCGTTTTTTTGCTAGTTGGTTTATGCTTTGTGTGGACAATGTTGGCATTTGAATTTACTCTGCAGGATGAAAGGAATGAGGGGTGAATGACGAACGAGTGATGGTGTATCATTCATGTAATGGAACGGTATGGTATGGAGCAGAGCAAGATGGTGGTAAGACGCTGACACAGACACAACAATTACTTTTAAATCTGTAAACAACCAAAATGGGTGAACACTTGGGTGACAATTTCTAATTGGACACATCAGTGGAATGATTTGATCGATAAATTGGACAATTATCAGCCCCGATATCAAGACTGGAGATCCCTATCGATTCAAAGGGTGAAAAGACAAACAGGACAAGATTACTGGGACCAATATGAAAAGGGATATCAACCTTGGATGGTCAAGTGGGCATATAATAATTTGTTGCGGTTTACAGTGGCTCCAAACACAATCACACAGATTAATATCCCAATTAAAGCGTTGAGGGGTTTTCGAGAAGTATGGTATAGAAATGCATGGTTAGATATGTCGCAAGTAACAGGGGACATGTTTCCACGTTATTGGTGGTACTTGACAGGACACGTGATGAGATTTGGTTGGGATGAGCTGATAACAACACAGGTAGGTGACTATTGGAGTCCCCCTCAAAATGTCTTAAGTACTATAGGCACAAAGTAACTCTGAGTAAGGAGGGGGAGGTGTTAGAGTTAACAATAAATATGGGGAACACGTCTATTGCATACCCACAGCAGAAGATAATGATTGCTAATACTTCATGTTGGGGGTTCTTATTATGGGCATACACATCAGGGAAAGACCCATATTTTCCTATCGTAATTTTTTAAAATAATACCATGCATAGAGGTGATGCCCCATTGATGAATAAACACACTGAAATAGAGGGGGGAATTGCAAAGACAATGACGACAGTGGATGACTGGTTTATGATTCACACAGGTATTTCTATGGTTACGAATAATTGGCTACTCATGGCTGAGCAGGCAGCCAATAATACAAACGAGAATTGTTTGGTTTGCTTTAGGTGCAAGACCAGTTTTGAAAATCATGGCAGCAAAGGCTATATCCAAAACTTGCCTCTTGGGTTTCCTGTATGATAAGACTCTCCAGGAGAGTGTAGCAAATTGGACTCGGCCTTTCCACTGACAGGAATGGAAAAGAAAAAGCCTATTTTTGACACCCAAATTGCAAAGCAAAATTTCACCTGCTTGAAGTTGAATGGGATTGGGAACATCCAAGAGTCATGGTGTAATGAAAATGTGTCTTTGCCAGCAGGAGCCCCTCTTGCTCGTGCGGATGTTTGGTTGTGGTGTGGAGAGAAAGTATTGTATGATAGGCTGCCCACCAATGCCGCAGGTAAGTGTGCCGCCATAAGGCTGATCATGCCAGTTAGTGTGACAGCATGGGACGTGGCCAAAATGAATTGGGGAAATGTTGGACAATGGGGAAGAATTCCCTTCCTCATGAGAATGAAGAGGAACATGCAGGAATGGTTGAGTGCAGGGGACCCTACATACATTGATGCAATTGGAGTACCAAGAGGGGTCCCAGGTGAATACAAATTAGTGGACCAAGTTGCAGCAAGGTGTGGGAGAGCATTTTCATGTATGTGACCGTAAACAAGAATGTGGATAGAATCAATTATCTGCATTACAATGTCCAACGATTGGCTAATTTCACCACCTCGGCACTCCAGGCGGTGAACAATTGGCGGCCGCGTCTCTGATGGCATTTCAAAACCGGATGGGGTTAGATATGGTATTAGCCGAAAGGGGAGGTGTTTGCGGTAGTTTTGGAGACGAGTGTTGCACTCTGATCCCCAACAATACATCTCCAGATACCAAGGCATTGGAGGGTCTGCGCACGCTGAGTAACAAAATGAGGGAACATTACGTTGTGGACACCAGTTGGTATTCTGACTGGTTGAATGTCTTCGGTAAATATAAAGGCTTGATTGCATCAGTACTAACTCCTATTGCTGTGTTTGCCACTATTATGGTATTATGTGGCTGTTTCTGTATTCCCTGTATTAGATCATTAACTGTAAGAACAATTGAGCGTACGTTGGGGCCACTCCCTCAGGGTGGCCAGTACATGTTGATCCCTCAGAAGGACCCCTAGGTGGCGGAGACAGCGGCGGCCCTCCGGGAGTTTGGGGTGTGAGTATGTGAAGGTGGCCTCGGGGACCTGGGGCCATGAGAGTGGAATGAAATTTACTAATCATTTTATAATGGAATTAAATTTACTAATAATTTTATACATCATGGCGGCGCCCCTGTTCGGCTGCGGCTGCATGGGCTCGCAACAGTTTTTTACACGTCGGCCATAAGACCCAGTATTCGACTCATTTTTTACGGCGCACAAAGTCGGCTCGAACTGCAGATTAAGATACGATTGCAGTTTTTTTTTTGCTGGATATGCGATCATCCAGACATCAAGCGCTCGGTGCTACGACCACTCGGGAGTGTTTATTAGCCACGGACTGCTATGTCAACAAGACCCAGCGGCCTACAAAGCAGCGAAGCAGAGTGGCAAGACAGGGCGTGACCGCCGGACGAGGAAGCGAGGTTGTCGGGCCGTGCTAACAGCTAGGCTAAAGGCTAAATGCCTCTCCTATCCATTCTCCAACGTTCGCTCTCTGGACAATAAACTGGACCATTTAACAACTGGAAGTGGCATCGAACCGCGAGATGACGAACTGCTGCCCTAAAATTCTGACGAAGACATGGTTGGCTTGTGTACTAACAGACATTTTCAACACCTCGCTAGACCAAGCCAAAGTACCATCATGCTTCAAATTTGCCAACATCATCCCAGTGCCAAAGAAAACCCAGATCTTATCACTCAACGATTACCGGCCCGTTGCACTGACTCCTATCATAATGAAGTGCTTCGAGAGACTGGTTAAAGAGCACATCACCTCCAGTCTCCCCTCTTCATTCGACCCCTTTCAGTTTGCCTACAGGACAAACCGCTCCACCAGGGATGCCATCTCCTCTGCGCTTCACCTGAGCCTGACACACCTAGAGGAGAAGAACACCCATGTGCGGATGCTGTTCCTGGACTTCAGTTCAGCATTCAACACCATCATCCCACAACATCTGGTAGACAAAATGGGGCTTCTGGGTTTCAACACCCCCCTGCGGAACTGGCTGCTGGACTTCCTCTGTGACAGACCCCAATCTGTGCGGATAGGTCAGAACAGTTCAGATGTCATCTACCTCAGCACGGGCTCCCCCCAAGGCTGCGTCCTAAGCCCCTTGCTGTTCACCTTGATGACACACGACTGCGTCCCTAGGTCCGCCACAAACCACATCGTGAAGTATGCTGACGACACAACGGTGGTGGGCCTCATCAGGGATGACAACGACCTGGCCTACAGAGAGGAAGTGGAGCAGTTGGTGGGCTGGTGCAAGGACAACAGCCTGGTCCTGAATGTTGACAAGACTAAAGAGATCATTGTCGACTTTAGGAAAAACCAGCCCAACCATGCCCCACTTTGCATCAACAACAAGGCTGTGGAGGTTGTCAGCAGTATCAAGTTCCTAGGGGTGCACATCACAAACAAACTCACCTGGTCCGTGAACACTGCATCTCTGGTTAAGAGGGCACAGCAGCGCCTGTACTTCCTGCGGAGGATGAGGAGAGCCCACCTGCCCCCACCATCCCTCATCACTTTCTACAGGGGCACCATAGAGAGTATCCTGACCAGCTGTATCTCTGTGTGGTGTGGAGGCTGCAGCGCTACCGACTGGGGTAGTGTGAGGAGGGTAACGAGGACAGCGGAGAAAATAATCGGGACTACACTTCCCTCCATTCAGGACATTGGCCAGAAGCGCTGCTTATCCCATGCTAAGAACATTACCGGGGACCCCTCTCACCCCCATCATGGACTATTCACTCTGCTAGCCTCTGGGAAGAGGTACTGCAGTGTGCGGTGCAGGACCACCAGGCTCCGCAATAGTCTAGTCCCCCTGGCCATTAGACTGTTAAATGGTCAATCTAACATATAGTTAACTTAAATCTAAACGGCTGCTAATTTGACTTTTGCACTAGTGGCAGTTTTTTTATAGCTTGCCACTCCTTGCACATTTGATCTCTGCACTATTGTTACTTACAGTGTTATTACTTACAGTGTTATTGTTTACAATATAATGGTACTGTGTACCTGACTTGTTAACCTGACTGCCCATCTTGCACATCTGGTTAGCGTCTCTTCTTGCACTATCGGCACTATGGTAAATAACACAATACAGCTTTATTTATATCTGTACACTGAAGGACACTGAGGGAAACTGTGGGAGTCAGATCCATCGACATTTCGTTCTGTATACACGTGTACTAGAATGACAATAAAGTAGATCTGAATCTGAATCTGAATCTGAATCTGGTTAATCTTATCTATCCCGGCTGACGGTCAAAGTAACTGTGCGGGTCAGATGTATCGACATTTCGTTCTGTATACACGTGTATGCGAATGACAATAAAGTAAATCTGAATCTGAAAATAGAATGAAATTTACTAATGATTTTATACTAGAATGAATTCTTTTTATTGATTTTTAATTTTCTGCTAATCTTTTAATAGTTTACTGATTTTGTGTATGGTGAGAAAGGGGGTGTTTGAGTGATGACCTCAGTCGTCTGAGGTCATGAGAGGGAATAAAGGAATATGGAAGTTTGAATTTGGGTTTGTCTGTTGGACTCTTTGTGCTTTGTGCTTTCGGGAGATCGTAAATTTTGACCTGGGGCAGCTCTCAGGCAGAGGGAGGTTACGAGCTGTCTGAGGGCCTACGCGGAAATGTGAGGGCTTTACTCACTCTTGTGACATACTGTATGCCAGGACTTTCTGATGACGTGCTCGGACAAATTGATTCACACGCGAAAGTGGGGGCTCCTGGGTGTCTAGACAAAGATCAGATCAACACCATTTCTGCCATCTAGTTGTAATTTATCATACTGAAATCATTCACAGAGGCTTGATACTTCCTGATGAGCAGCGCCAAAGCCTTTTTTAAGGATAAAAAAAACAAAAAAACATTTTCACAGTTTGCCACTAAGGGACAATGCTTTCAAGTGTCATGTTCTGTTGTTTTGTACTGTAATGGTTTGTGTTACAATGTATGTGTTCTACCCGGTGCGGTTAGACAGGTGCACCAACTTGTAATGCAGGCACTCAAGTTTCCGGTAAAGCTGATGAACATACTTCTGTGTGTGATTCTTCATTTAAATATAATATGTAACAAAACAGTTTTTTGTCTTTCTGTGGAATTATGCTCTTCAATGTCTGGAAGATTATTTCACAAAGAGTACAAGGCAAATTGCCTGTTGAAAAACCAGCCCAACCATGCCCCACTTTGCATCAACAACAAGGCTGTGGAGGTTGTCAGCAGTATCAAGTTCCTAGGGGTGCACATCACAAACAAACTCACCTGGTCCGTGAACACTGCATCTCTGGTTAAGAGGGCACAGCAGCGCCTGTACTTCCTGCGGAGGATGAGGAGAGCCCACCTGCCCCCACCATCCCTCATCACATTCTACAGGGGCACCATAGAGAGTATCCTGACCAGCTGTATCTCTGTGTGGTGTGGAGGCTGCAGCGCTACCGACTGGGGTAGTGTGAGGAGGGTAACGAGGACAGCGGAGAAAATAATCGGGACTACACTTCCCTCCATTCAGGACATTGGCCAGAAGCGCTGCTTATCCCATGCTAAGAACATTACCGGGGACCCCTCTCACCCCCATCATGGACTATTCACTCTGCTAGCCTCTGGGAAGAGGTACTGCAGTGTGCGGTGCAGGACCACCAGGCTCCGCAATAGTCTAGTCCCCCTGGCCATTAGACTGTTAAATGGTCAATCTAACATATAGTTAACTTAAATCTAAACGGCTGCTAATTTGACTTTTGCACTAGTGGCAGTTTTTTTTTTATAGCTTGCCACTCCTTGCACATTTGATCTCTGCACTATTGTTACTTACAGTGTTATTACTTACAGTGTTATTGTTTACAATATAATGGTACTGTGTACCTGACTTGTTAACCTGACTGCCCATCTTGCATATCTGGTTAGCGTCTCTTCTTGCACTATCGGCACTATGGTAAAATACTATACGAAGCCATAACACAATATAGCTTTATTTATATCTGTACACTGAAGGACACTGAGGGAAACTGTGGGAGTCAGATCCATCGACATTTCGTTCTGTATACACGTGTACTAGAATGACAATAAAGTAGATCTGAATCTGAATCTGAATCTGAATCTGAATGAAAGTTCCGTAAAAAGTTAAGAAATACTGTAGTTCAATGGGAGTTTAAAGGCTGTACAATATATTAGTCAACATTTTTGAATTTTTGCTTTTTTACTTTTGGGGAGCAAATTGGAGAAAAGTAAAGATAGTAGGTAGCTAGCCTCAGGAAAAGACCAAGTGCTGTTAATGTTATAGCTTTGGAAGGAATAACAAATATTGATCTCACAAGCTACGTTAAGTTACCCATTTACCCCGAGGTGGGTAGAGTAGCCAAATATTTTACTCAAATAAAAGTACTGTTACTTTAGAATAATATGACTCAAATACAAGTAAAAGTAGGCATCGAATAATAACTTGAGTAAAAGTAAAAAAATGTACTTGGTGAAAAAAACCTACTGAAATACTGAGTAACTTTAGCAGCGTCTTAAAGACAAAATCAGATCAACAAATCGTCAAAGTCCATCCAATCAACAATTAATTACATCTAAAAATAAATTAAAGATATCAAGTTAAATTCAAGTACTTTAATAAACAAAACTATAATAGTATAAATCAAAAACATGCATGTCAGGTTAATTGTCCAGTCCAAATTGTGCCTAGGTGTGAATGGACGAGTGAGTTGTCTGCAGGATGTCCCTGCCCACTGTCCAAAGATGGCTGGGATGGGTAACAAAAAGAGTGCAATAAAACATAGCATGCATCCTCAATAATAAAAAAGCCACCTTTTGAAAAAGTAAAGTAAATAACATAACATTAAAACAATTTGAGTCTGATTTATGTGCAGTTATTTTTCTTTTTTTACCTTTACGGTCAATGGTGAATCACACACACACGTTGGGTTGCTACCAGCCTGGCTTGTAACGCTGTCCCTTTAAAAGGGGCGGGGTTTGGGGACACTTCATGTAAAGAAAACAAATGAAGGATTAATGTGCATATTTATGTAGAGGGCATTTAAGTAACGGGTTCAACTTAGCCTAATGTAGCGGAGTAGGGTACAGTTTCTTCTTCACTAATCTACACAAATAAAAGTAAACGGTATAGTGATTTAAAAATACTCCCAAAAGTAAAAAATATCCCAAAATTTACTCAAGTAATCGCAACAGAGTAACTGGTAATGTCATGAACCAGGAACGGAGACGGGAACCCAATTGCGTTAGTTTCTTAGTTTTATTTTAAAAGAGACGTAAGCTGGCACCCACGATCCAGGGATCGTAGGTTGTGAGGAGCAGGTCGCTCGTGACGCGAAAGTGGCACTTCTCTGGCGAGCGATAGCGGTGTCGGAGAGGGAAAAGTAGGTCGGGTTACCGGGGCGCAGGAGCAGAGACGTGATCAAACGGAAACCGGTCAAAGCCGGGAAACGTGCAGGAGTCAAAAACAGGGAGTAAGGATCGGAAGGCTGCCTTAGCGGGAGCTGAAGGTTCGCAACGATCGGACGCCGGTAACAGGGAGTCGGGGGGTTTAAAAAGTGGCAAGGAGCCAATCAGCGACCAGGGCTGTTGGCGCCACCGGGGCAGCCGCAGGTGCCCCGAATCAGTAATAATGACAGAACCCCCTCTCAAGGGATGGCTCCAGAAGTCCCAAAAAAAAGAAGAAGAAGTAATCCAACCGGCAGAAAAAAGGTAATCCGACAGGCAGAAAAAAGGCAATCCACAAGCAGGAAAGAAAAATAGCACCCAGAAAAATTGAAAACTCCTCCGAGTGAACCAAGGCACTATCATCAGCATCAGGCAGATGTCGCAGAGGGGTGAGCAGGCAGACGGACGTCGGGACAGGCGGGCAGACGGACGTCGAGAGAGGCGGACAGACGGACTTTGGGACCTGCGGGAAGGCAGGCGGACGGACGGACGTCGAGACAGACGGATGGACGTCGAGACAGGCGGACCGACGTCGAGGCAGGCCGACAGACGAAGCGTCGGACAGGCAGGCAGGCGGACGAAGCGTCGGGCGGGCAGGCGGACGAAGCATCGGGTGGGTAGGCGGACAAAGGGTCGGGCAGGCAGGCGGACAAAGCATCGGGAAGTCAGGCGGACAAAGAGTCGGACTGGCGGGCAGATGAGCCAAACTGGCGGGCAGACGAGCCGGACTGGTGGGCAGACAGGCTGGACAGGTGGGCAGACGGGCCGTACGGGCGAGCAGGCAAGCCGGGCTGGCGAGCAGACGGGCCTCGCTGGCGAGCAGACGGGCTGGGCTGGCGAGCAGGCGGGCCAGGCTGGCGAACCGGCAAGCTGATGGGAACCTCAGATAGATCAGGCGTTGCGGGAGGAGACCTGGAAAGGATAGGATGAGAGGTTGTGTGAAAACAGGTTCGTTGGCATTCAGCCCCCCACTCCAGGACGGCCCCTGTCCGCCAGTCCAAGCGAGGCTTGTGCTTAACCAGCCACGGTTGTCCCAGGACCAGCGGTTGACCAGGGGAAACAGGTAGAAACTAATCCACTCGCGGTGGTTCCCAGATAGTCTCATCTCCATCGGCTCTGTAATTTTTGTTGCCGTGCCCAATAGATGCCCATCCAGAGCTTGGGCAGGAACTGGAGTTGGAAGGGGAATGCCTCTCAACCCTATTCGCTGGGCGAAGGCCGCGTCCAGGATGGTGACCTCCGCGCCCGAGTCTACAAAGACGGACAGGGACTGGGTTGACCCGGAACTTTGAAGGTGCACCTGGAGCCTTGGCCCTCCGTTCAGGGAGATCGGGGTTTGGACGGAACCCAACCGGACGACTCCAACCGTCTGGTGAGCTCCCCCTTTTGACTGTGAGGATGATGCCTGGTGTCTTTGCCCTCCACAGTACAGACAGAGGCCCTCGGAGAGTCGACGCCGACGCTCCTCGACGGACAGCGACACGCGATCCACCACCATTGCATCTGGTGGGTCTAGTAGAGTTGCGGGTGGCTGCTGGAAATCCAAAGGGGCGCCAGTCCCTTCGGGTGAGCAGGAAACTGCATTGCTCTGGCAGACTCTCTCACGTCGACCCTGGACCCGACGATCGATCCGGGCCGTGAGCGCAATGGCCTCGTCGAGGCTGGTAGGCGGGGTGTGAGACACCACCTCGTCCTTCATGTAGTCTGCCAAGCTGTTGAGATAGGCGTCCACCAACGCCGAGCCGAAGAAGCCGGTTCTCAACATACTCTACTAACTTTACTCAACTTTGTTCGACTTCAAAATACCGCATTTAGGACACAACGTCAGGGAAACCCGTGTATTTTTACCTTGATGCACTGTAACTTTGACTTAAGTCGCTTAATAATAAGTAATTTTGAGCCTGTAGTGGGTTTTACATAATTCACCCATGGAACCATTGTTCAGTTAGCCAGTTCCTAGGGGGACTCTTTAAAAGGTATGGGAATGCAGTCTGGGTTAAGTTCCGTCTTTTCATTCTGCCGGCTCACGCCACTCTCGTGTTTGTTTTGTACGTTTTCAATTGCAAGTTTAAATGTCATTAAAGCAGCTTTTCGTTGGCACCTTTGTTTGACACTCCCGTCTCTGCCCGCTACATTGGTGACCCCGACATTAGTCTCGTGGAAATTTCCCAGGCCGTGCATAATACTGAGCATACCGACATGGCATACGCGCCCGTTCTCAAGCTCCCCGAGTTCTGGGAGTCATCTGCGGCAACATGGTTGGCACAAGCAGAGGCTCAATTCGCCCTGCGCGGAATCACTGATGATGACTCTTGCTATTACCACGTGGTGTCTGCTCTGGGGAGCTCAACTGCAGCCAGAGCGGTGAGTTTCATCACATCCCCTCCTGAACTGGATAAATATAAGGGACTGAAGGCATATCTCCTCAGAATCTTTGAACTGTCGCGTTCTGAGCGTGCTCGACGCCTCCTTGCTATTCAGGGCTTAGGAGACAGTAAGCCATGAGATCACATGGAAATGATGTTAAACTTGCTTGGCACTGAAAAGCCAAATTTTCTTTTCACTGAACTTTTTCTGCGTTACATGCCGCTGCATGTCCAGACGGCGCTTGCGAATACAACCATTACAGATCTGCGTGCACTGGCAAAGGAAGCGGACCGTTTTTTCCTGGCCACACATAGATACACACATGAGGTGCTGGCCCCTACACGCACCAACACACCATCAAGTGTGGCACACATGGACCTCCATTAACTTCTGCCAATGACACCGCCATCCGCACATACGGGACACGGACAGTGGACTTGTGTTTTGGGGGTCATCACTTTACATGGGACTTTGTCACTGCGGATATTGCTTTTCCTCTTCTTGGTGCAGATTTTCTGTGTGCCAATGGACTACTCGTCGATGTGAAAAATGGCCGCCTCGTTGACGCATTGAATTTCTCCTCTCTCGCGTGTGTCCGCGACAAAGGGATTTTTGAGGGTCTGTCCAGCTCTCTCTTGGACGGTGATATTTACCACCGGCTCCTCGCCGAGTTCCCCAGTCTGGCAAAGCCCACCTTCCCAGCCTCCAAAACCAGACATGGGGTTGAGCACCACATTGAAACCAAGGGGACCCGGTTCATGCCAGGGGCCAAGGACTCAATCCAGACAGACTGGCAGCTGCCAAATCCAAATTTGCCAACATGGAACGTCTCGGCATCATTCGCCGATCAGACAGCCCCTGGGCCTCACCACTACACATGGTCCCGAAACCAGGCGGTGGCTGGCGCCCATGCGGGGACTATCGCCGCCTTAACGAGGCTACCACGCACGACCGTCACCCAGTTCCGCACATTCAAGACTTCTGTGCACACCTGGCAGGTAAACTTCTCTTTTCCAAGGTGGACCTAGTGCGGGGATACCACCAACTGCCAGTGCATCCCTCAGATATACCGAAGACGGCCGTGATAACTCCATTTGGGTTGTTCGAATTTCTCAGGATGCCGTTTGGACTGAAAAATGCCGCTCAGTCCTTCCAAAGGCTGATGGATTCAGTGCTCAAAGGACATGCCTTTTGTGTTCGTCTACCTGGACGACGTCCTTGTTGCCAGCTTATCAGAAGAGGAACACTTGGAGCACATCAGGGACCTCTTCACCAAGCTCAGTCCGCATGACCTGATTATAAATCCCGCGAAATGTGTTTTTGGCGTACCCTCCATCCACTTCCTTGGGCATCTCATCACCAAGGATGGGGCTTCCCCCCTACCGTCTAAGGTAGAGGCCGTCTCCATCTTTACTCAGCCGCCAACAGCATGGGGCCTCAGGGAGTTTCTCGGCATGGTGACATTCTACCATAGGTTTATTCGCCGAGCCGCTGATGTCATGCGCCCACTCTACGAGGCCCTCCAGGGTAGGTCACCCAATCAAGCTGTTGAATGGACCGCTGAGAGGACACAAAAACCGCACTGTGCCAGGAAGCCATGCTGGCTCACCCAGCCCCCATAGCCCCAGTCGCACTCACTACAGACGCATCAGACCTTGCAGTGGGTGCTGTGTTCGAGCAGTGGGTTGACAATGCTTGGCAGCCACTCGCCTTTTTTAGTCGCCGGCTGGTCCCCAGAGAACGTAAATACAGTGCATTCGACAGAAAACTACTTGCCATCTGGTTGGCGATTCGCCACTTCCGTTTCATCTTGGAGGGCCGTGAGTTCATCGTCTTTGTTGATCATAAGCCTCTTACGTTCTCCACGTCCAAGATGTCCGAACCGTGGTCCGCCCGCCAGCAGCGCCAGCTGTCATTCATATCGTAATACACGACTGACATCAGGCACATTGCTGGGAAGTCCAACGTGGTTGCTGATTGACTGTCCAGAGCACCCATCAGCGCTGTGCAATTGGGGCTTGATTATTCCAGTATGAGTGTGGACCAGGCTTCTGACAACAGCGTCCAAACGCTCAAGAGCTCAGACACTGGTTTGCGGCTGGACGAGGTTGCGGTCGGAGACTCAGGGGCCAAGCTCTGTTGTGACCTCTCCATGGGTTGGCCTAGGCTGCTTGTTCCTGCTGGCTGGCGTTGGGCTGTTTTTGGGGCAATACACGGCCTGTCTCATCCTGGCAGGAAAGCATCCATTAAGCTCGTGGCCCAGAAGTTTGTGTGGAAAGGGATGAAAAGGGACGTCCGGGACTGGGTTGACTCATGCGTGGCATGTCAACGTGCCAAAGTGCACCGTCACATCAAGGCCCCATTGGAACCATTCGCCATCCCCGAACGGAAGTTTGACCACGTTAACATTGACCTGGTAGGCCCACTGCCCCCTTCACACGGTTTCACTTACCTCCTGACGATGGTGGACAGGACGACCTGTTGGCCTGAAGTGGTTCCGCTGACTTCCACCTCAGCTGTCGATGTGGCCCGGACGTTCATCGGCACATGGGTCGCCCGTTTTGGACCCCCTGCAGACCTCTCATCTGACAGGGGCGCACAGTTCACCTCCGAGGTGTGGAACACGGTTGCCGAGGGCCTGGGAGTCAAACTTCACCGCACCACTGCCTACCACCCCCATGCTAACGGGTTGTGCGAGCGGTTCCACCGCTCAATGAAAGCGGCCATGCGCGCCGGCCTGACCGATGGGGACTGGGTCGATAAGCTACCCTGGGTCATGCTGGGACTAAGGACCGCTCCCAAAGAGGACCTTCAATGCTCTTGGTTTACGGTCAAGTGCTGCGGGTGCCAGGTGATTTCATCCCAGACCCAACGACACCCTGGGCCGCATCCAGGGAGAAGTCCATCTTGCAGGGCACTGCAGGAGCGTTTATGCCTATCCCCACATCGCGACACGGCAGGCCAGTTTCACGGGTTCCCTCCAAGGTGCGCTCGGCTGGTTTTGTCCTTATTCGCCACAATGCCCACCGCGGACCATTGCGCCCTCCCTATGATGGACGTTTAAGGTCCTGCAGCATGGTGACAAGACCATGGTCGTGGACATTGGTGGTAGGCCAGAGACTGTCTCTGTGGACAGGGTTAAGCCTGCCCTCATTGATATGTCCAAGCCATTGGAACTGGCCCAAGCCTCACGGCGTGGCCGTCCTCCTGAGGCATGACCCTCCGGCCCCGTGGGTACCCACTCTGACCCTCCGCCCCCAGCACCTGTGGGCTCTCCAACTGGGTCCACAAGCTCTCATCCCCCCTCTGTTCCAGCTCCTTGCACCCGCAGTGGCCGAGTCAGCATCCCAACCAGGCACATAGACTTTGACTATGGGTGAATTCTGGGGGGGCTTGTGTAGTGTGTTTTACATAATTCACCCATGGAACCATTGTTCAGTTAGCGAGTTCCTAGGGGGGACTCTTTAAAAGGTATGGGAATGCAGTCTGGGTTAAGTTCCGTTTTTTCATTCAGCCGGCTCGCGCCACTCTCGTGTTTGTTTTGAAAGTTTCAATTGCAAGTTCAAATGTCATTAAAGCAGCTTTCGTTAGCACCTTTGTTCGACACTGCGCCTACGACTCCCGTCTCTGCCCGCTACAAGCCCTCATTTTTGTGCACTGGCTAGATTTTCTTGTGCGCCAAGAATGTGCGAGCAGTGCACAATTGCGCACGCGCACAGCTTAGAGGGAACACTGGTTGCAGGTCGAAAGTGAGTCGGCAGTTCACAATGAATGTGCGAACCTGTGCCGGGTCTCCACAGAACTTTTCAGGTGTGCCCACTCGCGGTTCTGCCGATCCGATGGCGGGAGAGTTCGTAAACAGGATGGGCGGGGCGAGTGGTACCACTGCAGATGGGGAATTACCGGAGGGCGGGGCCGATGCGTGCTGCTGGCGAGCAAGAATCTCCGGAAGCGCATCCAACCTTTTTTGGTGGCGCTGAAGCCATTCCTGTTTGTTGTGTATGTAGTAGGAGTTGTAGTAGGATTCAAGAGAGGCACGAACGGTACATTCATAGAGTGTTTACTTAACTTCTTCCTCGGTAGTTCTCAAGCACAAGTACAAGGCTGCACATTGGTATATAGCGACACCGCAGGAAGAGGAGTGTATTACACGACACCACATATTCCCTTTTTGTTAGAATAGGACACAAACAGTAGCATTAATCTTAAATACGCAATAACTCTTCGGTAAGTATGAGCTTATGGAAAACATACATTTCAATATTCATTACCAGATTAAGTGTGTAAATAGTTATCAAAGGTAAGCAATATTGTAAGGAACTATACTCTCATTATCGGTAAGCAAAAGTGTGTAAGCCTTGTAAACGTAAGCAGACTGTATGAAGATCACATCATAAACAAACATGACAATTTTTAAAACAATGAACATTCATCATGTCTTTTTTTTTTTGAACATCACCACATCTTTTCTGTATCTTTTTTTTTTTTTTTTTTTAAAGTCACGTAATCTTGAAACCATGCAGGAGCATGTCGTATTCTCGGTGCACTCGGAGAGGGATGTGGTGAGGGCACAGTTTCAGTTTCAGGTTCAGGTGGCTCAGCACCTTGGTTGCTTGGCAGGAGACAAGCATCAGCATTAGCAGGCTGTGGCGCTGAAGCAGCAGCACAGGTGAAAGAATGGGCAAGGTGGAAAGCATTCCACACCTTTCCATCAGACAGCAGATAAGTGGCTGGACCCTTTTGGGCTACCACTGTCAGTGGCTTGGTGAACTTTGAGTGTCCTTTGGCAATGATTCCAGGTTTGCGGATGCGAACCGCAGAGCCAATCGTGGAAAACCTTGTAGCACCACGGAGCTCAGTGAACACCTCCTCAATGTGTGGCAGTGGGTGACTGTCGATCACCACAGCCTTGTTTGGTTCACGTAAGTCCACACACACACGAAGGCCACCTGTTTTCTTGCTCACGGCCACCAGAGGCGACACCCAGGCAGACGCGTCGACTCTCTCGATGATGCCATCAGTTTCCAGTTTCGTCAGCTCCTCTGACACCTTGTCACGCACGGCATATGGGAGTCTGCGTAGCTTTTGCTGGACTGGAGGGACGTCAGCACGCACTTTAACTTTGTGAATAAAACCTGTAGCAACGCCTAAAGCATTTGTAGTGTTGACGGTGTGACTCATCTCCGATGCGGCAGGTGTTGCAATCTGCCCATCTTGTATGTGAAGGCGAAGTGCAGTGACCAGGTCCATTCCCAGTAGTGGAGTACCTTCAGGAACTATGTAGAAGTCAGTATGTGCACTCTGGTTGCAGTATGTAGCAGTAAGTTGAAGACAGCCCAACACAGGAATTGGCTTCTTCATGTAGGTCACCAGACGTACAGTAGGCTTTGAGAGAGGCATGTGCATGAATGAATGTCTGTAAATTCTCTCTGGCAGAATTGTGACTGCTGAACCAGTGTCCACAAGCAGGTCAGTAGTAATTGACTGTTCATCATTCGCATGGAGAGCAACTGTACACGTAAGGTGCTCTGGGACTGCAGCTGTAGGGGCTACATGACACACAGTAAGGTCTGGGACAGTAACTTCTCTCACTGATTGAGTAGGAATTTCGCTGCGGCACACTTTACTAAAATGTCCAATTTTTTCACATTGGTTGCATTTTGTATTTTTAGCAGGGCATTTGGGGTCATTTGCTAGATGAGAGTTGGAGCCACAACGGTAGCAAATTTTGTGTTGATTCCTTTTATCTCTCGAGCGCTGTGTATGCGTGCTGCTCCGATTCCTTTTATCTCTTTGTTGCACGAGCTTCACAGGAACGTCGGGCTCGTGCACAGGAGCAATAGCATTAGCTTCTGACATAGCGGATTCGATTTGTGTAGCAATAGCGATCGCTTTGTCAAGTTTTAAGTCCGTTTCCAACAGCAAGCGTTCTCTGATCCTCGAAGAGGACATCTTCTCAATGAATTGATCCCTAATCATATCATCAGCAAACGTGCCAAAGTCACAGTTAGCAATTAATTCCCTCAATGCGGCAATGAACTGAGCAGTGGTCTCGCCCGGTCTCTGAGCACGCTGACGGAACTTGCTACGCTCAGCCACGACATTCATCTTTGGTACAAAGAAAGTTTTTAGCGCATCACAGGCAGATTTGTAAGAAGTGCAGCAGTAGTGCGCGTTTTCGTTTGTCCGGCATGTCGTTTGCAGTCAATGCTAGCAGGTAATTTTCGAACATCTGAATCCGCGTGGTGTACAACATCGTAGGCTCACCCGGGGTTTCAAGCAAAGCAGGGGGTTGTGAGATTCCGATCCAAGTCATCCTCGTCGCCAATATGTTGTGTATGTAGTAGGAGTTGTAGTAAGATTCAAGAGAGGCACGGACGGTACATTCATAGAGTGTTTACTTAACTTCTTCCTCGGTAGTTCTCAAGCACAAGTACAAGGCTGCACATTGGTATATAGCGACACCGCAGGAAGGGGAGTGTATTACACGACACCACACTGTCGCTCTCGAACAATCCGTAGAATGGCTGACACGTCACCTGCCAATTCCAGAACGTCCTGACCCCAATGAAACCTCTGGAAATGCCAAAAGAGATTGACTTACCTCACTGATGCAACAAAGCGCAAGCCCCACATTATACGGTTAGATCAACTTTCAAAAAGTTCTGTTCCTCTCTTATTTTGGATCACTATTAGTTATTACTGCAGCAGTGAGTATTTGTCCTGTGTACTACACAAGTTAATGGACACACTTTACCTGTGCGTCATGTCACGGTCGCCGTGGCGACCAGTCTGCCGCGCCCCCGAACTCCAGCCTTAAGTAGCAGACCAGCAATCAGCTGATCTGCTACAGCTTGAGTTCAGGGGCGCGGCAGACTGGTCGCCACGGCGACCGTGACACGTCATGTGTATTTGGTATATTGTTTCTCTAAGTACAACTACTATCCATTAAACGTCTTTATTTTGAGTAACACCTCGGTGGTTTATTTCATAATGATGTGACATTCTGTGTGTAAACTGTGTGGTTGTTGGACAGAAAACAATTACAAATAACTTAAATAATAATAATAATTTACTTTCAGAAAAACAAACTCACATTGGTCCTAAATACATAAGAGTAAATAAATAATGTTCCACAAAATGTAGCAAAAATATACCAATATTTCCATAAAACTGGAAAACACAAACTGGAAATTCATTGAGATCTTAATGAAGTAAAATGTTTTCCTTTGACAAAACCAAAGGAAACATTGCAGAGATATCACTGCTCTGGCAATTTGTCCATGAGCATACCAAAAAAGATCAGGAACCGCTCCGTTTTGGCCTCAGTTTCCTCGTTCCTTTTCTGCACTCTGGCAGAATCCTGTTTCAAAAAGAGTGTATCATGCTTCCTTTTTTTCTGGGTGATTTGGGATTTGGTGCCGAAGTGGAAGATGCCGACGAGGTGCCTGGTGGTGTGGATGGTGTGGTAGCTGTGATGGTGGCCAGCTCTTCAACGAGATGTTCTACATTGGCCTTTAGGTTGGATGGAAAAAAACAAGGATAATTACTAAATACCAGTGTATTGTACAACAACAACTGTGTATAGGGTGCTGTACATAAAGAAAACGTTACTGGTGGGTTCAGTTCCTGCTCCTCTCAAATTACCATTGGTGATTCTGTGCGTTCAGGTGGGGTGAAAGACGCCACCAATACTGGTGGGTCAACCGATGGCCTACCACAGAGAACCGCATGCATGGCCTCATAATAATGCTAGTTTGATGCTGTCTGTTCTCCATTACAGGTGCCTGATCCAATTTTGGGCATTTTTAGGTTCTGCAATCGCAACACTCACAGTAACATGACACTGTAATATATTGTGTATCTATTTGAAACAGGATATACTTAAAACAGCTCACGGGTTAGGATGATGTAGATCAAATTGGATTTTGCAATACCTTGTATTTCATTTTTAATTTTTCCCATGTTTTTGCTGCTTGTTGTCCTGTGATTCTCCCCTCCAAGCTTCGACAGCTTTCCCAACTTTTTCTTTGTGACCTGCTCATCATTTTCTGCCCTGAATTTGATCAGGGCTTTGGTTTGCTCCACAGTCCCTGAAACTTTAGCCCTCATGACCACATTAGACTCAAGTTGTTCACTAATAGGCCGATGCAACTTGATGTGAGACAGGAAATTATACAATGTGTTCTGGATAATTATTTAATAGTGAATAAATACACATACCTGACATGTTATTCTTATGGCTGTAAGAGCCTTCCATTGGCGAGCATCACATATGCTTTAGAATTGTCTCCACATTTGGACAACTGTTTGATAAGGTAAATAGTTTATTTAATATGCGTTGACAGAGAAGACAGTGGACCATGTGAGAGTTATTTGTTACATCTGTATTTCCACGTGAAATACGGGGGCATTCCTCATGATTCATGATGAGAACTAATGCATTGTGACAGTTACGGAATGCCTACCTCCCCTCTGCGTCAATAATGTATTTGATCTCGCATGAAAGCATCATATTGTAAATAAAACAGGACACTCAGAATTGTGTGCAGTAAACAATCGCAATGACATATATCTATAATGTTATTGTGACTATGCTGCTTTAGCAACTGGCCAAGTAGATGTAAAGGGATGACTCGTTTAAGATAAAAACAGGGATAGGCTAAACTCTGATATTCTGCACAATTATCCAACTCTACGGTTTGGAGTGTGCGGCTCTCTCAGTAGAGTTGTGCACTGTGTGAAGTAGCGATTTTTCAATGTTCATGTTTTACCGCGAAAATATGGTTTTCGATTGCATCTATGTCTAACTAAAATATTTCAATATATTTTGTTGCAAATACATGCGTAGTTCTGGCAAAGGACTTACATTTGTGCAGTTCCTTTCCAGCCATGTTTGTTGATATTGAGAATTCGCAAAGTCTTCTGGGAAGTCACTTCGTTCTAAGTCAGCTCCGGACCTCTCTCTATCTGAAGTGATTATTTTATGGGTTGAAGGGCACTTCTCCCTTGGTCCTGAGAGTATTGGGACACATTACACTTGCATGTGCACGCGCAAAACCAAGTGACTAGGGCAAATAGCTAGGGAAAGTGAGAAGAATGGGACTCAGCACAAATCTAAGCCAGGTTATTAGGGAAAGTAAATTGACTGAGTGAGTACTTATTTTCTCCTCAAAATGCACGGATTACGTGTTTATTTTCCTGCACTTGCTTTATAAAAGTAGCATTTTCTGACCATTGCGATGTTTTTTTGTTAATTTATTTAATTAAAATTTTAGTGTTTCTGAATGCCAATATGTTGCACTTCTAATGACCTTACAATTGCTTCATGTTTGTGATTAGAGTTTTTTTCTAAAGAATAAATATAAATGTAAATGGGAATGGTCTGCATTTATATAGCGCTTTTCAAGTCAATGAAGACCTCCCAAAAGCTTTACAATGAGTTTCACACTTTTCCATTTCACACACAATTAACCGATATCAGCTAGGAGGGAACCAGCTGTTGAATGGTAAAAAAAACTACTAGATTACACAGTTACTAAAAAAAACCCACCCGTTAAGTAATGTTAAGTAATTTTTAATGATTGGCGCAAATAAATGTCGTATGATCCCATCTTCTCTCCCTCCCTATAATCGCACTCCTGCAGTTTACTTCCTGCTGCTGGCTCATGAAACTCTGCATCTTTTGCCTTAACAGGCATGTTCTAAGTCAACTCGTGATAAAATATTTATCTGGCCCGTGGCCTCTGTTGTTAAAGTAATAATATGTGGCCCGCCAGTTTTGTTGACTGCCGTATAAAATAAATTCGCACCCAGAAATGTTTTATATATATATATATATATATATATATATATATATATATATATATATATATACTGGACTGTCTCAGAAAATTTGAATATTGTGATAAAGTTCTTTATTTTCTGTAATGCAATTAAAAAAACAAAAATGTCATACATTCTGGATTCATTACACATCAACTGAACTATTTCAAGCCTTTTATTATTTGAATATTGCTGATTTTGGCTTACAGCTGAAAAAAACTCAAAAATCCTATCTCAAAATATTAGAATACTTCCTCAGACCAAGTCAAAAAATAATTTTATAACAGCAAAACTAAATCAAACATTTGAAAATGTCCATTGATGCACTCAGTACTTGGTTGGGAATCCTTTTGCACGGATTACTGCATCAATCCGGCGTGGCATGGAGGCAATCAGCCTGTGGCATTGCTGAGGTGTTATTGATGCCCAGGATGCTTCGATAGCGGCCTTCAGCTCATTTGCATTTGTAGGTCTGGTGTCTTTCATCTTCTTCTTAACTATACCCCACAAATTCTCAATGGGGTTCAGGTCTGGGGAATTAGCAGGCCAATCAAGGACAGTGATGCCATGGTCAGTGCACCAGTTACTGGTGGTTTTGGCACTGTGGGCAGGTGCCAGATCATGCTGGAAAATGAAATCCTCATCTCCATAGAGCTTTTCAGCAGATGGAAGCATGTAGTGCTCTAAAATCTTTTGGTACACAGTTGCATTTACTCTGGACTTGATGAAACACAGTGGACCAACACCAGCAGCTGACATGGCTCCCCAAACATTGCTGACTGTGGGAACTTCACACTGGATTTCAAGCAACTTGGATTTTGCTCCTCTCCAGCCTTTCTCCAGACTCTGGCGCCTTGACTTCCAAATGAAATGCAAAACTTGCTTTCATCTGAAAAGAGGACTTTGGACCACTCTGCAACTGTCCAGTGCTTCTTCTCCATAGCCCAAGTCAGACGCTTCTTCCGTTGTCTTGAGTTCAGAAGTGGCTTGACCATGGGAATACGGCTATTGTAGCCCATTTCCCGGACACGTCTGTGAAGTGTGGCTTTTGTTACCTGGACTCCAGCTTCAGCCCACTATCTTTGAAGCTCCCCCAAATTCTGGAAGCGGCTCTTCTTCACAATTTTGTTAAGGCTGCGGTCATCTCTTTTGGTTGTGCAGCGTTTCCGGCCACATTTTTCACTTCCAACAGACTTTTTGTGGATATGCTTTGAAACTGCACTCTGTGAACAGCCTGCTCTTTGAGAAATTTCTTTTTGTGTCTTACCCTCCTGATGGAGGGTATCAATGATGGTCCTCTGGACAGCAGACAGATCAGCAGTCTTCCCCATACTTGTGATTTAGTTTACTGAACCAAGCTGAGTGTTTTTAAGGCTCAGGAAACCCTCGCAAGGTGTTTCGAGTTAATTAGATGATTCAGGTGATTAGTTGAATAGCCTACTTGTATACTTTTTCATGATATTCTAATATTTTGAGATAGGATTTTTGAGTTTTCTTAAGCTGTAAGCCAAATTCAGCAATATTAAAATAATAAAAGGCTTGAATTAGTTCAGTTGATGTGTAATGAATCAAGAATGTATGATATTTTTGTTTTTTTAATTGCATTACAGAAAATAAAGAACTTTATCACAATATTCTAATTTTCTGAGACAGTCCAGTATATATATATATATATATATATATATATATATATATATATATATATACATATGCACGAAAGTAAAATTCACCATTTCACCAGTTGATCGCAGTAGCCCCCTTTGGTCACCTTTCCGTTTGCTTTCTGTGAGAATTTTAGCCCACCCCATCTCCGACATGGCGGCTGTAAATAACAAAAGGGAAACAACTGCGTCTGCCCAATTTGCCTAGAGCAGTGGTCGGCAACCTATGACACGCATGCCAGCAGTGGCACGCGAGGGGTTAACCAGTGGCACGCAAGCGCATGGCAAAATAATACAAATAACAATGGGTTTTTTAAAGCGCATTTTACCTGAAATTTAGACATTTTCAGTTGTGCACTGGGTTTACGGTAGCGCCCCTCATCCTCTGCTTCGTGTGTGAGTGCGTGCGTGTCTGTGCCGCACCTCGCAGAGGAGGAAAGATCCGTGTTTTAACGCAGCCACAGGAACACCGGCGCGCGATAAATGAATGAATCATGACGGCTCTTCCAGCGAAAAAATCTTGTTCTTTTCAGCCAGCCTGGACAAATGACTGGGGCTTTGTGCAAAAAAAAAATTACCGTGCTGTTAGTGCATTATACCTCGAGAGCGTTGTACGTCGCACTTCAAGTGTTAAACGTCATTACGAGACGAAACATGAGCATGAATTCAAGGATAAGTCTGACAAGGTGGATACATTAAAACGCGCTGTGTCCAGGTACAGCCAACAAACACAGACTCTGTAAACCTTTATCACTGCTAAAAACACCACCACTGAAGCAAGTTATCACATTGCTCACTGCATAGCAAAGCACGGGAAACCATTTTTATCTGCGACCAAATCAGATGTTATTTCTGTTGCCCTTATTTTCTAGTAGCCTTCTACCGTGCTGCTGTAATTTCAAGTTTTGATATTTTCTGCAATAAGGTTTCTTTGATAAATGGTATGGTAGCTGTCCATATCACTTGTTTTTGATTGTAGTTCATTGTTGATGAAGAATGGTCCATTCTGGTCAATTCTTGTGGTAAAAAGTTGAAGTCATGGATCGCTACAGGCTTTTCCACATGTTGCTCACATCCATTTTTTAGTTTATTGATGAACAAAAATAGTAGAAGATAAATTGGTCAGTTATACGATTTCAATATATATCTTTTTTGTATATCGGACATGTGTTAAATTACAGCTTTGTTGGATACAAAAAAAATTGTGCGAGTCATTGATTCTGGTGTGGCACACTGATTTATAAGAAAATTTGAAAGTGGCACTCCACACCGAAAAGGTTGCTGACCCCTGGCCTAGAGACTGTGGCTGTTTTAAATGAATATAATAACAAGAGGCACTGCCAGACAAAACATGCTGACAACAAAAAGCTTACTGGAAACGAACACTGTGAAAAGGTGAAGAAACTGGAGGCGGCATCTAACGGCAGAGCAGCGCTTTTTCACGAGACCCTGCGAGTCAAATGAAAATTCTACGAAGGCAAGTTACGATGTTGCGACTCTGATTGCCAAGCACTGCAAACCTTTCATGGAGGTTGGATTTATTAAAAACTGTTCAAAGAATGCCAGGTTGAATAGTCTAAGCTCACACATATTCACTTGACCAAATCTGGCCCGCTTTCTAAAAAATTAGGACACCCTGCCTTATTCTGATGTAGGTGATTAAATGATTTGACCATTGGAGGGCAGCAACTGACTTGGCGTGTCTAATCTACCGGATATCTCAACCCCGAAGAAGAACTTTCCTCATTTGTTGACGTATTAACCGGATATCTCATATTAACAGGATATTTCGTTCATAACTTTTCCGGGACAGGTTTTCTCTTACTTACTTATTTAGGAAACGATGACAAATGAACCAGCGTCGTCTCTCAGGTTATCTGAAATCAAGGACCCGGTGGTCCTGTTCGAGTGCTACAGCACCGAGGACATCCGTGACATGGGGCGGAAAGTCCGCGGGGAAATCGAGCACAAGAAGGAGGAATTAAGACAAATGGTGGGCGAGCGCTACCGCGACCTAATAGACGCCGCCGACACAATCTGCGAGATGAGGCAGAGCTCGGAGAGTGTTGTCAAGTCCATTCAAGATTTGGACCAGTACTGTCACCGCCATAAAAAAGCCAAAGACTGCGTCAACAGCTGCAGTCCGGAGGTAAACGCAGCTACCTTTTCTTTGTTTCTCCGCTATAGAAAACCTTTTCAGTTAGGACCGTACAGTATACACCAGTGCTTTTCAATTATTTTCTGTCTGCCTCGATATTTTTTTAAAAAGTGATCACATATTTTGGGGGATAAGACAGTGATTGCTTGATATTGGTAACCAGTGTTGGGCGCATTACTTTAAAAAAAGTAATCGGTTATATTTACTCACTATTTCTTCCAAAGAGTAAGCGAAATACTCTATCGTAAAAGTAACTAGTTATCAGGGAAAGTAACAGTTTGTGTTCCTTTAAAAGGAAGTTTGTGTAAGTCAAAGAATTTAAAATTGTCTGTGCAGTATTCAAGTCAGTTAAATGGAGAAGAACCGTTCTGTTACAGAACCTGGTTATATTTATCAATAAATAAACAGCAATATAATAAAATAACAATAAACACTAAACAATGTAAGTGAGGTTTAATCAATAGAATGTAAAAATAGGTAGAAACTGAAGAACCCAAAGAAAAAAATAACAAAAGAAAAAGAGAGATTAAAAAATAAAATTTTCATGCATCCATCCATTATCCTCAGTAGGGAGCCCATCCCAGCCGTCTTCCGGCAGTGGGAAGGGGACACCCTTATGGTTGCCAGTTCATTTTTTTATTTTCATTTTTATGTAAACACATTACCACTGAAAAAAAAACCCACAGGAAATACAGATGAGAGTAGAAAAAAGGCATCTAAATGTGAATGGTCTGCATTTATATAACGCTTTTCAAGACCTCCCAAAGCGGTTTACAATGTGCTTCACACGTTTCCCTTTTACACACCAACTAACCGATAGCAGCTTGAAGGGAACCAGATGTATATTGGTAAAAAAAATGACTAGATTACACTGTTACTGAAAAAACACAGCTGTTATGTAATGTAATTTTTAATGATTGGCGCAAATAAATGTCGTATGATCCCACCCTCTCTCCCTCCCTTTAAGTGCACTCCTGCGGTTTACTTCCTGCTGCTGGCTCATGAAGCTAGGCATCTTTTGCCTTTAAAAGTGTATCAATATTGGCTGTCATATCCTGGTAAATGCTTCTCGGCCTTTTGGCTAAGATCAAGTGTAGGAGGTCGCTGGTTCAAGCCTCGGCCGAGTCATACCTATGACTTACAACATTGGTACTCATTGCCTCCCTGCTTGGCGCTCGGCATTAAGGGTTGGAATTGGGGGGTTTGGTCACCTAATTACTTCCAACATAGAAGTTGGGTGTAAAATGGCGGCGCCCTGTTTGGCTGCAGCTGCATCGGCTCGCTACAGTTTAACTGTAAGGGTCAAGTGTATCGACATTTCGTTCTGTGTACATGGTTACAAAAAATGACAGTAAAAGTAAATTCAAATTCGAATTCTTTATATGAAATACTTTTCCAAGCCTATTGCAGACTCATGGAGTACTTTGTTTCTGGGGATTTCTTGCCTAAATTTAATTACCATTGATATGTGGCGACACAGTATTCAACAACAAGTGCACAAAATATAAAAAGTGCCTAATTGTGTTTAAAGTTTGGTAGACATTCAATATAACGAGAATAGGGGAGAGAACCTAAACTTCAGATAAGAAATTCCAACCTGTTCCAAAGCTCTTACGTTTTATAAAATATCCAAGGTTACAAAAGCAGATCCGCCTTTAAAGGCTGTGGAAAATCAAAGAACAGCAATATGATTGATCTATAGTGACAGATTTAAACATTGCAAAATACTCAAAACAACGAACAACAGTGAGGTATATTAGTTTAAACAACAAAGTGGCATCCTGAGTGATCTCTTCTGGAGGTATCCAATATTTAAGGTGGAAGGTAAAAAGGTATCATTAAGATAATAAAATCAGTATTTCATATATTCTCCGCTTTATCCAAGTATGGCTATGTTCGACATTTGTAAACAAACTTGACCTGTCTTTTTCTGTAGTGTGAAATGGCCACTCACATTTGAATGGAATTATCTCCATTTAGTGTTAAGTTGAATGGAATTATTGCCATTTAGTGTTAATGATTTCAAAGACTCCGTTATTTAGTTCCAATCTTGGTATCATTTTGTAAGGCAAAGGCCCGTGACCCACTCAAGACTTTTGGGTCCCAACCCACCATTTGAGAAACACTGTTTAAAAAGTTGAAAATAAGAAAAAGAATCTATCAAGTGTGTGTGTTAACAATGCCCAACTGAGTTCAAAGCGCCCTTGTTCTTTATTTTCTACTGTGCTTATTTGCTTTCATCATACTTTATGCAAATATGTCCAGGTGGAACACATTAAGTACCGTCGTAGGAATGACTGGTGCGGGGGTCAAATACATTCACACGTTTTTTTTGTTGTTTTTTTTGTTAAGTGTACCAAGAAAATTGTGAAAGTAAGAAAAGGTTTGCCTCAAGTCCAGACGGCAACCTAAAAGAAAGATGAAAAAGCAAAAGTTTATTCAAGCACATCTAAGAAATGCTCGTTCTTGCATGTGCATCATGAACGAGCTGACTGAGACAACATAAGCCAGGAGATAGTGGCAGGGACCAAAAAGTTCAAAATTTCGAGCAGCTCCTTAAAAACAGAATAAATGTATCAGTGCTATCTATCTATCTACCCTGGTCATATCCCTCGCGAGGGGTGACCGACAGCAAGACAAACACATACACAAAATAAAGAGAAAAAGTAGCAAAGACCAGGAGAGGTCATCGGAGATGTGCAGACCCAGGAATTTGAAAGAGTGGACTGTCTCTACACAGTCTCAGTTTATAATGAGTGGTGCTGGGTTCCTGCCTTTCCTCCTGTATGAGTTTTGTTTTTTTGGTCTTCAATATGAGGTGGTTTTTCGAACACCACGTTGTCAGTAACTCCACCTCATCCCCTTCAGAGATAGGTCAATCATGATAGTATCGTTGACGAACTTTACAATTGTGTTTGTGAGGTGGGTCGGTGAGCAGTCGGAGGTGTAGAGGGTGAAACCAACCATGCCCCACTTTGCATCAACAAGGCTGTGGAGGTTGTCAGCAGTATCATGTTCCTAGGGGTGCACATTACAAACAAACTCACCTGGTCCGTGAACACTGCATCACTGGTTAAGAGGGCACAGCAGCGCCTGTACTTCCTGCGGAGGATGAGGAGAGCCCACCTGCCCCGACCTTCCCTCATCGCATTCTACAGGGGCACCATAGAGAGTATCCTGACCAGCTGTATCTCTGTGTGGTGTGGAGGCTGCAGCGCTACCGACTGGGGTAGTGTGAGGAGGGTAACGAGGACAGCAGAGAAAATAATCGGGACTACACTTCCCTCCATTCAGGACATTGGCCAGAAGCGCTGCCTATCCCATGCTAAGAACATTATCGGGGACCCCTCTCACCCCCATCATGGACTGTTCACTCTGCTAGCCTCTGGGAAGAGGTACTGCAGTGTGCGGTGCAGGACCACCAGGTTCCGCAGTAGTCTAGTCCCCCTGGCCATTGGACTGTTAAATGGTCAATCTAACATATAGTTAACCTAAATCTAAACGGCTGCTAATCTGACTTTTTGCACTACTGGCAGTTCTTTATAGCTTGCCACTCCTTGCACATCTGCTCTCTGCACTATTGTACTTACAGCGTTATTGTTACAGTGTTAATGTTACTGTTTACCTGACTTGTTAACCTGACTGCCCATTTTGCACATCTGGTTAGCTACTCCTCTTGCACTATCGGCACTATGGTAAAATACTATACGTAGCCATAATACAATACAACTTTTACTTATATCTGTACATTCAAGGAAACTGTGCGGGTCAGATGTATCGACATTTCGTTCTGTATACACGTGTACTAGAATGACAATAAAGTAGATCTGAATCGGAATCTGAAAAGCGGAGGGCTCAGTACACATCCTTGGGGGGAGCCGGTGCTCAGTGTTGGGGTGGGAGAGAGATGGTTGCAGAGTTTCACGGACTGTGGGCGGTTAGAGAGGAAGTCCATTATCCAGTGGCAGATAGAGGAAGCGAGTCCTAAGTGAGTGAGTCTCTCCACCAGGATCTCCGGGATAATGGTATTGAAGGCTAAGCTGAAGTCCAGAAAGACCATTCTGACGCAGCTCCCCGGGTGGTCCAGTTGGTTCAGCGCCGTGTGAAGTGCGGTGTTTATGGCGTCATCAATGGAGTGGTTTGCCCTAAAGGCAAACTGGCGGGGGTCCAGTGTGGGTGGTAGGGAGTCCTTGATGTGCTGGGACACCAACCCTTCAAAGCACTTCATGACCACAGACGTGAGTGCCACATGCCTGTAGTCTTGAGGCTTTCCACTGCTGACTTCTTGGGAATGGGAATGATGGTCGAGGTTTTGAAGCAGGGTGGGACGGTAGCCTGTGACGGGGACTGGTTGAAGATGGTGGTGAAGACCACAGCCAGCAATTCGGCACAGTCCCTGAGTACACTCCCTGGTACTCCATCTGGGCCAGCTGCCTTTCTAGGGTTTACAGTTTTCAGCACACGCCTCACTTCATGCTCCTTAAGTGTCGGTGTGTTGTTGGTGGGTGTGGTGTGACTGTTGGTGGCCTTCCAGCTTTAAAGCGGGCAAAGAACTGGTTAAGCATCAGCCCCAACAGTTGCATGGTTGTTTCCGCTGTAGTTTGTGATGTGTTGTAGACCCTGCCACATCCTCTTAGAGTAATTTCCAGCAAAGAAGTGCTCGATCCTCCTCATGTAGGCTGCCTTTGCATCCTTAATGCCTCTCTTCAGGTCAGCCCTGGCCATGCTGTAAAGAGCCTTGTCTCTAGACCTGAAGGCGGTGTTGCGGTGTTTGAGGTGGGTGCGCACCCCGCTGGGCATCCAGGGTTTTTGGTTTGGGTAGACCCTGATTTTTTTATTTACTGTGACGTTTTCCATACAGTGCCTAATGTAAGATAATACAGTGTATTCCTGGAGGTCATGATGTACAAATACCTCCCACCAAGTCCGATGAAAACAGTCCTGCAGCTTAGAGTGAGCTCCTTCAGGTCGTGTTTGTATTTTCCATGTTGCAGGCTTTGTTTTCCTCCGGATGGGGTGAGGAACAGACAGATATGGTCGGGTCCAGCTAGATTTGGGAGGGGGAAAGGTCTGTACACATGTTTGATGTTACTGTACACACGGTCCAGGGTTTTTTTTCCCCCCCTGGTTGCACAGTCGACGTATTAAATGAATTTGGGAAGTACAGTTGGGATGTGCAAGCTGCTGTTTATTGATAGCAGCAAGCAGGAGATTTAGTGCTATGCTAACGTTAGCATCTGGTGGAACGTAAACAGCAATCACAATGACCACAGTTGGCTCTCTTGTTAGAAAGCCTTTTCAAAAGTAAAAAAATAGCTTATTTTTACGTTTTGGCACTCGGGGACAATGCTTCTGAAAACGTATTTATACGTAATGACACAGAATAAGTTAATCTATTCTAGTCATCCGCAGGTGAAATACCAAACCTCACAATCTGTGACTGCAAATCCATATTTTTATTATTGTCCAATAGAGGCAGTGGCAGGACAAGTTCTACACTATGGCATCACAGATCAAGCTCCTCTTGGAGATTCCCGAGCGCATCTGGAGTGCCATGGAGGCTTATCAGTACCTTCAGGCAACACAACTCTACCTGATGTGTTGCCGTCTGCACCATCTGCTCCAGTTAGAAACGGCCACTGCGGGTCATTACAGTCCTGCTCTGGCCCGCTTCCCTATTCTTGTCCGCCATGTCGCCACCACTGGTCACTTCAGGTACTGTACTCACTACTTTTCTTAAGTGTTATTGTAACTGATATATTTGTAATTGAATTGCAGCGGTAACTCTTAACACGAGCTTTATGCGTTCCAGGAATGTGCTCTCAGCTCTAATTGCTTGTGTAACGAGTGAATTTCCCCCGCCCCGATTTTTTTTCTTTTTAAATCATTAAAACGATTAAGACACGATCTCATTAGCTCTAATCTGGATCATCTTGGTCACTGGTAGCACACTACAACCTCATCGTAGATTGCTAATATAGTTGCGGTATTCTACATAGTCTGTCTTTCTGTGTGTAAATAGGTGCCGCATTGTGCTTGTATGATTTAGATAGATCTATTTTATTTGTCATTCTTGTACACACGTATACAGAACGAAATGTCTACACATCTGACCCGCATATATCCATTTCCATATATGTATAAATAATACATATGGAGTTTATTATTGCTTAATAAAGAAGATTTGCTATTATTATTTAAGGAGAGCAATTGGCGGATGTTGAGAAGTATCAGATTGAGAGACTGCTAATGATTCATAAGCACTTACTGGTAATTAAAGTTACTTTAATTTAAAAAAAAAAATGTACACACAAAAAACATTTTACAGCAGATTTTTTTGTTTAATTATTTTCTTGCATGTGGTAGTTTGCATGCACATACGAACTGATGCAATCACGAGTGATGAGCGGTCTCTAGTTGTATTCACTCGGACTGCTCGTGAACTGGATTTTCCTTTTGTATAGCGAGCATGATTTTTGTTGCAAATAAAATTTGTGTACCCAAATTCTCGTGTTTTGGAGGTGCTTGTATAAAGTGGTACCACTTTAGTAACTATTTGAATTATTTTGAGCAGTTGTTCTCAACTGTTATGCCTTGAGGATCCATCATCCCAGCCTAATTTCAAGCTGCGAACCAAATCAAGAAAACATTTCCGCTTCTCAAGTTTATTGAGTCAAAGGCAGTTTAAACTCGAGATAAAAGAATACAGACACTGCCTCACTTATGAATGAGAGGTTCCGGATGATGGTTCGTAAGTTGAATTTGTTTGTAATTTGCATCAGTGCTATATTTTGTATGAAATGCATGTTTTGGGTTTATATAAGTATGTTTAAGGCTTGTATAAGTAACCTGCATTGTTTTGTACTAAAAAATAAACATTTTTTTCGTAAGGCGAATGGTCGTAAGTAAGGGAGCGTCTGTAAACTAACATTTCATTTAACTGTTGACAAACAAACATGTGTCTTTATGTCACCCAACACTAAAATGTCATGCCACATATCATTGGAAAGCTTAAACTTTTGGGATTCAATTGACGTTCAGTCATAAACAAGGTACCCGAAAACTCTATACCTGGGATCCCTCACTAATAATGTCCCCTGGTATTCAGGATATAAGATTGTCCAGTTACATTCGCGAGAGTCCAGTAAAACTGTGTAACTTATTTATTCCAAAACGCACTATACTGCCGACAGATTAAAAAAAAAAAAAAATCGACTTTAAAGCATTTGTGCATCGTTTGATGTTCCTTGTTGTAATACACCTGTTTCGCCCCAAAATTTCCTTTTTAAAAGTAAAAAAAAAAAACTAGTGAGATCGTTTCCAATAGCCTTTGACCTTTTGATTGACACCACTCTCGGACCATTACAAGATAACAAGATACCCAAAAACTATGAAGCCGGTATAACTCACTCAAAAGTCATGTAATATTCCACTCGTGAAACGGTTCCCTGCAAAGATGGTCAGGGAAAAGTTCCAGATTCATTTGACGATCATTGTTGTTTGGCTCCATAACACCCCTTTAAAAATAAACAGACTCCTCAGATGTTTTATGATATAGCCGTTAGCAATTTGACCACTCTTAGCCAATTGTAAGCTTTTTTTTCACTATCCTTCACTGTCCTTAGCCTGCCACAGCATATGGATGCATGTATTGAGATAAATGGTGCATTCATATGACCAACTCTGGCTTCAGAAATCTTCAGCTAATAGTGACACACTGGTTAGCCTACAAAATTCCCAACATAAATTTAGGCCACTTTTCGGGTGTATATTCAAATCAGACCTGTATACAAACTCAGAATCCATTTTTCAAACTATTATTACAAGTCCACAATCAGTGATTGACTTCTGGAAAGAGACGTCAAACATTTACAATTCTTTCAAAATGTTTAAATGACGTCTAAAGTAAAATGTACGGTTCCAGAGGTTATAGGGCTGCAAACTGGTTGTCTCCAAACGGCCACTTTTGGAAACACTTTGACATACCTTTAGAAAAAAATGTTTAGAATAAAATGTTTGTATTTTCAGACTGTGATTAAATTTGGCCAGGAACCAGGTAAGGCTCAATGCTACAGTATTTACCAGCTAAAATGCCCATGCTACACCCATTTGCAGGCCAAATTGGGGCGAAAATAAAAACCTTTTGTTTCTGTGTGTTCCAACTTGGATTACTCATTGTTAGTAGCTCTTGCAGTGACAAAACCTGAGAGTGTTACCTTTCAAAGAGACCAATACCTTCCATATTCTCCAAACGGTTAAAGAACAGCATTCAATTTACTTTTATTCTAGGCGATTTTTACCGGTAACGTATGGTGTTGAATACAAAAGGACATCAATGAAATCCATCCACCCATCCATTATCTGCACCGCTTATCCTAATAGGTTCGCGGGGGTGCTGGAGCCCATCCCAGCTATCTCTGGGCAGTGGGCAGGGGACACCCTGAACTTTTTGCCAGCCAGTCGCAGGGTACACAGAGATAGACAACTCACTCGCTCAGTCACACCTAGAGACAATTTGGACCGGCAAATTAACCTGCCATGCATGTTTTTGGAATGTGGGAGGAAACCGGAGTGCCTGGAGGAAACCCACGCAAGCACGGAGAGAACATGCAAACTCCTCACAGGAAGGGTGGTAGCTGGATCCATGACCTCAGAATTGTGCCACGCACGCGCTAACCACTGCGATGCCTCTCCTCCCTTAATAAAATTCAAAATGCTTCAAATGCAATAAAAAAGGCAAAGCAAAAAAAGCAATTATTTTGTTGGGCCTGGCTGCTGTTGTGTTGTCCACCAAAAGGTTACCTAAACTTGCGCGCCTGCGATCCATTATCCCTGATTGCATGTTGCCAAAGACAGGCGTTGAGAAAGCAAATTTGTGTCATATGTGCCGGACTTTTTCCCGTTTATTTTTTCTTGCCTAAAATGAACAGCACCCACTTAGCCACAATCCATTATTAATGGTCAACTGTTGGTGCAGAGTGGATGTCAAAAAGGGGGGGTTCGAATATCGCAGGGGATTCGGGTCCCCGTTGACCATTATCAACTGACTACAGTGTGTGGGTTTCGCCATGCTGAACATGTGTAAACAAACTTACCCGTATTTACCCGTCTTTTTTTGTGGTGTGAAATGGCAGGTGTCAACTCACATTTGCAAGGCATTATCAAAATCTTTTTTCTCAGAGTCCAAGGGATTCTCAGTTATTTTTGGCTTGTGACCCACTGAAAAAATAGGTCAACAGAATTTTGGCGGGCCAGATTATATAAGTATGTTTAAGGTTTATTTAAGTATGTTTAAGGCTTGTATAAGTAATCTGTATTGTTTTGTACTGAAAAATAATATGCTCTATAAAGATAAAGTGAAGTTTAACTTGTGGAAGATGGGCTTCAAGAGATAGGCTACTTCCTCCTCCGTGGTAGAAAGTGGCTGAAAAAAAGCGATCCAACAATTTTCTCTACCACATCACGCTTTCTTTTTCCACTTTTATTTCAAATGAAACGGCTCACCTCTTCTTTACACTTTACACCAGACATGTCCAAAGTCCGGCCTGGGGGGGTAGACTGTGTGATGACAATGGTAAAAAATATCTGTCCTGAGAAGCAGCAAGAGTTTGCCAAAGTCTGCCTGGCACATAACGCTGTGGCGCGCATGATTGAGGAGGTGTCATCGGACATCAAAAGACAATTGGGAGTCAGAGGAAAGGAGTTTGACTTTCTCACTAGCTTGCCACGAAAGCACAAACGCATCTGACACTGCTCAGTTACTTATTTTTTTGAGAGGAGTGGACAACGAAATTAATATTACTGAAGAACTACTTGACCTACAGAGCCTGAAAAACCAAAAAAGAAACAACAGATTCATTCTCTTCTGTTCGCGCTGCCATGGATAACATGAAATTCCAGTGGAATAAAATTTCTGTGACAATTACGGATGGCGCGCCATCGATGACTGGCAAACAAAGCGGAATAGCAACAATAATAAGTAACAATGTAAGTGAAGAAGGAGGGAAAACTGTAAAACGCCATTGCATCATTCATCAGCAAGTTCTGTGTGCTAAACATCTCTGATACGAACATGTTATGGGACCGGTGATAAAATCAATTAACTATATCCGCTCCAGACCGCTATGCCACCATCAGTTCCAACAGTTTCTCAGCGAGATTCATGCGGAATATGGAGATGTTGTCTATCACAATGACGTGAGAGGGCTCAGTCGGGAATCTGCACTGTCACGCTTCTACTCACTTAGGCAAGAAATCGGTGAGTTTTTGGCTGAAAAAGGACAACCTATGGGAGAACTAAGTGACCTTATTTGGCTGGCTGATTTGGGGTTTCTAGTTGACATTACAAAGCATCTTAATGCCCTCAACACCAGTCTCCAAGGACCAGAGGCAGTATAAGCCAACTATATTCACATGTCAAGGCCTTTGGAATCAAGCTGCAACTGTTTGAAAAACACCTGTCGTCGACCCAGCCCAGCACTGCACACTTTCCATCGCTGCAAGAAATCATGGCCAGATTCCCACAGAGCGATGTCAGTGTGCAAACTAGGAGGTACGCGTCAGATATTTCATCTCTGGCTAAAGAGTTTAAACAACACTTTCAGGACTTTGCAGCAACCGAGAAGGAGATCAATCTTTTTTCCTCACCTTTCTCCGTGGACACAGATGATGTTCCAGACCATTTGCAGCTGGAGGTCATTGAGCTGCAGTGTGACGCAGAGATCTGGGGTCGGCACCAGCAGCTTACTCTCGCCAACTTTTACCTACAGCTGAACAAGGACAGGTTTCCAGAGATTTGAGCATTTGGTAAGAAAATGCTAAGCTTGTTTGGGTCGACGTACAGTGCATTCGGAAAGTATTCACAACGCTTCACTTTTTCCACATTTTGTTATGTTACAGCCTCATTCCAAATTGTATTAATTTAATCTCTTATCTAACAATTCTACACAAAATACTCCATTATGACAATGTGAAAAAGTTTTTTTTTTTTTTTACTTTTTTTGAATTTATTAAAAATAGAAAACTAAGGAATCACATTTACATAAGTATTCACAGCCTTTGCCATGAAGCTCAAAATTGAGCTCAGGTGCATCTTTTTTCCACTGATCATCCTTGAGATCTTTCTACAGCTTAATTGGAGTCCACCTGCAGTAAATTCAGTTGATTGGAGATGATTTGGAAAGGCACACACCTGTCTATATAAGGTCCCACAGGTGAGTGTGCATGTCAGAGCACAAACACCAAGCATGAAGTAGAAAGAACTGTCTGTAGACCTGCGAGACAGGATTGTCTTGAGGCACACATCTGGGGAAGGATCCAAAAAATTTCTGCTGCTTTGAAGGTCCCAATGAGCACAGTGGCCTCCATTTTTCGTAAATGGAAGACATTTGGAACCACCAGGACTCTTCCTAGAGCTGGCCGGCCTTTTAAACTGAGCCATCGGGGAAGAAGGGCCTTTGTCAGGGAGGTGACCAAGAACCGGATGGTCACTCTGTCAGAGCTTCAGCGTTCCTCTGTGGAGAGAGGAGAGCCTTCCAGAAGGACAACCATCTCTGCAGCAACCCATCAATCAGGCCTGTATGGTAGAGTGGCCAGACGAAAGCCACTCCTTAGGAAAAGGACCATGGAAGCCCGTCTGGAATTTGCCAAAAAGCACCTGAATGACTCTCAGACCATGAGAAACAAAATTGTCTGGTCTGATGAGACAAAGATTGAACTCTTTGGTGTGAATGCCAGTTTGGAGGAAACCAGGCATCGCTCATCACCAGGCCAATACCATCCCTACAGTGAAGCATGGTGGTGGCAGCATCATGCTGTGAGGATGTTTTTCAGCACCAGGAACTGGCAGACTAGTCAGGATAGAAGGAAAAATGAATGCAGCAATATATAGAGATATCCTGGATGAAAACCTGCTCCAGAGCGCTCTTGACCTCAGGCTGGGGCGAAGGTTCATTTTTCAGCAGGACAACGACCCAAAGCACACAGCCAAGATCTCAAAAGATTGGCTTCAGAACCACTCCGTGAATGTCCTGGAGTGGCCCAGCCAGAGTCCAGTCTTGAATTCGATCGAACATCTCTGGAGAGATCTGAAAATGGCTGTGCACAAACGTCTCCCATCCAACCTGATTGAGCTTGAGACTTATTGCAAAGAAGAATGGGCAAAACTGCCTAAACATAGGTGTGCTAAACTTGTGGGATCATATTCAAAAAGACTTGAGGCTGTATTTGCTGCCAAAGGTGGATCAACAAAGTATTAAGCAAAGGCTGTGAATACTTATGTAAATATGATTTCTTAGTTTTCTATTTTTAATAAATTCAAAAAAAGTAAAAAAAAACAACTTTTTCACATTGTCATAATGGAGTATTTTGTATAGAATTTTGAGATAAGAGATTAAATTAATACAATTTGGAATGAGGCTGTAACATAACAAAATGTGGAAAAAGTGAATCGCTGTGAATACTTTCCGGATGGACTGTATTTGTGTGAGAAGACTCGGTTATGAACTTAAATAAGAGCCATGTGAGGACACGGCTATCGGACTCTCACTTACAAGACATCTTGCGCATCAATACTACTGCCATTGAGCCAGACCTGGCCTTTGTCCTGCACTCCAGATCTCAGTTTCACCCATCACACTAATGCAAACAAGTCATCATTTTTCATTTAGGGGGGGGTTATGTTTGTTTGTTATTCTGGACTGAAAGCCTGCAGGGTTGGACTGTAAGGTACGCACAAAGTGCGCTTCACCGCTAGTGCGCACATCACCACCGCGTGTCCTGTCCCCGGGTCGCCAAGCGAGAGGGAAAAAGAGGTGTGCCAATCAACATTTATAGTTACTGTCATATTTTAAATGAGACCTGCACTTGTTGATACTACAATTTCACTGTTATTGTGTTTAAAAATTCTGTAAATATTATACTGCCATGGTGAGATATTTTTTCTATGTTTCAAATGTAATTTGCACCCAAGAGTACAATTACTTCTCTTCAACTGTTACAAAAAAGTTAGTGTTAAATAAAAGTGAAGTTAAGTGAATATTGAATTTTGATATGCATGTTTCAAATTAACCAAAAGATATGCTTACTATAGCTGAAATTAAAATAAAAAAGCAAATGTAAAACACAAAACGGCTCGCTGAAATGTATTTAAATTAATTGCTGTTATATGTAAAAAAACGTCCGCCAAGGTTGGCCCCCCTACGTTTTTAACACACCAAATCTGGCCCCCTTTGCAAAAAGTTTGCACACTCCTGCTTTACACCAACCATATTGAATGGATGTATGTGATATGAAACAATAAAAAAACGTCAAAGTTACTGTCCTGTACTCGGAAAAAGGTCCACAATACAAAATCTAATTGATAGCAATGCCCGGATATTTTTCAACATCCGTAAAAAATGTTCGTGCCTACCGTTTTTCGTTACTCGAATGTTCGGAAGTAGGGGAGCGTCTGTACTAATAGGCGGTCGATTCCTAACTGAAAATAGGCCTGCGACACACTTTTGAAACACTGATTTAAAGCAAGGTTTGCCAAATCCATCAGACTGAAAACGTTTTTGCCATTTAATTATCATATAATAAATGTGCCAAGTTCAACATTTTCTTTTTTTCTTTTTTCTTTTTGGGTCAGGTCGACCATTCTTATAGACAGCAAATCTCTGCTGCGGGGTCGGGCAGTGTCGGACCAGGCTATTGCGGAGGCCCTATTATCTACGATGCTGCTGGAGCACAGCTCTCCACGGCAGGCACTCGCTGATTTCTTGCTCGCACGGAAGACTTCCATCCATCAGTTGCTTAATCAGCCCCAACACGGTAGTACACTCTTAGTACATACAGCAGTCAAGTCAAGTCATTTTTATTTGTATAGCCCTTAATCACAAAGAGTCTCAAAGGGTTTCACAGGTTAAGTTATTCATATGCTATAGAGTAGAAGTGAGTTAGATTTAAACATTTCCACTGAGGTTGCAGATCGGATCTCAGGGGGAAGAGCATTCCACAGCGGCAGTGGAGAATGGAGAATGCTCTCGAACCTGCGTAACACTTCTTGGCTCTTGGGATCACCAGAAGACCGGCGCTCTCTGAACGAAGGCTTCGGGCCGGAACATAAGGGGAAATAAGCTCTGAAAGATATGAGGGGCAAAGTCCATTTATGATTTTGTATAAGAGAACCTTGAAATCACATCTTAGGCTAACAGGGAGCCAATGCAGGTTAGCCAAAATTGGGGTGATGTGATCGGACTTTTTTGTCAGCTGAAGACTCTTGAGTCTGGTCATCGGAAGACCGGAGAGTAGTGCATTACAGTAATCGAGACGGGAGGCAACAAACGCTTGAATTATAATCTCCGCATCTGACTGAGACAGTAAAGGACAAATTTTAGCAATGTTACGAAGATGGAAGAAAGCGGTTCTAGTAATTTTCTTCACATGTGTTTTAAAGGACAGATCGGGGTCAAATGTGACGCCTAAATTTTTAAGTGAGTCACTGAGTGTGATGTGGCATTTGTCAATGTTCACAGCAGTTTTAGAGAATAAGTTGCGGCATTTAGATGGACCAATAACTAACATTTCGGTCTTTTCAAAGTTAAGACGCAAGAATTTGAATGACTTCCACTCTTTTATCTCAGTGAGGCAGGCCTCCAAATTTGCACAGTTTAGTGTGGCAGATCCCTCCATCGGGAGATATAGTTGAGTGTCATCTGCGTAGCAATCGAAACTGATATCATACTTGCGAATAATATCACCTAATGGAAGCATGTAAATGCTGAAAAGAAGGGGGCCAAGCACTGAACCCTGCGGAACACCACAGGTAACACTAAAGGGCTCAGAGGTCATTTCGCCATATTTAACACAGTGCGTCCTACCTGAGAGGTAGGATCTGAACCATAAGAGGACGTTTCCTGAGAGACCAATCCATTTTTCCAACCGTTCTAGTAAGATATTATGGTCCACTGTGTCAAAAGCAGCACTAAGGTCCAGCAGCAGCAAAAGTGATGAAGCGCCAGAGTCCATTGCCAGTAGGAGATCATTGGTTTCCTTAATCAGAGCTGTCTCAGTAGAGTGGTTAGCCCTGAATCCTGATTGCTTTGATTCAAAAAGATTGTTCTCAGATATGAAATCATTCAGCTGCTGTGCCACTACGTTTTCAAGTACTTTAGAAAGAAACGGTAGGTTTGACACAGGTCTATAATTACATAAGCTTTCTGGATCGAGGTTGGGTCGTTTCAGTGAGGGTTTAATAACGGCGGACTTAAAAGCCGCTGGAACTACACCTGATGAGAGTGATATGTTTATAATATTTAGAACTGAAGGTCCAAGGACCCCAAAAAGACCTTTAATAAGCAAACCTGGAAGCAGGTCAAACTGGCAAGTCGTCGGTTTGGCCGTATTCACCATCTGTTTAAGATTATCGAGTGACAGTTCACCAAAACGTGACAAATTCCCTGGACAGCCACCATGTCGTGCATCTATAGATTCCAGCGCTTTAGTATGTGTTGTATTAATACTGTCTTTAGCAATTTCTTCTGTATGCATTGAATCTTCTTAGTAAGGAAGACCATTAAGTCATGGGCTGAATGGGTGGAACTATCTGGGATAGTGTGTTGCCTTGTAAGCGATGCTACAGTGTCGAAAAGGACTTTGGGATTGTTCTTTTGTGACGCAATCACCTTCGAAAGGTAGGCTGATTTTGCAGAGGCAAGGGCCGCTTTATACTTCAACAGACTGTCACACCAGGTTTGGTGGAAAATTTCAAGGTTGGTAGCGCGCCATTTTCTTTCAGATTTCCTGCATTCTTGTTTAAGGGATCTAGTTTCATCATTAAACCAAGGTGTGTGTCTTTTAGGTCGTGATTTCCTGACTCCTGCCGCCCAGCAGGAGTCAGGAAAATACTCGTTCCGGGTGTTGGAACGGATTAAAACGATTTACATTATTTTTAATGGGAAAATTAACTTCGGTGATTGAACGAATCGGTTCTCGAACAGGGTTCTGGAACGGATTATGGTCGAGAACCGAGGTTCCACTGTAATAAATAACTTTTCGTGCAACGAGAGGACCTACAGTCAGATTGTGTTTGTCCCAATGTTTTACTAGAAGATGGTTCCATTCAATGTTTTTTTTCCCATAATTAAAGGGGCACTGTGTGATATTTGACCACTAGATGTTACTGGACTGAGTAGAGCAACTGAACACAAGTGCTTCAAAGCACAATAAAAAATATGGAAACTTTAGGTGACCAAACCACACCATTTTCCTTCTATGCCCCGCCTTTCACAAGGTTTTTTGTTTTGGGCGGTATCCATTGCAGCAAAATGTTGTCATTTCAGCTCCCTCAAGGTTAGCCTCATTTTATGTAAAATTCTAATTTCTATCATTTTAATTTTTAAGTTTTTAAAAAAAGCAAGTTTAAATGGCGATTCATGTGTTTTTGAGTTATTATTCAGATCGACACTCCTTCACCACTAGGAGGTGCTAGATAATATGCAATGTCCCTTTAAGCCATCTTGTAAAACATTCTGCCCGTTGGGTGATTTAATCCGCCACGTAATAAATTTCTGAATATTTCAATAAAAAAGCCAGTCTCTCGGTCATTTATTTGACTTTAAGTACTAACATTACCTTTAAAGGGACAGAGTTTATTATTTAGAGGCTCCTAGTAGTAATAAATTTCATTTATTAAAGAAACATAATTTAAATAATTAGCAAAAATACATGTAATTCATATAAACATGCATTTTTTCAAATACTTGTAGGTTGAGAGTTTTGTATTTATTTGACACAACATGAGCCACATTTTTATTTTCAGCCATTGTGCTTCTTATGGCACCTGTAAAACCCCAAACCATGTTAAAGTATAATAATCAGAAAAATGTCGTTCTTTGGTCATATTTTCTTTTTTAAGTATGTGTTAATATTGCCCCACTGAGTTCAAAGAGTACCTTATATGTTATTTTCCATTGCTCCTATCTGTTTTTATCTTAATTTTATCCGGCCTGTTCTAGGTAGAACAAACCCCTAAAAAGATGGAAAAAGAAGAGCTTATTCGAGCGCATCTAAGAAATGCATGCAAATCATGTGTTGCTCTGCCGCCATCCCCTGGCTTAAAGTTTTAATTGTAGCCTTAAGTTTTAAAATGCCGCACCCCACCCTTAAAAAAGCTAAACCTTCTTGCATGAAACAGTTACAGAGTGGGTCTTTAAGTGCATATCTATTTTCTTAAAATGTATGTACTATAGGGTAGATTTAATATCTTATAGTATGAGATGGAGGGGCTGGTGATTTCAATTAGTTTGAATTTCTAATTGGAGTGTCCAAATTTTAAATTTGGGCACTTATATTTTAATTTTGGCACCCTTCTCATTGGCCTCAGAAGGTCCGCCACAGTCTTATTTTACTGAAATAACTAATAGAAGTTCAATATTTATTTATATTAAAAACATTTTTTATAACGGCACCAAATCTTGGTTTGTCTTCTCAAGGCTTAAGGACAAAACATGGTTGCAAGCCCTTTGTTTGGACTTTATTTCTTAAAAAGCTTTGTTATTCATAAAGTGGTATGTTCTGTTTAACCTAAAATGGCTCACTAGTGATGAGTCTGATGTCTGAAAACGCAAAAACATGTTAACATATATTTATTTCAACTTAGCTCATTTTTCTAAATTTTACAAAATAAGATATATTCAAAGGTACATCCATGTATGGTATGGCAGTTTAAAAAAACCTTTGTTACCTCATTCAGTGTCATAGCGTATAAATACGTTTTCAGAAACCTTGTCCTTGAGTGCCAAAACGTTAAAATGTTTTTCTTGTTTTATTTTAAAAAAAACTTACAAAGGCTTTAGCGCTGCTTATTAGTAAGTATCAAGACAAGAGGGATATAATTTCAGTTTAAAAAATTACCATTAGATGGTAGGAGTATCTTTGGTGAGATCTATGTCCATACATTGAGGTAGCCCCCACTTTTTCTGGCAAATGAATGTGTGTTGGCGACCCCACGCAGTAAGTAAGCGTACTGAAAAAGTGCGGCGAGACACTCAAGGCATAGACAAATGCTCTTCAAGAGAGCTTTTTTTTTTTCTTGTGGTTTTCTGGTCAGGGAGGGATGACGTTTCAATCGGGTTTGCAATCGGGAATGCTTACCAAAATCATTTGATCCATTTACTGGATCACCGGATGCTAAACAGTTCTTGCAAAGTTCATGTGTCGATTCTGCATAGTTCATGCAGAAGTTTAGTGTTCTTGCATTTAAATGTTATTTTGCAAGCAAAGTGCCACTGTATTTATGGAAATCATTGTTTAGATGTCGTAAATATCACAAATGCAAAAGAATAATTAAAAAAAGACACGAAAGCGAAGCTCTGCTTCACTAGCTTAAAACACTTCTATAGCATATGAATAACCTATATTTTATGTTGAGAATATGTATTTTTTTTTAATGTAGGTTTTAGATGATGGGATGGTGTCATAATAGTTTGTAGTTTGCAATAGTATTTGATCTGTGCAGCCCTTTGAGACTCTTTGTGATTAGAACTATACAAATAAACATGCCTTAAAAGCCGTTTTTGGAAACTGGTATTTTCAAGATATGCAACAATGTTCTACTGTTGTTTACTAAACAATTGTAAAACATAGAAACATACAGCTTTTAATAAAGGATTAGGGTCACAGCTTTCTTTTGATTTGTCCTATGCCTATATAGCTATAGAATCACATTTTCTGTTGGCCTTTAAAAAATGAGTCACAATTGCTAAAATTGGCTGTTCCCATTTGAGAGAAACGTCTTACACTGAATGAGCCCGGAATGTTGAAATTATCTGACATGGGTTTCAGAAAATATCCATTTATTAAGATTTCGATTTGTTAGGTGCTGGTATCAAAGCCAAAGTGTGCAGCCTTGTGGAACTGCTGGTGACCACTTTGTTTCAAGCGTATGCTGTTTTCTACACGCACCCTGAAGGGGGATCCAGGACTGGGGAAGCAAACCTCAGTTGTGGCCTTCTCTTTTCCATTCTGGAAAATGTCACCTCTTCTTCCTCTTCAGGTAAATTTGAAAAGATGTATTCGATGTTTATCATGGTAGTGAATAATAACACTTAATCACTAGCCAATTATAATGTCATTTACGTTTCATGTAACGTGTATTAACACTTATTAGGGGTTTTTCTTATTGAATTACTACTCGCAGGCTGGCATTTTCTGTGGTGAGTACATGAAAAAAATATAAAGATTACAAAGGAAGCCACTATACCAGGGGTGGCGAACACGTGGGCCGTGGCGCATGCGGCTCTTGGCCAATAAGAATGTGGCTCTTTGCCTCATCATATTTTCTATATAATGTGGCTCTTTGCCTTGTTTCATGTTTACCGTAAATTTCGGACTATAAGCTGCTACTTTTTTCCCAAATGTTCAGCCCTGCGGCTTATTCAGTGAAGCAGCCAATTTATGTAATTTTTCTAACGGCCACCAGCGGCACTCGAGTACAAAAGGTAAGATTTACACCGGTGGAATTGTGCGCCGAGGTAGACTGCATCCTCTTAGCTTACGTTCGAATTGTCCGTATGACAAAGGTTCGTTTCGATTATGAGGAAAACTCCCTTGATGGCGACAGTTATAAGGAGAAAGCTGAAGACGGTTTAACGTGAATTTCCGCAATTGCGGTATGGCTTTTTTTAACAGCTGCGCTTTATGCGTTGGGAGCGTGTTAAGAGTAGCGTGGTGGTACCTTTCACAGGCATGGTTCGGGATGAAAGTTATATTATTATTATAAAAGCTTTGAAAACTCTCGGTGTACCGTCTTTCTTTGTAAATATGTATAACCATTTATAATATATATTTGCAACTGTATATTTTTGTAATGTATTTATTTTAGAGACTTATTGTGATATGTTTTCTACGAGCGAATCAAAAAGAAGGGGCGGAGCAAACGCGGGCTGACGGGAAGTGGGGTAAAGCTCAGTTAAATAATAATAATAATAATAATTTCCTTGTATTGTCATTCTGTGTAACAATGTACACAGAACGAAATGTCGATTGCACCTGACCCGTTGTAGCGAGCCGATGCAGCCGCAGCCAACAGAGGGCGCCGCCGACCACTTTTTAAGTCTTAGGAATGACTCGGCCGGGGCACAAACCACCGACCTCCCAGTCTCAAAGTGGGCGCCTTACCATCTAGGCTACTGAGCTGGTATCTCTTTGTTGTTGCAGCGGACAATAGTGGATATATTTTTTTTCCCACCCTTAACTTTGGAAATATACATTTTTTTTCATTGGATTACTTTCAACGGGACCTGGACTTTAAAGGTTTGCATTAAATTCTAACTACCGGTATCATTTTCCGTTCATGTTGCTGATTGTGATGGATGGATTGTGTACTATATCTGCAGTTACAATCGCGGCACCTAAAGTCAGGTTTGGGTTAAACATGTGACTGTGTTACGTGTTTAAATGTTGGCGCATGCGGTTTATATACAGGTGCAGCTTGTGTAAGGACAAAACTAATTATGTATAATCAGGTGCGCTCTATAGTCCGGATTTTACGGTAGTTTTTTTGTGTGTGTGAGGGCAGGGTTGGGTAGGGTTACTTTAACTTGATTACTTTCAATTGCTTTTGGATTACTCAAATACCAAATTTGCTAATAAAAGACAAAAGAAACTAAATATGAATAAAATTACTAAATTTTGTGCAGGCTTGGGGAGTAACGGAATACAGAACGGCAAAAATGATGTTGGCAAGCTGTTTGGATTTACTTTCATTTTGTTTCTGTCGCATTTTATGTTAGTTTTGCCAGAGATCAAAGCCAGGAGAGGAAGCTTACCATGTGTTGTGAGTCATAATTTTATTCATATTTAGTTTCTTTTGTCTTTTATTAGCATATTTGGTATTGGAGTAATCCAAAAGTAATTGAAAGTAATCAAGTTAAAGTAACCCTACCCAACCCTGATTGAGGGTGGACACTTTCCTTGAAATCAACACAAGACCAATACTTGTTGTATTGTAAGGAGAGGAGTGTGTTATGGGAAATAATATGTTCTTTATTGTGTGTTTGTGTGTGTCAGTCTGTCATGGCAGGTCAGTGCGTGGTGTGGCTCTTTGACTCTCACAGTTAAAACTTTCAGCTCTTTGTGTCAAACTTGTTCGCCACCCCTGCACTATACTAATGTTTTTTTTCTTCTTACCAATTTAAACCTTGATATAACTTCTGTGGCTTTTACTTTTAGTAATACGAGTACCAACAATTGTGTCCATGTGTGCGTGTTCAAACAATTTATGGAAGGATATTATATGGATGCTTTTTTTCATGTTTTCATTACTTAAACTTTCACTGGGTAAGGGTCAAGGTTCGACAGGAATGTAGAGCTCAGTTTGACTTTGGGTTCGGAACCAAACATTATGTTTTCAGGTGGGCCAGATCAAAATGATAATGTCACCTTTAAATTTTTATCTTACCGTAGTTTTTCAGTAGTATGCTTTATCATTCAACCTACTTTAGTTACGTACCGTAATTTAATCCGGGATCTTTTCTAAACTTAATACATTTCACTAACAATGGGAAAAATTGCTTTTCATGTTTCAGCAGAGAATACATTTTCTGGTTTATTTTAACAGTTGACTCAATAGTTTTACTCCTGAACCAACTCACAACGCCATACAGACTAAAGTGGGAGCTATGAAAAATATATAATCTTTGCCTTAATTTTGTACTGGTTTGAAATACATAAAAAACAAATACAAAAAAGCATGGGCAATAAAATAAGACTACATCAAATCAAACTCCCGAGCCCTGTTTACAAAAGCTGACATTATATCCTTTACAGCTCTTTGGCAGCCAGAGGGAGGATTTGGTTTGCATGTATTTTAAAAATCATAACTTTTTTTAAAAAAAAATAAACCAGAGACTCGCTTCTTTTTTTTATATACTCTGAACTTTATGGCGGGCTGGATTTGGTCCAGTCTCCGCCCATAGTATTGGAATGCTATTTAATGACCCTGCCAAACATTTAATGTAGAACGTTATATAAACACCTTTGAAATTTGGTAGCCTTTGGTAACCTTCAAAGACTGTTGCTGAGTGATTGAACCACTGACATTGACATTAGTACAAATTAACCCTTTATTGACCAGGTATCATACAGGCCGCCTGTAGTTTTTATGTTTTTTTTGTCCATGAACAAGTCAAAAATCATGTTATAAGTGATTACTTTAGTCCCTTTTTGTCTGAAACAACCCAAGTTTCAATATCTGGCAGTATCTACTATAACCATGTCTTCAGAAAATGCAAAAACCATTTAAAATAAAAAAACAATAACAAAAACAGACTTGGATTTTTCAGGATTATAATGAAGTAGAGAATGGAACTGACATGAACACATTGTCTATCTATCTACACTGGTCATATCCCTCGAGAGGGGTGACCGACAGCAAGACTCCACATACAAAAATCAAGAAAATTAAAGAAAATTAAAAAATAAAATAAGAAGGGAAAAAGTAGCAAAGAAACACACTCAACAATTTTTGGACCATGGCCAACACAAATGCCCAAACACCCAAACAAGTTAAGCACCTTTACATCCAAGTTGGTCATGCTTTCGTCCCGTCAGATGAAACTGGGCATCCAAGTTGGGAACATCTTGGATGTCGAACACATTGTAAGATAACAAAAACTGGAAATATAAACTGTATAAGTATACACACACAAAACGTTTTTGGGTCTTGCTCTCAGCGTCCATAGATTTCGTTTGATCTCTGGCGCCGACTCTGACCCTGAATCCTCTCAAGTGCAGGGGAATATAGTGTTCAGCAGTATCCATCCTAAAAGATAGGCATGTATTAGTCTTGAAGGAAAGTAACCAATGGAAAGATAGGTACATTGAACTAATAACAATTATAATGTACAAAAAAACAGGATAAAAACTAAAAAGGTAGAGTATAATAATAAGATGCATGACACACCAATTAATTGCCCCTTTGACAATCAAAACTAGATGGATAGATGGGTAGAAACTTTATTCATCCCCGCGGGGAAATTCACATTTCCAGCAGCATCCCTGAGCTGAGAACAATACTATAATAAAGCAAAGAGAATACAATATACAAATACCCAATGCGACGTGCAATGCCCACTGTAGCGTGTTATATAGAATATCTAAATAGTGCTACACAGAATACATATTGCAATACAATTAGGTAATATGCAATGTAGGGGGGTTTGGTTTAATGTGGGCTTTTACTCTGCCGGGTAGAGTTAAAGAGCCTCATGGCATGAGGAAGAAAAGATCTCTTCAGTCTGTCCGTACTACAAGACAGTGACAGCAGTCTGTCGCTGAAACTGCTCTTCTGTCTGGAGATAATGCTGTGTAGTGGATGCGATCGATTGTCCATGATTGACCGCAGCTTTTCCAGTGCCCGTCTCTCAGCTACTGTTGTCAGGCTGTCCAACTCTGTGCCCACAACAGAGCTCGCTTTCCTCGCCAGTTTACTGAGACGAGAGGCACCCTTCTTCTTGACGCTGCCTCCCCAACACGCTGCAGCATAGAAGAGGGCGCTCGCCACAACTGTCTCATAGAATATTTTCTTGAGCTTTTTGCAGATTTTGAAGGAGGCCAGAAGTCGGCTTTGGCCTTTCCTACATAGAGCTTCTGTGTTGGCAGTCCAGTCCAGTTTGTTGTCCAGCTGCACACCCAGGTATTTGTAGGTCTGGACAAATTCTACACATTCTCCTTTGATAGTTACAGGAATCCCATACGACTCCGTACCACCCCATGGGAAATGGTATCACAGAACGATTTAATCGAACATTGGGAGATATGATCAGAACCCTTCCCCTTCAGCCCAAAGCAAAGTGGCCACAAATGCTGCAGCAGCTCACCTTCTGCTACAACTGCACGGAGCATGAGACAACAGGGTTTGCACCGTTCTACCTAGTGTTTGGCAGGATCCCTCGTCTTCCTGTTGATGTCATGTTTCAACATGCTAGTACCAATGATGCTGTTTGTAACCCATCTGAAGAAGGATCTACATCACAGGTGTCAAACAGGCGGCCCGCGGGCCAGATCAGGCCCGCTAAGGGATTGAATCCGGCCCGCGAGACAACACTCAGAGAAGCGCAAGAGAAAAACAAGCTGCAGGTTGAAATAGGTCAACTTGATGTTGCCAAAGCCAGGTGCCTCGAACAAAGACACTGTACTTGTATTTATTTCTCTCTCTCTCTCTCTCTCTCTCTCTCTCTCTCTCTCTCTCTCTCTCTCTCTCTCTCTCTTTTCCACCCCTTTTCTCCCACTCTGTCTCTGTCTCTTTCACTCTCTGTGTCTCTCTTTTTCTCTTCCTTTGTTGCTTTGTCTCGTTCTCTCTCTTTGTCTTAAGCTCTTTTGCTCTAACTTCCTTTTTTCCTTTTCTCTTTCTCTGTTCAAACCCTTCGCGCTTTCCTTTCTCTTCTCTCTCCTTCTGTCTTTCTATTTCTCTTTGGATTTCTTTCTTACTCTCCCTTTTCTTTCCCCTCTCTCAAGACATTTTTTTTTGTTTTTCTCTCCCTATCTCTCTTTTTCTTTCTTTGTCCCGCCCACTCTCCTTTTCCCTCCCTCCTTCTCTTATTTCTTTATCTCTCTTTTTCTTTCTCTTGAATCTACTAGTCCGGCCCCTGACGGAATTTTTGTTCTATCATTTGGCCCCCGAGTTAAAATCAGTTTGACACCCCTGATCTACATGAAGCTGCTCAGATTGTACGGAGGAATACTTTCAGAGAACAGACTCGCCATGCCAAGCTGTACAACCGTAGGGCCAAAGGATCACCCCTCGTCGTGGGAGACCGGGTGTTGATCGCCAACAGAGGTGTCCCAGGGAAACACAAGGTTGCAGATAAGTGGGAGTCGAGCCCGTATGAAGTCATATCAGTCAAGCCTGATCTCAATTTCTATAGAGTCAACTATTGCCTGACGGGCAAAGAGAAGGTAGTTCACAGGAATTTGCTGCTCTCTGTTGGCTTCTTGCCCTGTGAGGGAGATCTGGCCAGCGAATCTGAAAACTCAGGGTGTGATGCTGCTATGCATGGAAGTGATGTATGCCCTGATGTACCTGACGCGGTTGAAAACAGTGATGTCCGTACAGTAAACTGGGTGATATAGTCAGGTGAAGAGGAAGTTCATGCAGAGGTGGAGGATAACTCACTAGACAGTAGATCTGATGCTCAGTCTGACTCTCTCACAGTCGATACATCCAGTCAAGGAAGTCAGTACATCCCCGAACAAGATATTGACCATACTGCAAGTGACAATACGGATAGCCCACCACGGTGCTCTGAAAACATGATCCCTTTGGGTATGGGCCCTCCAGATACTGTCCTCCCAGACGAGACCCCATTGAACACTGTCCCCCCGGACATAGTTTCCCCTAGTACTGACGCGTATGAGACAGCCACTCCTAATAATGACTGTTTAGACTTGACTGTCCCAGACTCTCAAGCTCAGGTTATTTGTGCTCAACCAAGCCGTTATGATCTTAGGGTCCGCCAGTCCATCAGGCCTCCCAGTCGTCTTATTTGTCAGATGAATGACCAGTTTGTAGGTGACAATTCTGTGTCCGCAATATCTGCTAGTTCCTTGTTTAAGTTCTTTAGAGATGCACTTTCAGTTTGAGTAACAAAGCTTGACCAAGAAACAAGAATCGCGCCTATGTGATTACTTGAAATTACAGGAACAATGTTTGATATTTCAGAGATGTAACAGGCATCTTTGAGTCCGTGCTTAGTTAGGAGTTTGATCGCCTCCTTTCTTTTCACACTCCTTTTTGGGAGAGTTTTAGAACTGACATGCACTTCAGTTTGTTCCTTGTAATACTGTACCAGTTTTTTTGTCCGTTTTTTCATCAGTATTTGCACTTTTGCATGTGATTTTTTTCTGTTTAGTGTAGCACTCCCATATTTAGCAGAATTTCAGGGGGGTGTATCTAACGGGTGTAATAATAACTTTTGTTTTATTGAAATTCCTGCTGAAATATGTGTATAGTTTTTGGTAAGTGTCCTGCAATGATGAGTCCAACAGTGCCACCTGCTGGTATGGGGTGGGGTTTGGTTTTGGCTTCTGACATGTGACCGGTAGGCGGGGTTTGTTGGCAGTCTACAGAGCGAGCTGCTAACGAGATCAAAGAGATCAAAGCCAGCAGTAAAGCTAATGTTGTGACTCATTTCATCTGCAGTAACTTTAATGAAAACCTCATCATCCAGTTCAGCGTGAATGTGGATCTTTGGTGGGACGAGTACACCGCGGTTACATTGGTTTGTGTGTGTGTGTATATATTTATCAGGTACACCATGCTAGTAACCAGTGTGAGAGCTTTATTACATGGTGTACTATCTTGCTGAAGGTAGTTATCAGAAGTTGGGTACATTGTGGTCATAAAGGGATGGGCATGGTCCGCAACAATACTCAGGGAGGCTGTGGCGGTGCAACAACGCTCAATTAGTACCAAGGGGCCCAAAGAGTGCCAAAAAAAATTCCCCACACCATTACACCACCACCACCACCAGCCTGAACCGTTGATACAAGGCAGGGTGGATCCATGCGTTCATGTGGTTAACGCCAAATTCTGACCCTACCAGCCGAATGTTGCAGCGGAACTCAAGGCTCATCAGGCCAGGCAACGTTTTTCTAATTTTCTGTTGTACAATTTCGATGAGCTTGTGCAAATTGTAGCCTCAGTTTCCTGTTCTCAGCTTAAAGAATTTCCCTTCGGGGATGAATAAAGTATCTTATCTATCTACAGTATCTATCTATCTATCTAAAGGAGTGGCACCCGGCGTGGTCTTCTGCTGCTCTAGCCCATCTGCCTCTAAGTTTCACGTAACGTGCATTCAGATATGTTCTTCTCCCTAACCTGGTTGTAACATGTGGTCTTTTGAGCCACTGTTGCCTTTCTATCAGCTCGAAACAGTCTAACCATTCTCCTCTGACCTCTAGGATCAACAAGGCATTTCCGAACACAAAAAAGCTGCTCACTGGATTTCTTATTTTTTTCAGACCATTCTCTGTAAACCCTAGGGATGGTTGTGTGTGAAAATCCCAGTAAATCAGCAGTTACTGAGATAATGTACTGAGACCAGCCATACAACCATGCCACGTTCAAAGTCACTCAAATCACTCATCTTCCGCATACTGATGCTCTGTTTGAACTGCAGGAGATTGTCTTGACCAAATCCACATGCCTAAATGCACCGATTTGCCGTAATGTGTTTGGCTGTTTAGAAATTAATTATTAACGAGTAGTAGGACTGCTGTACCTAATAAAGTGGCCGGTGAGTGTGTATGTATGTATGTACATATATATATGTATATATATATATATATATATATATATATATGTATATATATATATATATATATGTATATATATATATACACAGGACTGTCTCAGAAAATTAGAATATTGTGATAAAGTTCTTTATTTTCTGTAATGCAATTAAAAAAACTGTCATACATTCTGGATTCATTACACATCAACTGAACTATTTCAAGCCTTTTATTATTTTAATATTGCTGAATTTGGCTTACAGCTTAAGAAAACTCAAAAATCCTATCTCAAAATATTAGAATATCATGAAAAAGTATACAAGTAGGCTATTCAACTAATCACCTGAATCATCTAATTAACTCGAAACACCTTGCGAGGGTTTCCTGAGTCTTAAAAACACTCAGCTTGGTTCAGTAAACTAAATCACAAGTATGGGGAAGACTGCTGATCTGACTGCTGTCCAGAGGACCATCATTGATACCCTCCACCAGGAGGGTAAGACACAAAAAGAAATTTCTCAACGAGCAGGCTGTTCACAGAGTGCAGTTTCAAAGCATATCCACAAAAAGTCTGTTGGAAGGGAAAAATGTGGCCGGAAACGCTGCACAACCAAGAGAGATGACCGCAGCCTTAACAAAATTGTGAAGAAGAGCCGCTTCCAGAATTTGGGGGAACTTCAAAGACAGTGGGCTGAAGCTGGAGTGCAGGTATCAAAAGCCACAGTTCACAGACGTGTCCGGGAAATGGGCTACAATAGCCGTATTCCCATGGTCAAGCCACTTCTGAACTCAAGACAACGGAAGAAGCGTCTGACTTGGGCTATGGAGAAGAAGCACTGGACAGTTGCAGAGTGGTCCAAAGTCCTCTTTTCAGACGAAAGCAAGTTTTGCATTTCATTTGGAAGTCAAGGCGCCAGAGTCTGGAGAAAGGCTGGAGAGGAGCAAAATCCAAGTTGCTTGAAATTCAGTGTGAAGTTCCCACAGTCAGCAATGGTTTGGGGAGCCATGTCAGCTGCTGGTGTTGGTCCACTGTGTTTCATTAAGTCCAGAGTAAATGCAACTGTGTACCAAGAGATTTTAGAGCACTACATGCTTACATCTGCTGAAAAGCTCTATGGAGATGAGGATTTCATTTTCCAGCATGATCTGGCACCTGCCCACAGTGCCAAAACCACCAGTAACTGGTGCACTGACCATGGCATCACTGTCCTTGATTGGCCTGCTAATTCCCCTGACCTGAACCCCATCGAGAATTTGTGGGGTATAGTTAAGAAGAAGAGGAAAGACACCAGACCTACAAATGCAAATGAGCTGAAGGCCGCTATCGAAGCATCCTGGGCATCGATAACACCTCAGCAATGCCACAGGCTGATTGCCTCCATGCCACGCCGGATTGATGCAGTAATCCGTGCAAAAGGATTCCCTACCAAGTACTGAGTGCATCAATGGACATTTTCAAATGTTTGATTTAGTTTTGCTGTTATAAAATTATTTTTTGACTTGGTCTGAGGAAGTATTCTAATATTTTGAGATAGGATTTTTGAGTTTTTTTCAGCTGTAAGCCAAAATCAGCAATATTCAAATAATAAAAGGCTTGAAATAGTTCAGTTGATGTGTAATAAATCCAGAATGTATGACATTTTTGTTTTTTTTAATTGCATTACAGAAAATAAAGAACTTTATCACAATATTCTAATTTTCTGAGACAGTCCTGTATATAATCCTGGTGGAGGAGTTTGTGTGTCCCAATGATCCTAGGAGCTATGTTGTCTGGCAAAACAGGTTCTAGTTGTGAGGGGCCAGACAAAACGCAGATCAGAAGACCCTTTATGAAGACAAAAAACATTGGTCCATAATTTTGCTTGCCCAGATGCGGGTTACCGGTGCCCCCTTCTGGAGCCAGGCCTGAAGGTTGGGTCCGCTGGCGAGCGCCTGGTTGCCAGGGCTTTGCTGATGGGGTCCGGCCGGGCACAGCCCGGAGGGACAACGTGCGTCCCTCTTTCCATGGGCTTACCACTTGTGGGAGGGGCCAAAGGGGCTAGGTGCGTAGAGAGCTGGGTAGCAGCCAAAGGAGAGGTCCTTGGCGCAACCTACAGAAACTAGCTTTTGGGACATGGAATGTTACCTCTCTGGCATGGAAGGAGCCCGAGTTGGTGTGTAGGTTGAGAAGTTCCGACTAGATATAGTCAGACTCACCCCCACACACAGCTTGGGCTCTGGTACCAGTCCTCTCGAGAGGAGTTGGACTGTTGTTTGTGCTTATGCACCAAATTGCAGTTCAAAGTACCCACCCTTCTTGGAGTCCTTGGAGGGTGTGCTTGAGAGCGCGCCCCCTGGGGACTTCCTCGTAATGCCTTGAGACATCATCGCTCACGTGGGCGATGACAGTGAGACCTGGAGGGGCGCGATTGGGAAAAACGGCCCACCCTGACCTAAACCCGAGTGGTGTATCGTTATTGGACTTCTGTGCCTGTCATGGTTTGTCCATAACCTTCTAGCTATGAGTTCAGACATAAGGGTGTCCACATGTGCACTTGGCACCAGGAAGCCCTGTAATTCGATGATCGACTTTGTAGTTGTTTCATCGGACCTGCGGCTGCATGTTCTGGACACTTGAGTGAAGAAAGGGTGGAGCTGTCAAAAGATCACCAGGTGGTGGTGAGTTGGCTCCGATGGTTTGGGAAGATGCCTGTCTGACCCGGCAGACCCAAGCGTGTTGTGAGGGTCTGTTTGAAACGGCTAGCAGAATTTCCTGTCAGAAGAAGTTTCAATTCACACCTCCTCCGGCAGAACTTTGCCTGTGTCCCGAGGGAGGCGGGGTACTTTGAGTCCGAGTGGACTATGTTTCGCGCCTCCATCGTCGAGGCGGCTGATCGGAGCATTGGCCGTAAGGTAGTATATATATAAAAGCAGGGTTGGGAGGGTTACTTGAAAAATGTATTCCGATACAGTCACTAGTTACCTGTTGAAAAATGTAGTCAGTAACGTAGTCCAAGTACCATAAGATTACAGTAATGTAGCTTGATTACTTTCAATTACTTTTGGATTACTCCAATACCAAATATGCTAATAAAAGACAAAAGAAACTAAATATAAATAAAATTAGTACATTTTGTGTAAGACAAATTAACAGTGTAACCTTGCAAAAGAAATAGAGGAAACCAAGGTCAGGTAGTTGCTTGTAGTCCTACAAAGAAAATGCTCAAATCTTAACCACATAGTATAGTTTATTTAGCAAAAGAAAAAAAACTTTCTCTTTCACATTGCAGCCAAAATACGCTGTTTTAGTTCACATTATGAATCAAGAGCATATTAAGAGCCCAATATGGTTTTAAACACAAAAAGTGTTCACTTTCTAAATTTTCAACAAAAATTTCAAGCAAGTGAAAGATATTGAACACCACAATGTAAATTCAGGCAGGTGCTTTTGAGTTTAAATTAAAAGTATAAGCTTACATCACAATATACAAAATAGAAATAAAGTCTGCTCCTTGTACAGTGAACACAAAAATATTACTTTAGTCTTTCATCTAGCACTCACACCATTAAGTAAATACAGCACGTAGGTAGATGAAATATAAATCTAAGTAATGGCCTAACGCAAAATTCCAAATGGAAATAGTCTTAACAAAACACTAAGTGCTCTTTTTAAGATTACTATATAGATTAAGGGCACCCACAATACACAACGTTAAACAAAAATAAAGTATACTTCTTGTGTAGTGAACACCAAATTCTCACACTTAAGTCCTTCGCACCCTGTTTGACAAATCAGGTGTGCTCTCTGAATTTTCAAAAATAAAATAAAAGGACAATCAAAATTAATGTAAGGTACTACACTTTAAGAACATAAAGCAAGGCAAAAATAACATTTGCTGCTTATACATTTGCAGAACTAGTGTGTAGGAAGTAGGAACCATTTGTAAAATCCTGAGACTGGAAATGTGCTGCCCAACTGTAGTCTTATATTCATTCAAAACTGAGCTTTGGGCAAAACTTTCTGTTATAACGAAGGAGGAGGACTTGCTCCATGTGGTCATCAGACATTCTACTACGAGATGAGGTCAGTACATTTCCACCATAACTGAAAAGGCGTTCAACTAGAGCACTGGAAGGCAGCGTAGTATTGTACTTCATAAAGAGCTGCTTAACCAAAGGAAATGCATACAGGGAGTCCATGGTCTTAACGGTATCATCAAGGAGCCTACGAACCTCTTCCTCTGCTGTGCTCTTGTCAGTCCTGTTTTTCTTCCCAAACACATTGATCCATCAGTGTCAGAGATGGTGTTTGTTGCATCTGCAGGAGATTTCCCATTTTCCAAAGAGCTTGCCTCCTGAACCATTGTTTTGCACATATCCTCTTTCTTCTCAACAGGAAGCCAACACATGTGGAATTTTGGCATGGTAGTTCAGATTCAGATTCAGATTCAGATCTACTTTATTGTCATTCTAGTACACGTGTATACAGAACGAAATGTCGATGCATCTGACCCCCAACAGTTTCCTTGAATGTACAGATATAAATAATGTGGTATTGTATTTTGGCTACGTGTAGTATTTTACCATAGTGCCGAGTAGAAGAGTAGCTAACCAGATGTGCAATATGGGCAGACAGGTTAACAAGTCAGGTACACAGTAACATTAACACTGTAACAATAACGCTGTAATTACAATAGTGCAGAGAGCAATGTGCAAGGAGTGGCAAGCTATAAAAAAAAAAAACTGCCAGTAGTGCAAAAGTCAGATTAGCAGCCGTTTAGATTTAAGTTAACTATATGTTAGATTGACCATTTAACAGTCTAATGGCCAGGGGGACTAGACTATTGCGGAGCCTGGTGGTCCTGCACCGCACACTGCAGTACCTCTTCCCAGAGGCTAGCAGAGTGAACAGTCCATGATGGGGGTGAGAGGGGTCCCCGGTAATGTTTTTTGCATGGGATAGGCAGTGCTTCTGGCCAATGTCCTGAATGGAGGGAAGTGTAGCCATTCTTGCATCATGGCTGCTTAGCATGGCCCCAAAGCGATGATCAATTGCATCAATGACTGCAGTAATTATGTGTGCTGTGTACATCACTTGTGGCTCCTTCTCATAGAGCTTAGATTTTAGGCTTAAGATTGTTGGAATGAGGAACCCCAGATAGCACTTTTTCCTCCCCCTGTAGAAGATCAATGGATTGAGTAAGTGGCTGTAAGACAGCTACATATTCCCTGAGAAAAGTCATCTCATGAGGGTTCAGCCTGGTCACACAGAGTCTTGAGCAGATGTCTCCCAGCTGATCTTCTGTAATTCAGTCAGTTTGGCAATGGCCGTATATTCAGAGCTCCACCTTGTAACACATGGAACCGTAACTCTCATACTGGCAATATCCTGCACGACTTCTGCAGCTGCTGATGATCGATGTGCTTTGTTCCATATAGAAGCACACTTTCCCATTGCACTTCGATACACTTTCCGGGACGGCCCTTTGGATTCTGCTTTATCCACCTCATTGGTGGCAATCAAGTTAAGTGTGTGTGCTGCACACCGTTGATGAGGAGGGAGGAAGAAGTGAAGTTCCTCATCTATCTCCATCTCCAGAGCTGTGTCCATATCCAAGAACCTAATTCCTTCATTCAAATCATCTGGTGCTGCCCCCTCACTTGTTTCAAATTCTCGGAAAGCCTTAACAAAGTTACTCCCATTGTCTGTAACTGTGGCCCTTACTTTCTGCTGCAACTTATAGTCTGCATGTATTTAACTGATTTTTGCTGTAAGGACATCAAATATCTGATGTCCCATCCTTATTACGTTAGCTACTTAATACGAAACTCACTATCTATACAGCAAACGATGATCCGGTTGTCTTGATACAGAGAATCACGTTTGCTAACTTAGAATTGCTTCATGAACACTGAAACGCTAAAAACGAGAGAAAAACGCAGGTGCTTGGCAGTCTCTCTCTCTATGTCTCGAACATATTTTCGTTTAGTTTTTGTTAACAAATATAACACTACCACGCAGAGTACTAACCTGCTCATCAAGCTCACCATTCATGCACATTCATTCACCATTGACACAGCAATTTGGGTAATTAAGTGTCTTGTTCAAGGACACATCGACATGTGGGAATATGGGACAGACTTTAATTTCCAGCAAACCAGAGCTATTGTTTGACAAAGCACTGAAAATATAGCTGGAGAATATTTTCCAGAGGTAGTAGTTGTAGCAGTATCAGCAGGTACGCTAGCTAACTAAAGTTAACTTAAGCTAATAATAGCAGTCTTACCTGTAAATGTTTCTTCAAATTATAAGTGGAGTCCTTGGATGATGACAGCAGTTTCACAGCTGGAAGGCATAACTTACACTGCACGGTGTTGTTGTTGCCCTTTTCAGCTCGATGAACAAAATAATGACGAAATTTCCACCCAGTAAAGGCATTCTCTTCATTGGAGGCCATGCCAGCAATTGCAAAGATTCTCTCGGTGCCGTGAGTCTCATGAAGTGTTCTAGTGGTGCACGCACACGACGTGTGACGCTTATCTCTCTCAATCTCTCCAGTGTCAGTGACAGCATAATGAAATGATGATAGGCACAATTCGTGTATCCGCGCATTATGTATATATAAATATACTTATAAATAAAAGTGTAATCCTGCAAAATAATCCTTATTTTTACTAAATGTACCTGTAATTTGATTACGTCTTTTTTTCTGTAACTAGCCGAATACAATTACATTTTTTTGGTATCCAAATTACCTAACACCGTTCCATGTATTCCGTTACTCCCCAAGCCTGTATATAAGGTAGTATATATATTATACCATATATAAAGTCACCTAATGACTCCCAACACATCAGTTGGGTTGAGCGAGGCGGCTGGGAATCATCTCCCATCAAACCCCCAGAAAGAGTCAGAAATGTGAATGTGTTCTTGACTCTAGCCACCTACCACTATATATATATATATATATATATATAACATGGTAGCTGGCACCCCCATGGTAATTAAAGGGTTAAGACACAATTGAAATAGAAATACAATCCCTGCCACTGTTTCTGTTGCTTCCCTTAGGTAAAGTCAAAAACATCTTTCATGAAGACACAAGTAACCGTAGCTGGTTCAAATACATGCCTCTATCCATCACTGAGTTCCAGCCCACACTTCGTACCCTTGCTCAGCCAATCCAGAGCAAGCAACTACGGGACACATTGCAGCAGTGGATCGACACGTAAGCCTCATTCATTCCGTTTATCATAGCAGAACATATGCATTAACAAACTGTCTGGAAATTTTACAGGGGCAAAAAATAACTTTGGAAATGTATTGCAAAATAAAATATAGATTGAGTTAAATACATTAGTAATAGATTAGTTGTTGATTAATCAATTATTAGTTTCCCTTCTCGTAAAATAGGAGAAAATTCATTAATATTGCATAAACTTCACTGATATGTACAGCGCCTTGCGAAAGTACAATCTCCTTTCGCTGCAAAAACAGCCTTGAATCTTTTGGGTTACGTCTCGTTAAGTTTTGAACATCCTGAAATTTTTACCCACAGCTTCACATAATTTTCCTGGCTTAACTTTAGCATTGAATGTGACAAACATTGAATGCATGTGGCTATGCGTTTATTTCTATTTTTCAGGACGACCTAGTTCCTTCCCACAATGCCTTTCCCTTCATGCAGTTCAGAATCTTGTTCACCTTGTAAAGACTTTGCATGTCAGCAACACAGTACTGTATTTCAGTGGTCCCCAACCTTTATTTGCACCACAAACCGGTTTAATGTCTAACAATATACTTGCGGCCCAGCCCAATAATAGCATCAATAATTTGGTAACCGTGACTATAAAAATTGTGTGATAATGACGTAAAAGCTAATGCCTTTTTGTGTGTTTTCTGTATCCCTAGTAGTCTAGTGGATAGGGTCTGGTGCTTATCCCGCTGCGACACAGGTTTGATTCCTGTTGCAACCAATTTTTACAGATGTAATCAGGGAGAATATTTTGACTAATCAATCATTGCACAGATGTGATACATATTTAGATTTAGTGCAACAGGAGTCTTAACTGTAGTTTTAATTCTGTGCGCCTTCCTTACGTGAAAAAAATAATACAAAAGATGCATTTTTGGGGGTTCGCATGGTAGTTTGAACGCCATATCGTTATAGTTACCCAGCACTTATGGAGCCCTCTCTGTGTTTGTAAAAAGTGATGTATTTAAGCTCTACGTGCATTTTTGAAGCAGAATGGTAGAATTCATATCAGTGTATAGCAGCCTTTTGACAAAAAAATATCATATATAGTAACAGCAAAACATAGCACAAAGTATGTGCTAGCACCAAGACAGCAACTTAATTTAAGTCATTAAAGTAAAAAAAAAACAAGCTGGATTTCTTCCGTTGAAGATACTGGGGAAATTGTCCTTGAATGTGTTAGAACCGTGCCTGAAATTTAGCCACGCTAAACAGGGCTAACTACCAGCTCGGTGGCCTTGGGTGTATGGCGCCCGCCCCGAGACTGGGAGGTTGTGGTTCAAGCCTCAGCCGAGTCATACCTAAGACTTTAACATTGGTACCCGTTGCCTCCCTGCTTGGCGTTCAGCATTAGGGGTAGGAATTGGGGGGTTTGGTCACCTAATGACTCCTAACACCTCAGTTGGGTTGAGCGAGGGGGCTGGGCATCCCCTCCTCTAAATCAATCTCCCAAAAAGAGTCAGAAATGACTCTAGCCACCTCCCACTAGGGGGATATGGCTGTGGTATATATATATATATATATATATATATATATATATATATATATATATATATATTTATAAACAGGGCTAACCTAAAAAACAGGAGGCTGGCTGACCAAAAATATACACTAAGCAGCCAGGATAACCGGGAGCCAACAGCAAAAAACTATTACGAGAACAAACACAAACCCAACCATAATGCAGGACATGAGGCTCTCGAGAACCAGGTTGGCCACCCCTGCTATAGAGGGTGAACCAGGACCATTTGGCGGAAAAAAATGGAGTCTGTCTGACCAAAAACATGCAATAAGCAGCTGGGACAACTGGCCATTTGCTCCTAGATGTAAGGAGGACATCTTCTGCGGTGTTGCTAGCCTTCTCGTCTATGTGAAGAGCCTGAAAGGACTAGCAGCCATTCGAGATGCTGTTTGGGACCTCCTCTCTGCCGACTCCATCAATCAACACTGGAATATAGTGTGTAAGCGGCTGTTGGATCGCCGCCTTGCCATCTGGGATGAATTCCTTCAACAGCTCTTCCTTCAACGCTTACAGGTGACCAATCACAATCATACAACACTTAAAGGGATTACAAAATACCTTTTAAAAAAAAATAGGCACAGAGCGTTTTGTGCTCCTCCTCACAATCATGCAGCAATATTACATTGTCCATGCGCAATAGAACTCCAGGAATTAAACCTCAACGTTGAAGGTTTGACCTCATATCACCTAGAGCTGTGACGTCACCGGATGACAATAAGGACTTAAAACAATGGTGGGACCCATTGAAAAACAGACAGCGATTGTAGTAATCAGCGAAGGCATTTCTGCTTTGAGTAATTGGAACTTTTCTAGCCTGTCGCTGGGTAACTTTTGACTCTTTTGTCCGAAATGTATGTTGTGATAATCGATAAGCTGCGTGAGGTAAATTTATCTGTCGGGATGTTTTTCCTTTTGTGTTTTTCGCTGTGTGTCACGCAATTAATATAATATTCGTAAATAGCTTCCTGTTGGCGTGCAGGCTCCCAAAGCTTTCCCGTTTTCCTTGGTCCAGATTAGTTCCGTTAGCAATCAGCTAGCTGCTCATTGCACGTCCAGGGTTGGGTAGGGTTACTTTAACTTGATTACTTTCAATTACTTTTGGATTACTCAAAAACCAAATATACAAATAAAAGACAAAAGAAACTAAATATGAATAAAATTATGACTCACAACACGTGGTAAGCTTTCTCTCCTGGCTTTGATCTCTTTGATCTCCGGCAAAACTAACTTAAAATGCGACAGAAAAAAAATGAAAATAAATCCGAACAACTGGCCAACATCATTTTTGCCGTTCCATGTATTCCGTTACTCCCCAAGCCTGCTCAAAATTTTGTAATTATATTCATATTTAGTTTATTTTGTCTTTTATTAGCATATTTGGTATTGCAGTATTTCAGAAGTAATTGAAAGTAATCAAGTTAAAGTAACCCTACCCAACCTGTGCACGTTGCATCGTTTCTCCCTAGCTGGTTTCGCGTTTGATGCTGTGATCATTTCTTGCTGTTGGCTCCTAGTTGTCCCAGCTGCTTATTGCATGTTTTGTTCAGCCAGCCTCCTATTTTTTCCGCCAAAGGGTCCCAGTTCATCCTATATAGAAGGGGCGTTAAACTCAAATTCACAGTGGGACAAAATTAAGCAGAAAAGTAAAGTCATGGGCCTAAGTCAATATTTATTGAAAAATTAACTGCAACTGATATGTAATGTGTAACCTTATAATATGGAAACAAACTTAAGTTTTGCTTAAACACAAATATGGAACAACCAAAGCTTGATATTACAAAAACATGAGAAATTAAATTTGAAATAAGACACAACATTTTTAAATGTTGACAGACCATGCCTTGCAGTAGAAAAAGTGCATAAGAAACAAATGTAAATCTAATTGTTCTGCATCTACATAGCGCTTTTTAAGTCAATGAAGACCTCCCAAAGCACTTTATAATGTGCTTCAAACTTTCTCTTTTACACACATTAACTAACCGATAGCAGCGTCAGCCATGCAAGGCAACTACCTGCTTGTCGGGGGCATTAGGGATTCAGTGTCTGGCCTCAAGGACACTTTGACATATAACTCGAAGGAGCCGGGAATCGAACCTGCGACCTCTTGATCCCAAGACGAACGCTTCACCTCTTAGCTCCTGCCGCCCCGAAACAGATTTATTCAAGCTCAGTTTGCTACGCTCTGATTTACTCTGCACATTGGTCTAAGCCAAACACCTGGCATCTTTCTTTCGATGCAAGTTCGTCAAAGTCTGGAGTCACGCTCTGAGCTGAGGAAAGCCTCAGGAAAGAGTGAAGGTGCTCATCAGTGAGTCGACTGTTGTAAGGTGTTTTGTTCAACTTTTTAGAGAACAGTTGCTCACATAAATGTGCCTCCAAACATTGAGAGCATCTGAGGGGCTTGGGTATGTAATTGAGGCTTTGTGTCAGGAAGGAAACATGGAAACTGCGCAGCACCAACAGTCATATTTTGATTTGAGCATGTCATGGAGTTCAATTAGCTCCATTTGGAGGCTGGTTGGTGTGCGTTCCACATCGATTGCATAACAGGTTACTGAGCAGTTCAAATCTTCCTTTCTGAGCCTCGAAGTCAGCAAATCGCTGGGAAAACTCTACGCTGAGCGCGTTGAACTGTGTGAACTGTGCGCTAGGCAGCACGGCAGGAGAAATTTTGCGCTGCAAACATTTGGCAGCACAGAAAATTACCAAAGTGTCCTTGCAGCATCTTGAGTCTTCCACAGACTCAACTTAGTTTTAAAGGCCCTCACAGCTGCGTACATGTCTGTGATGACGTGGCCCCGTCCCTGAAGCTGCAGGTTATGCACATGGAGAAGGCTTACAATGTCAGAGAGAAATGCCAGCTCACACAGAAACTTTTCATCTCTCGGCTCTGTTGTGAGCTTTCTTTTGTTCTTCATAAACTGACAGATTTCCTCACGCAGCTCAAAACATCTGTTCATTATTCCTCTGCTTAGCCATCTCACCTCTGGGTGATGAGGCACATCTCTGTATTCTGAACCCAACTCCTCGAGAAAAGACTTGAACTGCCGGTGATTCAAACCCTTGGCTCTTATGAAGTTGACTACTCCTTTTATAGAGCTCATAACATGTTCCATTTGCAGAGCTTTGCCAAACAGCGCTTCCTGATGAATGATAGTTATAAATTGTAATCTTACCTGCATCTTCCTCCCGCATCTTCTACTGAATTCTGCCAACTGATCCGCTCTCATGACCGCACATTGCGGGCGCACTATCTGTCGTCAGTCCCACAGGTTTATCCCAAGGCAGGCTCATTTGTTATACATTTGGATAATTATTCAAATACATATTTTCCTGTGGTTGTTCCATGTATTGATTTTAATCCCAAAAGTTCCTCTGTGACGCACCGCTTGAGTCTACTCCACGGATGAAGATTGACAGCTGAGCAGTATCAGACGTGTCGCTGCTCTCATCCACAGCAAAGGAGTATGCAATAAAATCTTTTCCCTTTTTATTAGTTGTTCATGTAGATGAGTGGAAAGCTCACACATGCTCAGCCATGGTATATCTGCTCAGGCTCACGTTCCTATCTGGGCACACAGTGTTGAAAACTTTGACCATACACCTTTTGACAAACTCGCCCTCATTAAAGGGCCCGGGCCGATTTTGCGATCTCTGCTGCCACAATAAAGCTGGCCTTTACAGCAGCTTCACTTTTTGATTTTGCTTTCGTGAACAAGGTCTGCCTGCATACCAGACTTCTTTTAATCTCCTCCACCTTTTGCAGCTTCTGCTTTAGGTCCAGGTCCTTGTACTTTTCATAATGTTTCGTTTCATAACGTCTTCTTATGTTATACCCTTTCATTACAGCCACACCAGCTCCACACACAAGAAAAACAACAACTAGCTTTGGTGGCTTTGCTTTGCCTTTGCATATCTTCTTCCCTCGTGCTCTACGGCAGCTGGCATTGCTTTGTATGTCAAGTATCATCGCCCCCTACGTGTCGCGCCCAAGAGTACAGTTGAAAAGATGCCGGTAGGCTGCTGTTTTAGAAACAATTGCTGGAAACGTAGCTAATGGCTTAAATGTGGAACAAATCCACACGCAACATGCTCTAAGGTAATAAGAGAGCCAATTTTCACAATTGGAGAGTCCGCTCTCTCCAGTCATATTCAGATTCAGATTCAGATTCAGATCTACTTTATTGTCATTCTAGTACACGTGTATACAGAACGAAATGTCGATACATCTGACCCGCACAGTTTCCTCGAATGTACAAATATAAGTAAAAGTTGTATTGTATTATGGCTACGTATAGTATTTTACCATACCATAGTTCCGATAGTGCAAGAGGAGTAGCTAACCAGATGTGCAAAATGGGCATTCAGGTTAACAAGTCAGGTAAACAGTAACATTAACACTGTAACAGTAACGCTGTAAGTACAATAGTGCAGAGAGCAAATGTGCAAGGAGTGGCAAGCTATAAAGAACTGCCAGTAGTGCAAAAAGTCAGATTAGCAGCCGTTAAGATTTAGGTTAACTATATGTTAGATTGACCATTTAACAGTCTAATGGTCAGGGGGACTAGACTACTGCGGAACCTGGTGGTCCTGCACCGCACACTGCAGTACCTCTTCCCAGAGGCTAGCAGAGTGAACAGTCCATGATGGGGGTGAGAGGGGTCCCCGGTAATGTTCTTAGCATGGGATAGGCAGCGCTTCTGGCCAATGTCCTGAATGGAGGGAAGTGTAGTCCCGATTATTTTCTCTGCTGTCCTCGTTACCCTCCTCACACTACCCCAGTCGGTAGCGCTGCAGCCTCCACACCACACAGAGATACAGCTGGTCAGGATACTTTCTATGGTGCCCCTGTAGAATGTGATGAGGGAGGGTGGGGGCAGGTGGGCTCTCCTCATCCTCCGCAGGAAGTACAGGCGCTGCTGTGCCCTCTTAACCAGTGATGCAGTGTTCACGGACCAGGTGAGTTTGTTTGTAATGTGCACCCCTAGGAACTTGATACTGCTGACAACCTCCACAGCCTTGTTGTTGATGCAAAGTGGGGCATGGTTGGGCTGGTTTTTCCTAAAGTCGACAATGATCTCTTTAGTTTTGTCAACATTCAGGACCAGGCTGTTGTCCCTGCACCAGGCCACCAACTGCTCCACCTCCTCTCTGTAGGCCAGGTCGTTGTCGTCCCTGATGAGGCCCACCACTGTTGTGTCGTCAGCATACTTCACGATGTGGTTTGTGGCGGACCTAGGGACGCAGTCGTGTGTCATCAAGGTGAACAGCAAGGGGCTCAGGACACAGCCTTGGGGGGAGCCCGTGCTGAGGTAGATGACATCTGAGATGTTCTGACCTATCCGCACTGATTGGGGTCTGTCACTGAGGAAGTCCAGCAGCCAGTTCCGCAGGGGGGTGTTGAAACCCAGGAGTCTCATTTTGTCTACCAGATGTTGTGGGATGATGGTGTTGAATGCTGAACTGAAGTCCAGGAACAGCATCCGCACATGGGTGTTCTTCTCCTCTAGGTGTGTCAGGCTCAGGTGAAGCGCAGAGGAGATGGCATCCCTGGTGGAGCGGTTTGTCCGGTAGGCAAACTGAAAGGGGTCGAATGAGGAGGGGAGACTGGAGGTGATGTGCTCTTTAACCAGTCTCTCAAAGCACTTCATTATGATAGGAGTCAGTGCAACGGGCCGGTAATCATTGAATGATAAGATCTGGGGTTTCTTTGGCACAGGGATGATGTTGGCAATTTTGAAGCATGATGGTACTTTGGCTTGGTCTAGCGAGGTGTTGAAAATGTCTGTTAGTACACAAGCCAGCTGATCGGCGCACTCCCTAAGTACCCGCCCCGGAATGTTGTCCGGGCCTGGAGCCTTCCTTGTGTTGACCCCTCTCAGGGTCTTTCTCACGTCGGTTGAGTCCAGGTGGAGTGCCCTTTCGTCCTGATTTGGAACCGCTTTCGCTGCAGTGGTGCCGTTTTGTGCCTCGAACCTTCCAAAGAATTTGTCGAGGTCATTCAGAAAGTCCATGCTAGTGTCCTGCACTGGGGCGGTGGTTGGCTTGTATTTGGTAATGGCCTGAATGCCTTTCCACATATCCCTGGTGTTGGTTTTATTGAGGAAACGTTCCTGGATTTTTTGACTGTACGTTCGCTTTGCTAGTCTGATAGCACGGTTCAGGTTAGCCCTCGCTGATCTCAGCGCCTCCTTGTCACCAGATTTAAAGACAAGGTTCCGTACTTTTAGTTGTTTGCGTATCTCAGCAGTCATCCAGGGCTTCTGATTGGCACGGCTGCATATAGTTTTGGTATTGCTGACGTCTTCTGCGCATTTACTGATATAGGCTGACACAGAAATGGCGTTCTCATCTATATTTATTTTGTTGTTGTAAGTGGCAGCCGATTTAAACATGTCCCAATCAGTGCAATCAAAGCAGTCCTGTAGTGCCTCCATTGCCCCCTCAGACCACACCCTCACCTGCTTCACTGTAGGTTTTTCTCTGGTCAGCAGGGGCTTGTATGCTGGAATTAGCATAACAGAAAGGTTATCTGATGAGCCAAGGTGGGGGCGGGGGGCTGCTTTATATGCACCTTTGATGTTTGTGTAGGCCAGGTCTAATGTGTTCCTACCTCTTGTAGCAAAATTTACATGCTGATGGAAATGCGGGAGAACTGTTTTCATATTGGCCTGGTTAAAGTCCCCTGCCGCAACAAAAATGCACTCGGTGTAAGCATGCTGCAGTTCACTCACAGTTCGGTAGAGAACGTCCATTGCCTCCTTCGTATTAGCGCTGGGGGCACGTACACGGCAGTAATGATGGTCGCGCTAAACTCCCTCGGTAGGTAGAAGGGTCTGCAGATCACCGTCAAAAGTTCAATGTCTCGTGAGCAGTGATTCGAGATTATCTTCGCATTTCTACACCAGTTGTTGTTTGTATAAATGCATAGACCGCCACCCTTGCTTTTGCCGGTGAGCTCGCCGCTTCTATCAGCGCGGAAAGCAGTTAGCCCCACAATGCTGACAGCGTCATTCGGGATAGATGAGTTTAGCCATGTCTCCGTCAGAATTAAAGCACAACAGTTCGTCAACTCGCGGTTCGATGAGAATTCCACTTGTAAATGGTCCAGTTTGTTGTCCAGGGAGCGGACGTTGGATAGGAAAATGGATGGTAGAGGCGTTTTGAAGGGTTTAGGCTTCATCCGAGCAGTTAGCCCGGCCCGACAACCTCGTTTCCTTCCCCGGTCACAGCGCTTCCGCTTGCCACTTTTACTCGCTGCTTTGTAGGCCGCTGTGTTCTGTTGACGTAGCACTCCGAGGCTAAGTAAACACTCCAGAGTGATCGTCGAAATTTGCGCTGGATTTCTGGATGTTCGCATATCCAGCAAAAAACTGCGATCGTATATTAATCTGCAGTTAGAGTTGTCTTTGTTCGCCCTCATAAACTGAGTCGAAGATTGGGGTTTTTGACCAGAATGTGAGAAACTGTCGGGAGCAGATGCAGCCGCAGCCATACAGGGCGCCGCCATTTTGAATTTTATATGAAAGGCAATTGACTGAGATGGCTAGCTTAAGTATTTTTTTGCCAACCGTTTGCTACATCCTACATCTAAACAGGACACTCTAAAGTGATGAAATGTGCATTATCAACTATGGTAATGTCAAAAATTAAGGTAGCGTTTCCTAGTGGTAAATTGTAATGGGAAAAACTTCCTTCAGCTGAAAATGTAGGCTACATATTTCTGTCATTTTACCAAACACCTTAATGGGGAGAGATTTGTCTTACAAATATTTCCACATGTTTTGATCAGGTCCCCAAATATATTCTCAATTTACTCCGGATCTAAAAATCCTATGTCTTGACAAAGTCACACGCTTGAATAAAAATTTGCAGATGTAAACCGAATTTGTGTACTTTTTTTGAGGACTTGGAAAAACACGTCTGTGCAAATCACTGATATATTACTGGATCTGCAAATTACATTATTCACACTTTTAATGGTACTGGAGGAGTTGGAATTGTTTGTGAAAGTCTTTTAAAAAATGCTTGAATTGCCATGAAAAAGGTGTACCACCACTGTTTAATCAATTTTTTTTTTTACGAGATGATGCGTTTTGAGGACAGCATGTCTTATCTTTGTCATCATGAGCTTCGACGTCATTGGAGGGGTGCCAGCAGCTTAGCAAGGTTACAAGTGTTTTAAACAAAGTTTTAGTCTGTTCTGTGAAGAAAACCCTACTTATGTCACAGGTGGATGCAGTAATTTTACAACAAAGGACTTGTAGCCCAAAAAAAAAAAAGAAACCACAGAGAGCCACCAATGGGGTTTAACCTGTATGATCAGCCGCAACAATGGCTGAAAAACACAAAGTTGGTCGAGCAGGCAGCCGAGATTTTACAAACCAAGGAACACTGGCACTAACACCAGCTTAGACAGCCAAACAACGCAAGGTGGGCAGCCAACAAGCACCAACTGGGAGCCAACAAAAAAGGAAAGTCCTTGGCATCACCTATGTTAATGGAGAGTTCGCCAGACAAAATGATCCAACAGCCCCACACGCATCGAAAAACACGAATGAAAAGCCACAACTGCTTACTTCCAAGCCGAAATAAGCAGTATGCAATCGGTGTTAGCTACCACTCGCTGTCTTTTTCAAAGCTTGCTTCACAAGTTGTATTAAAGGAGTTGCCATTTTGAAAGTGTTGTGTTCTTTCAATGACGTCAGAGTTCTACAGCAAACAAGCCAGATGGGTCAACTTTGAGACTACATTTCTTGAGTCCCCTGTGCGTGGAATATTTTGCAACAAATTTGGATCATTGTGGGAAAAGTACACTACTTTTTCTGTGTCTTATTGAAAGAAAAGAATTACAGATTGAGAATACCTTTAATCAAAACTGTATAATATCTTATTTGTGTGTACGTATTCTCAAATTTGCAACCCTGTTTAAATCCCTACAAGTCTATTACCAAAAAAGAAACGGAAGGCATCGCAAGGAGCTTAGTGGAGCTGCTCAACTCTGCCGTTAAAGATCTTGAGGGCCAGACCATCAAAAGTCGTGAGGCCTGGTACGAAGCAGACGTGTCCACCTATTTGTGGTCTGAGTCTCCAGGCGACCTGCCTAGTGATGCGGGTTGGGTCAGCCTTGCTGAGAGTGGACAGTGTCACCAAAGAAGTGGTCTGGCCATGAAAACTGAAGCCCTGACACCCTGTGTTCAAAACTTTTGCTCTTCCATGGACGCCAAGCTGAAAGACTGGCTTGATGACGTTCAGCACTACCTTCCATCCAAGGACACAGGTTGGTGTCATGTTAGCATACATCCTTCAATTCCTTTAAAAATAAAATCTATATCCTTTAACCACATGGGTTGTCAGTTCACCACTTCCTGTGGTGTGTCTTGGGCAAGTACGTGTTCAGTCGCTGCCAAAATGTGAACTGAGTCCAGTTACCGCCATCCTATCCCAATCCAGGAATGCTGAAGTTCTGTTCATTTACCAATTACATTTGTTAAAAGTTTCGAGTTTTTTTTTTGCTTTAAAAAATGACACATTTACATGTACTTTTTTGTCCATTGAAAATTCATGAAAAAAGGGAAATTAAACAATTCCATCACCCTTTATCATATTACATAAGTATAATAACTAGTATAAATGTAATACATAAGATATATATACGTGTGCGTTATTATGCAAGGTTACTGTATTTGTGAAACTATTGATTCATTGAAAAACATCACTCACCTTAATCATAAACAATTGTGTGCAATATGAATAAATCCCGGGTTGCGGCTGTAGGATTCCCGACACTTAACCCACTGGACCACCAGTTATACAGATGACACACAAAAAGGCATTTGATTTTATCTGATTATCGCACTGCTTTTACTCGCAGTGCCAAAAATAAATGTCAGAGAAAGGAAATAACAGCAAACCGTCTTAAAAGATGGAAATAAACGTGAAGTCCGATTTATCATCAGATACACCAGAGAGTTTTTGCCTTGTGCTTTTTTGCATTAATATCGTTCAGGACGGCTTTCTTTTTGCATTCTCTAACATTCGTTCCTGGCACTGTGGGTAAAAATTGTGTGATAATGAGATAAAATGTAATGCCTTTTGTACATTATCTCTTATACTAGTATTTTAGTAGTTTAGGTGATTGCGCTCTCACTCTCATGACCCGGTTTCTCTTCCTGTTGCATACGATGTTTTGCAAATTTGATTAACATAAATATGCATTACTACGAAACTAATGTATACATGCACTAATATGTACGCGAATAAACTCTGTACCTCTTACTGAAGTTTTAATTCCATGTATTTTAGTCCAGTGCACCTAATACAGGTATATGTAAATATTAATGGAGAGAATATTGTCTGAGTGTGCCTTATAACTTGGTGTGCCTTGAAATCTGGAGAATGCGTTCTATAAAATTACCATTAAAACAGTTATTATTGTTATCAGAGGGGCATTGTGTATAATCTAGTGGCGTCTTGGTGTTACGTAGACCTCATACAATATAAAAATACATATACAATCATCCCTCGTTTTTCACAATATTGTGTTCCATAAATGTCCCGTGTTAGTCAAAAGCCTCAAAGTACAAAGCTTTTTTTGTTTATTCTTTTTTTTTTTTTTTTTTTTTCTCATTTATTCATTAAAATATTTAAGCCTGTGAATTGGGTTGATTCTTAAGTATTTGTTTGACAAGTAAAATAATTGTACTTAATAAAGTTAAAGTTTGATGATTTGATAAAATCGATGTAATAATTTGGGGCTGCATTACCTCAGGAGGTAGAGCGTTCGTCTTGGGATCAAGAGATTGCAGTTCGAATCCCGGCTCCTCTGTGTTACATGTTGAAGTGTCCTTTAATGATGTATTTCTCCGCAGGTTCAGTTACAACAGCATCATCAGGACATAGCGGGTGTTCGCCAGCATCCTCCCTTAACCGCTTCATGGACATGCTCGCAGTGCAGGAAGCGTTACGAGACGGATGCTTGAGTTGCGTTCAAAGCATCCTCTCTGCCGTCCGTTCCAAAATTGCCATAATGGCGCCAGATCCCAGTCCAGCCAGCATGAATTCTGTCCTTTTCATGGCAAGGCTGTGTCAGTCCATGTGGGAACTGTGCCCCAATTTGAAGCACTGCATTTTGGGACAAGAGAGCGGAAGCGAGGCTGTAGCCAAAGTGACTCCAAGGCAGAGTAAGAAATTAGGCAGAGCAAAACCGGCCCCGGAGGTTAGCACTGCTCAAACTAAGTCGGTGGAGCTAAAGGAGGAGCTACTCAACTGCAGCATGGTAGCCTACCGCATCTGGACCTCTACTCTTTCAAAGGTTAGCAAAGTTCTTGTTTTTCAGGCACAGAAATTCTCTTTTTTTGATTTGCCATTTTGAAGTTAAAAGGGGTGACCTATGTGAATTTTGTAGATCTGAGGACAAAATGTTTGGACTAGGGAGGGCGGTATTGTGAGATATTTTAGAGTGAATAGGGCGTTATATACGATTTGTGCACACGTTACGACCCCATAATGAATTGCAGTATACAGTACTCCCCATGGGAAAGGCCAGTAAACGGTAGACATAAAAAAAGCTATACTATTCAACACAATTGGAAATGACTAGTCAAACAAATATTGTTTGTCAGGTAAGGTGGGTCACCTTGTCGGAAACCACAAAGAAACTGATGATAGCTTAGCAGGGCTAGTTACTGACCTATACTGTTTTCCTCTTGATATATTCACAGATCTAAGCAAGCCATCTAGTATGACTGACTTCAATCCTCACGATCTGTACCACTAAAATTCTCATACACCGACGCTGGTCTAAAAGCTCATAAAAAATTCTTACCAGTTCTTAGTAGCTGATTTGTGTAATGCGCTGACCGGGAGCTTTTGTGCCTAAAAATTCACCCCCTAGGAGTGAAATGAGCCTCCGTTTACCCCAGTCACAGTAATAATCAATTTTTAAATAAATAGCTTACATAACATGATTTGCGCATCCTTTAACTGGCTGGTAGGAGCACCACTTCCTTCGTGTTTGACAGCCTCCTGGCGCCAACCCTCTCCAGGCTGGATTTTGGGGTAGGGGTTTGCTCCCTCACATGAAACACAAGGTACTGGTTTCCATGGTTACCAGTAGCAGGGGAAACCTGATCTGTCTCAGATACAGCACCTGCGTCATCTCTTTGCTGTTTTTCGTGTAAAGCAGTGACAGGCAGCAGCGTGTTGCAACACCGATACAAGATAAACTTGATCAAAACTCTGCAATACCATATTTATTGGAAGCATTTGGATAACTATGGATTTTGTACCTGGTCATGTTAATGTGGTTTGTCAAAGTACTTTGTGAATAGGCAAGTCAAATTACTATTCTATATGTAGTTAGATCAGGGGGATTGTGGGCACCAGGTAGCCTCCCAAAACACCTGAGCACCCCACTGACTGGTTCTGAAAATAGCTCAACAGTGATGGTGTCCTGGCAGGTCCCATGCTCTTTTAAGGAAACTTAATTGTCTGCCAAGACTTTTACCGAAAGTCTGATGTCAACATGACTTTTCTCCACCACAGAATCCCCCCATTGGGAGTTTCAACTCCCACTCTGAACGGAAATTAAAATTGAAAAATTAATACAGGGTAGTGGTAAAGTAACATAAATCATAGCTACCAATACACGGACAGAGTTTACGCGAATCGAAAATAAAAATAAAATTCTGGCGGTCAGCCTGCTGTGATTATTCTAACTTTCATTGTTTATGTTTCATTTACAAAATCCTCCGACACTCCAAACACTTGACTTGAACATTTCAACCCATGCACTAATCCCCCACTGCATTTATCTTTATCCGTACATACTGGATTATACACGTAGACTGCCGATGGTTGCTCTGTACATAATAAAGGTACATGCATATATGAACTGACAAGTGATATCAGTGGTTACAACAGTGCAAACCTCTGGTTAGAGTCGTTGGTACATTTTAACATGAGTGCATGATTGGATAGTAATACAGTATACATATTGGCCTTAGGCCTGACCCCCGTGAACACTTTGAAGACCCTGCTTCGCCGTATTCGTCATCGGGTGTCGTGAAGTCAGATGTCGGAGTGGGAGATCATCCCAGCAGGCATCACGCTCAGTTTCCATGCAGCCCAAAACCCGGAAGCGACGATGCATCCTGACCATCTCAGTCAGCAGCTTACTCCCCGGCAGTGTGACATACCAACAAATGAATCACAATTAGAAACCAATATATTCGCAGCTATTATTCCTAGTAGAGCTAAGATTCATGGCCCGAACCCGAACCCGAGGCAATTTCGGGCCGGGTCGGGCCTGAAATGTCAGTCATACGGTCGGGTCGGGTCGGGTTCGGTCCTGCTTTTTTTTTTTTTTTTTTAATTAATTAATAATTATAAATATATGTTCATTAAAAATATATACTTAAACTATGTATGGATACTAGACCAAGGAATACTTGTTATAAAATAAATAATTTGGATAAAACGGAGAAGGAGCTGTAATTGCTTTTAACGGAGCCAGAGCATGCTCTGTGCACGTGACGTGACGTGAATGCTGTCCTCTTAATAATCTTCCCCTCCGCAAATTCGCGTGATTTTGGCCTGGTATCCCCGATATGGAGTCGGACCAACAAGAAGTTAAGGATAAACTCAAGAGAGGAGAACTGACGAGGAAAACGCACTCTGGTAAGAGTTTTAATAAGCGTTTTATATAGAATACGATCGCTTTTGTCGGAAGTGTACATTGACGTTGGTGACATTTTCATCCGCGTTAAAAAACGCAATTTGCAGAATAAAATCACGCTTTATTGTTTAAATAAACGCGTTATATAGACTAGGATCTCCCAATTATTATAATTAGCTCGCTTTATTGTTTTAATAAGCGTTTTATATAGAATACGATCAGGGGGGGGGGGGGATTTGCATAGGAGTCGGAAAAGGGCACAACACGTCAACACCCCCTCAATGATAGTGCCGCGCTAAAATCTTAAGGACGTACTACTACTGCTGCTGTGGATTATGGCCCAATGATCAAGTCGTCAAAATGACGGACGCCCTTAAATGTTTTCGCTACCTCAAAAAAAAAAAAACGTCAATGACAGATTGTCGCTTAATGTAACATCTGCAGTGCAGACACAGAAATATAAAAGATGTAAATGTTTATACAGTTTTATTTAACTTAGGCCTAGATGTTGTAACAAAAGGCAGAGTTTAATTTGTTATCATAAATCACCCCTCCTTATAAATAAAATATGTAATTTCGGGCCCCCTCGGGCCGGGCCAGCAAATCCAGTTAATTAGTCGGGCTCGGTCCGGGTCGGGTTTAATACCCCTCGGGCCTGCGTCGGGCTCGGGTGCTTTTTTTGGGCCCGATCTTACCTCTAATTCCTACGCTATAGTGTGTTGCGTGTCTCACAAAAGTACTATCGGATATTGCATTTAGTCCAGATCATCATACGCGTCTTTTCCCGCAGATGCTCCATTATCGAGTATAGGTCTCCCTGACTGTTGACGTCGCCAGATAAAATTCAAGGTGTTGAATTCAGTTGAGTCATCTGTTTTTCGTCGCTCAGAAATAAGCTTGGATATTCAATCACTAACTGTGCTAATTGAGCTTCTGCCACCTTAGTACCAGCCAATACTGTCATTTGTTCTCCAAAAGTCTTAAGCATTCCTCTTTTTAGAATAGGTATGATACAGAAACACAACAAACACATAACTATTACAACGGTTAGTACAAGAATTCCCCCTTTCGCTAACAGACCACCCCAGTACCAAATGTAGACGAGAACCAATCAAAGGAGATACTGTTCTTCTCAGTATTTACTGTCACTTCATTGCTTAACTCACGAATCTTTGACATTGCTTTTGTGAAGCTTCCTGATTCGGCTGTATTTAAAGGTATATAAGTACAGCATTCGTCTTTTATCATATGACAAACGCCTCCTTTACTGGCTAAGAGAAAATCGAGGGCCTGACGATTCTGCCAGGCCATCCTAGATGTCTGATGTAATTGTTCTCCTATTGCACTAAAGGCCTCGTTAGTGTAATTAATAAAACGTTGTTGGTTGTAATAAATGTAATTAATCCATTCTGCGTTCTTATTTGGAGTTATCCAGATAAATATCTATTCCAATCCAGACTTAATTTCATTCCTAGCTTTAAATTCATCTTGAATTCCCCTCGGTTGTCCGATGGCATCTAGATACACTCGTCCATTCGGAACATATGCTCTCTTAACTCTGGCTTCTCCGGGAGTTCTTAGTACCTCATAAAACCCCTTATACATTATATGGACAGGTACTTTCATTCTCACAAGTGTACACAATCCTATCCAATTTCGTGGGAGCCTGTTCCTTAAATAGTCACCCCCACACATCCAGTAACTGTCTGCTACTGCGACTGATTGATCCCTAAAATAATGTATGTCCGGAATTGACATTGTTATGTTTTCGCACGACTGATCATGCACACCCGGATTTTCGAACCATATTGCCTTTTCTGGAAAATATGGATCCATCTTTGCGTGTGGAAACCAGGATATAACCCAAGTTGTCTTACACTTCACTGTCGTGTTTCCTACCTCATGTCCAATTAGGCCACTATAACTATACGCACCACTCGCATAACATTCATACTCAGCGGTTCGATCTACTCTATACCTTGTTGGAGGGCCTTTTTGGTCCGTTGTTCGTTGAAATTCTCTACACATCCTATACCTAATTTTTTTCAGGTGTTGATGTCAGCCTTGTATAATAATGTCCACCTTTATGACCAGAAGTAAATCTACATTCTATCGTACACATTGGCAGTGGAGGAGGTTTAACAACAAAAACTTGTGAAGCAAATCTTGGGTCTTTGCAAATCCGCCGCTGCTCCTCTGCACATGTCTTCATATTATGCTTTTCTGGAATTACAATTGAAACACCTGGCGGCGCCATCGAGCATGCTATACATTCTTCATCTGTCATGTCTCTCGCGGTATACCATAACCATCTATACCACAAGTTGTACTTTGCGTTTTCCCACCCACGTTCTTCCGTCGGGTCAAAACTTCTTGGCCTAAATACACCCAAGCCTAGTCGACTGTCCTGACCGTCAACTCCACCATCCGCACAATAGTCTTCGTATGCTAAACTTTTTTGAGGTTTTACTCCAATTGGCTTACCCACTGTACCGTTTTCAGTTTTAACTTCAATTGGCTTTCTTATTGTAGGGCTCATGGTAACACCTTCTTTCAGATGTGGCTTCTTTGGCTGTTTAACCTTTGTTACATTTTCCTGTATTTTACGTACTGTTAGTGTACTCATTTCTGGCCGTTGGCGTGTTGTAACCTCACTCTTCGGTGTTGTCGCTGTGGGTGTAGGCTTCTCAGGCTGCACTTCCGGACCCGCGATTTCCATTCGCCGCTGCGATTTCTCGAGCTCTAACGTTACTGCCCTGTTGATCTTGGTTGGTCTCCTTGACGGTGGCAGCGTGAGCCTTGGTACAGTGGTTCAGATGGTACCAGGTTGAGCTGCCCTCGACCTGGACTGCGGTCGGCGTTGCCCTTACGACGGTGTATGGTCCCTCACGCCTCGGTTGGTTCCACTTTTGTCGAAACACCTTAATGTACACGAGATCTCCTGGGACCACCGTCTTCTCGAATGGTTGTTCGACCTTGGACTCTTGTCTCTTCATCTGCAGGTAGATGGCCTTCTGGATAGCCGTCAATTGTCTCATATAGTCTCAGTTCAGTTTGTAGTTGCTCAAGCGGCGGCCCCTTATAGGGACCTCTCAAATGCGGCGCTGGCATCGGTCTGCCTGTTAGCATTTCATGCGGTGTTAAATGTGTGATCTGATGAGTTTGCATACGATAACTCATCAACGCTAACGGTAGCGCATCCACCCAGTTGAGCTTAGTACTCGCACAGATCTTGTTTATCTTTGATTTCAATGTTCCATTTACTCTTTCCACCATGCCCTGACTTTGTGGGTGATACACTGCACCCAACCGTTGTTTAATGTGTAATTTTTGTAGGATGCCCTTCACGACTTTTTGAACAAATGCCGCACCGTTATCTGAGCTTATTTCTGACGGTATGCCAAATCGCGGAATAACTTCTCTGATCAAAAACTTAATTACTGTTTCCGTACCTAGATCTTTTGATGGCACTGCTTCAACCCAACCACTAAATCGGTCGATCACGACGAGCATATATCGTTTTCCTTGGACTGTCTTTATCATATCTACATAATCAATAACTAAATGCTTAAAAGGCCCCTGTGGGACTGGCACAAATCCAATCGGTGCCCGTACGCATTTTCTGATGTTATTCTATGCACAGATTTCACACTGGTTGAGCACTTCGTCTACCGTGGCCTGTAAATATGGAGACCAGTAACCTTGTTTCTTCAGCTTTTTTACAACCTCCCCCCCTTGCACAATAATAATAATAATTTCCTTTGTATTGTCATTCTTTGTAACAATGTACACAGAACGAAATGTCGATACACCTGACCCGTTGTAGCGAGCCGATGCAGCCGCAGCCAACAGAGGGCGCCGCCATTTTACCAATTAGGTATGACTCGGCCGAGGCGCGAACCAGCGACCTCCCAGTCTCAAAGCGGGCACACTACCATCTAGGCTACTGATATTGTGCGCTTCCGATATCAACATAGTCAGCAGTGACACAGGAGCAATAATCAGTCCTTCATGTGATCTCCAAAGTCCCTTATCATCACAGGTAGCACCCCTCTCTCTCCACAGTGTCTTTTCGTTCAGGCTTGTGTTACCTTGAATCAGGAATATATCTTCTGGCTTTGCTACCGGTTCCAGTGAAACCATAGGTGCGAGGACAGCAACTTTGCTTTTTGACACTTCTTTGGCTGCTTCATCCGCTGCATTGTTCCCACGTATCACTGCATCATCTCCTCTTCTGTGTGCCTGGCACTTGATGATGGCTAATTTCGATGGTAACATCATTGCAGACATTAGTTCCGTGATTTGTTGATGATGTTGATTTTTTGAATCCTCTTTGCTTCCAAACAGTTCCAAAATGATGGCAAACTCCATGTGCATATGCCGAGTCGGTGTATATATTTGCAGTTTTTCCTCTTGCAAGCTTACACGCTTCTGTCAAGGCTTTTAGTTCTGCACGCTGAGCCGAACAGGGCTGTTCACATTTTTCTGCTTTCTGCGTCACATACTGCTCAGCTTCTTGCCTTACAACTGCGTACCCAGCATGATTTCCTTGGTAATCTCGGAAGCACGATCCATCAACAAAATTTGTCAGGTCTGCATTTAGTAGCGGGGTGGACTCCAAATCCGGTCGCAACCTGTACTTCATCGTGTCTGCAACGCATTCGTGTGCCTCACCCTCGAACTCAAACGGTATGGTGTTAGCCGGATTTGTTGTATTACATCTTTTCAATATGTCAACAGTGGCATGAACTGCAGAGATCTGGCCTGAGTAACAACAAACTTGCCTTGATTTATCAGTTCTGAGATTTTGTGATGGGTGTAAATTATTACTGGATAGCCCATAGTTACCGTTGTGGCCTTTTCATATGCATAATGAACTGCAGCCAAGCCTTGGTAACATGGCGGCCATCCTTGCACCACATTGTCAAGTTTGGTCCTGTAGTAGGCAATTGGCTGTTTTTGTCTGCCACTGCACGTCTCTTGCATTAACACAGCTGAAGCATACATATTGTATCGATTCGCTAAGTATAGCATAAATGGTTTTGTGTAGTCCGGTGTTGCCAGAGAAGGCGCTCTTTGCATTTCTTGCTTGATGTTTTCGAAAGCGTCCATCGCAATGTCTGTCCATTGTAGTTTTGCTCTTAGCATCGTTGTTCCTGCTTCTTTCATTAAGTCCCTCAATGGGTTGGTCTTCCATGCGTAGTCCTCAATCCACTCTGAGCTGAATCCCCTCATTCCAAGGAAGGTCATCATTTGTCCGACCGTCTGAGGTTTCAGAGCTTTGCTGACTCCCTCGAGCTGCTCTGGTGTCATTGCAATGCTTCCTTGTGAGATGAGTCCTCCCAGATATTCCACTTGCGGCTGACAGTATTGTAATTTGGCTTGTGAAGCCTTGTGTCCTGTTCCAGCCAGTCTCTGTAGGACTCTGATTGAGTCTCTATGACATTCTTCGAGCGTTGCTGAGCAGATTAGCAGGTCATCAACATATTGTATCAGTGTACTATCGATGTCCTGGCCTTCCAGGTCATTACGTAGTACTTGGTTGAACATATGAGGACTGTGTTTGAAGCCTTGTGGCAACCGTGTGTAACTGTACTGCTTACTTCGGGATGTGAATGCAAAGAGATACCATGAGTCTTCAGATAACGGTATACTAAAGAATGCTGAACAAAGATCAATTACTGTGAAATACTTTGCGTTTGGAGGCACATTTGTAAGGATGGTATTTGGATTTGGAACTTCAGCTGGCCAATCCTGGACAACCTCATTTACCGCTCTCAAATCATGCACCAATCTGTATTTAGATTTGCCCGATTTGAGAACTGGAAAAATCGGAGAGTTGCATGGACTTGGCATCTCAATTGGTACTCCAGCCTTGAGCAGTCCGTCGATCGTCTTCTGTATTCCCACTTCCGCTTCTGGCTTCAGCAGATATTGTGGTCGAAATGGCAACTTCGTTCCCCGTTACAATTTTATTTCAGCTGGATTTGCTGATTTTACCAATCCAACATCGGTGTCGTGGTTGACCACACCTCCTTCGGAACATGTTTCAGCATTTCTTGTCTCAATACGTTCTCTTGTTTTTCTTCATCTTGAACAGCTTGTGTCGCCTCTGGTATGGTAATCACCCAAGGTTTCGCATCCATTTTCACTTCACACGGTATTCTCACCATACCTCCTTCGTCTGAGATCGTCATTTCCGAATCCTCAGTTTCAATCCATCTCACGCTCTATGCTGCTTTCACCATGGGACCTAGGTCTTTAGATCTGAATCCTTTGCTGACAACTAATGCAATATGTGGTTCTGATTCCGGCACTCTGAACCACTGCGAGGTGAAGTCGTTTGGTTTGATGTTTAGAGCTGCACCCTGACGGCCAATCAGGAACCAGTCAGCCCAAACTTCTACTGTAGTGTAGAACTCAAATGTTGGAGAAAATGTAGGCTCGAGAATCTATTAATTCTTCTCGCATGCGTTCAAAGAAATGCAAGGATGCCGGCGTCATGAGAGGGATGTTCTTTATTGCATCGTCCCAAAGAACTCAAAGAACTTTAGAGATAACAAAGCTTTTATAGCTTCAAGTGATAAAACCCGAGAGTGGGCCCGGTCCTGCGAGAGGACTTGCGTATCATCTTCGGAATTGTTTTTCTCTTAAGGAAGGTGTTGTCGTATCCTTATTTGGAAATGTTTTCGCCTCAGTTTGCTCAGAGAGTCTTGGCAGGTCCCATGCTCTTTTAAGGAAACTTAATTGTCTGCCAAGACTTTTAGAAAGTCTGATGTCAACATGACTTTTCTCCACCACAATGGGTCATTGGGATTTTCTAAGAAATTTGGATTTCTAACTGGGAGGATGCTCAAGTGGTTACGTGAGGCTATTTCAACCCTAATAACACAATAATGTCACAGTAACAACATGGTAATAACGTGATGACTTAGTTTGAAAATGAAAGTGGTAGCCCTCAAAGGAGCTGTATGGAATTTGGAACGTTGTTACTCCCTGCAACCATCTCTTGGATTGAAGTAATGATGCAGCCTTTGGGACGCTCGATTAAACTCTTCTTTTTTCATCTTTCTTTGGGTTTGGGTTGCAATTTGGACTTAACTTGAGGCAGGCCTTTTCTTACTTCCACTTACTATTTTATCATGCTCTTCTGCCAAAAAAGCATAACGTCACTCTCCGGCACGCCTCCAGCCTCCATTTCTCAAACCTAAAAGTAAGCTAAGTAGATAGGCATGGTGGAAAGGAATCACAAGGATTCTTTAAACCCACTTTGGCATTGTTAAAACATACTTAATATGGAAAATATTTAACTTTGAACTTTTTACAAATGCTTCAGACGAGATACCCCACCTTTAAGGTAGTTTTTGACAATAAAATAGCTCTTAGCCTCAAAAGGTACTGTGACCCCTGGATTAGATTAACAATAATATTTTTGTGTTTTATATTTTAAAATTTAGGTTGAATGTTAACACTTGCTCCTATGATTTTTTTTATTGTGAAGTTTGTAATCGAATGCTGTTCTAATAACTTTATAGAGGTTGTTAGAGAATTTTCGAACAGCTCTTCATGCCAATACGGCTGGTGATATCTTGACATATTCAACAAGCTGGGAAGACTTTGAGATTCAAGAGGAAACGGAATCAGGGAGCAGCGTAATGTCCAAAGTTTGTCTTCCTGTTCAGGTAGGCTGTTCTGTTAGCCTTCTTTGAAGGTTCAGCACATTTAAAATGTTTAAAGTAGGTTGACATTCCTTTATTATGTCTTCTGCAGCCATCTTTGTTTGTCCACTCGCTGCTCTTTGACTTGTGTGTGGAGGTGAACAGGGTGGGCGGCCATGCCCTGCCCCAGCTCACACTGCAGGACCTTGTAGGAGCTTGCCTCGATCATGTCTTGCAGCATTACCAAAGCCTCATACAGCAGACACCAGAGGTAACTCACCACCGACTTCCCAAAATTAATATTCTGGAACGAGAAGCAGCATTCATGTTGAAGGAGGCACTCTTTCAGAAAGGCGCATTTCCGATGACTCAAAACAGAGCGTTGCAACTGATGTTTGACCTTCGCTATCTTAACGCAACTTTGTCTGCCAATATGAAAGAAGGCAAGAACTCCAAATCCCATCAAGACCACAGGTTACAACATATATGATTTACATTACACCGACAAGTAAGTATTTAGAACAATTTTTAAAAAAAAAAACATTTTGGCTTTTAGGATGCAGGAGGTCTGCAATTGGCTTGAGAGTCACATTGACCCCTTTGACCTGGATGTGTTCACGGAACCGCTGAATGCAAACCTCAGTCGGCTGTTTCAAAGGACGTCGGTACTGTACTTAAACATAAGCAAATATTTACTCAATCAATCAAAATGTATTTATCAAACTCTTTTAAGGCAAAGTATTGCAACTCAAAGTGCTGTATAAAAACATTGAGTGAACAATCAGAAAATAACAAACCCCCCCCTTTTTTTTTTCATCTCGCCCAAAATCCCAGAACACCAAATTCACAGATACAACTGTTCCAAGGGAATAATACAATGAAAAAAAAGAAAATAAATAAATACATTTATGGCAAGGCCCATGATTATCATGTCAGGAAAGGGAAATGAGTGAGGCTCAGCCACACTGAAAATCCTTCAGATGATGGCTGCAGGATTTTCAGCCAATTTACTCTACTCTCTCAGTGTGGACGTCCCCCTCAATGAGGAAATACTGATATAAATAAAAAACTGGACAACTTAAACATAAAAATGTAAAATACAGTGGAACATCGGTTTTCAACCATAATCCGTTCCAGAACCCTGTTCGAAAACCGATTTGTTTGATCACCTAAATCATTTTTCCCATTAAAAATAATGTAAATAGTTTTAATCCCTTCCAACACCCTGGATGTTTACCTTGACTGTTTAACGTTTTCATAAAGCTAACCCAGGCTAATCGTACGTTTGCATTATCGTAATCTTCCGTACGAAGGATTACGCTAACATGAACGTGTAAAAATAAAAAAAAAACAGGTCGTTTACAAGTCATTTAGCACCCGGGTCTCCACAACAAGTGGTGAGCGGTTCATTGGAAAGGGGGCTCCGTTCCAACACCCTGAATTTTTGGCTCAGTTCCAACACCCTGAATGTTTACCTCGAATCATAACGCTAACCCAGGCTAATCGTACGTTCGCGTTATCGTAATCTTATGTACGAAAGATTACGCTAACACGAACGTGTAAAAATAAAAAAAGGATAAAGAAAATAATTATGAATAGGATTTCTTACCCTTGTGGTGGTCAGCAGAAGGCCCAGGTGGGCGGTGGGGTATTCCCTAGCAAGACCAGACACTCGCACACCTCCTTCATATTTTGCTATTATTTATTTCTCAAATGAAATAGTTGTACGCACTACTTTTCTTTTTTCACCTGTAGCAACTTTGCTGCTTGCACAGACTTTCTTCGGAGGCATAATTAGGGGCTAAAACACTTCGTACACCTATATTAAAAGCGAAAGCAAAACGAACAAAGCACGTCTGCACGTGATAACAGTTGGTCACCAGGGGTGGGGGGCGATCTACACCCAAACGCCGCTCAGCATCGCACCCTAGCATACGCACTAGCGCATTACCGGCGTTCGAACTCAGATTTTTTGACCGAACAGCGAAGCAAGAAGTTCTCTAAATTTGTGGTCGGACACTGATTTGTTCAAACTGAGAGGCATTCGAAAACCGAGGTTCCACTGTATATTGTAATACTTATTCCAGTAAAAGTTTATCAAACCAAATGATTAGTTAAAAGCCTCCTCTTATGGATATCAAGGGTACCCCTAGGCCTGATGTCCCCTGGCAGACCTTTGCGGAGTTTATTTTTTTTGGTGGATTTGGTTCAAATATTTTTTGTGTAAACAAATAAATACTGGATGACTAATTCTGTCAGAAAATAGTACAGTGACCCCTTTTGCCCAAAATGAGGAGCTCACGTGTTTTTTGGCTCAGTTTTGGAAAAAATCATTTTTTACACAGACTTCTTCAAAATACAGTTTGAACACATTTTGAAATTAATTAATACATCTTAGTTCATAATACAGGGTTATTATGGGCGCTTGAAATTTTGACTTTTAAATGAAATGTTTGTAAATGATTAAAATGGTTGCAGATTTCTCAACAAATCTGCTTAAAAATGCTCTCTGTTGGCTTGGCTTTGCCATTGCATTTCTTTTTCCCCTCATGATTGACAGCAGCTGGCATTAGTTTGTATGACATCGTCCAATGAATCGTTATTGCCCCCTGCGGGTCGCGCAAAAGTCGACAGGTACATACTACATCTAAGAAAGGGCACCGTGAATGTGTATTAGTGCAAGAGTTATATAGATCATTTATTTATTCTTAAAAAATGAGGTAGAGCTTCCCAGTGGTAAAGTGTAATGGGAGGTACTTCCTGAAACTGTAAATGTAAGCTACGTATACTAAATACTCAATTTTCACCCAACACCTATTTGGGGAGATATTTGTCTCAAAAATATTTACACACGCATCGTTCAGATCTGCAAATAATTTTGCGAGTTACAAAAGACTTAAAAAACATGTCTTGATGAATGCGCATGCAGGTTAAAAAATTGCATCTGTAAATTGCGGTTATCAAATTCAAGACTTGTAGATATAATTGTGGCTCTACAAAATACATGATTCACAACAAATTTCTTCTTATTATGGAAATTTCTTCTTATTATGGAAATTGGAAAACTGGCCCCTTTAAAGTGGTAAAGTGTAATGGGAGGTACTTCCTGAAACTGTAAATGTAAGCTACGTATACTAAATACTCAATTTTCACCCAACACCTATTTGGGGAGATATTTGTCTTAAAAATATTTACACACGCATCGTTCAGATCCGCAAATAATTTTGCGAGTTACAAAGACTTAAAAAACATGTCTTGATGAATGCGCATGCAGGTTAAAAAATTGCATCTGTAAATTGCGGTTATCAAATTCAAGACTTGTAGATATAATTGTGGCTCTACAAAATACATGATTCACAACAAATTTCTTCTTATTATGAAAATTTCTTCTTATTATGGAAATTGGAAAACTGGCCCCTTTAAAGTGGTAAAGTGTAATGGGAGGTACTTCCTGAAACTGTAAATGTAAGCTACGTATACTAAATACTCAATTTTCACCCAACACCTATTTGGGGAGATATTTGTCTTAAAAATATTTACACACGCATCGTTCAGATCCGCAAATAATTTTGCGAGTTACAAAGACTTAAAAAACATGTCTTGATGAATGCGCATGCAGGTTAAAAAATTGCATCTGTAAATTGCGGTTATCAAATTCAAGACTTGTAGATATAATTGTGGCTCTACAAAATACATGATTCACAACAAATTTCTTTTATTATAGAAATTGGAAAACTGGCCCCTTTAAAGTACCTAAAGAGTGCTTGAATTTGGCCATGAAAAAGCTATACGAACCCTGATAATACAAAACCTCATTCGTTTTATTATTCAGTGCCATGTCTTTCGTTGCATACAATCTTTTACAATATTGAAATTAATAACAATATAGACTATTCTATTTCATTCTAACATTTGTCCCAGAGGATTACAAAATGTGGAAAAAGAGCTCAAAGTGGCATGGTTTGCCAGGAAAAAGGCTAGAATTGATGTCAAGTAATGTGGTCAACCAGCTCGGTAGTCTAGATGGTAGGGTGCCTGCTCCAAGACTGGGAGGTCGCTGCTTCAAGCCTTGGCCGAGTCATACCTAAGACTTACAACATTGGTACTCATTGCTTCCCTGCTTGGCGCTCGGCATTAAGGGTTAGAATTGGGGGGTTTGGTCACCTAATGACAAGAATGGCTGCGCCCTGTTTGGCTGCGGCTGCATCGGCTCGCTATTTTTTTTTACATACCAGCTCGGTAGCCTAGATGGTAGGGCGCCCGCTCCGAGACTGGGAGGTCGCTGGTTTAAGCCTCGGTCGAGTCATACCTACAACAACATTGGTACTTACAACATTGGTACTCATTGCCTCCCTGCTTGGCTTTAGGTGTTGGAATTGGGGGGTTTGGTCCCTTAATGACTCCCAACACAGCAGTTGGGTCTAAAATGGCGGCGCCCTGTTTTGCTGCGGCTGCATCGGCTCGCTACAGTTTAACTGTACGGGTCAGGTGTATCGACATTTCGTTCTGTGTGCATGGTTACAAAGAATTACAAAAAAAGTAAATTCTAATTTTTAAATTAATTCTTCATCAGTTAAAATGAAAGGAACAAAATATCACAAGAAACACTGTACCATGTTTATTCTAGATTGAACTACAAAAATAAGTCCTTCCCTAATCCCTTGCCAATTTTACCTTTCTGACCTTAAATGATATGTCTGCAAATGTTTGATTCCAGGTGATCTATGGACAAGTGACTGGTTCAGAGAAGCAGTTTGCCACACGTAGCAGCAACACAAACACTCAAGAGACGTATAACATCCTTCCCTTGGCCAACACTCAAGTCAGGTTAGTCATGTAAAAAGGATCATACTTAAAGTTTTTTTTTTTTTTTCAAATTTATTGCTCTCTATCACAGCTTCGCCCTGCACATCAAAATACATAAACTTGTTAAGTGCCCTAACGTACAAATACCCTTTCAGGAGCATTCTCCTTGATAGCCAACATGTAAAAGAGGGAGCGCGCGGTGAGGGAATGTGCGGTGAGGGGAACATGTGGGGAGGAAGCGCGCGGGGAGAGAGACGAGACGAGGCGGCGAGACGAGGCGGCGAGACAAGGTGGCGAGACAAGGTGGCGAGACAAGGTGGCGAGACAGTGGTAGCGCGAGATGGCGGTAACGCAAAAAAGTGACAGTGCAAGAGAAAGTGTATGATTGTGAGTATGTAGTCTGTACTTCCCTTTCAGATTCAACCAGCTCAGTAGCCTAGATGGTAGTGTGCCCGCTTTGAGACTGGGAGGTCGCTGGTTCGCGCCTCGGCCGAGACATACCTAATTGGTATAATGGCGGCGCCCTCTGTTGGCTGCGGCTGCATCGACTCGCTACAACGGGTCAGGTGTATCGACATTTCGTTCTGTGTACATTGTTACAAAGAATGACAATACAAAGGAAATTATTATTAATTATTATATACTTTATTGTCATTCTAGTACACGTGTATACAGAACGAAATGTCGATACATCTGACCCGCGCAGTTTCCTTGAATGTACAGATATAAATAAAAAGTTGTATTGAGTTGGAGTATTGAAGTACTAATAATATACTAAATAATTATGGCTATGTATAGTATTATACAGTAGTGCAAAGAGTGGAAGAGTAGCAGCTAACCAGATGTGCAAAATGGGCAGTCAGGTAAAGAAGTCACTGTACAGTAACAATAACACTGTAGTACGGAGAACAGATGTGCAAAGGAGTGGCAAGGTATAAAGAACTCCTAGTAGTGCAAAAAAACAAAACATCCTCCAGTACAGGCGCTGCTTTGCCCTCTTAACCAGTGATGCAGTGTTCACGGACCAGGTGAGTTTGTTTGTGATGTGCACCCCTAGGAAATTGATGCTGCTGACAACCTCCACAGCCTTGTTGTTGATGAAAAGTGGGGCATGGTTGGGCTGGTTTTTCCTGAAGTCGACAATGATCTCCTTAGTTTTGTCAACATTCAGGACCAGGCTGTTGTCTCTGCACCAGCCCACCAATTGCTCCACCTCCTCTCTGTAGGCCAGGTTGTCGTCGTCCCTGATGAGGCCCACTACTGTTGTGTCGTCCGCAAACTTCACGATGTGGTTTGTGGCTGACCTAGGGACGCAGTCGTGTGTCATCAGGGTGAACAGCAGGGGGCTCAGGACACAGCCTTGGGGGAGCCCGTGCTGAGGGTGATGACATCGGAGATGTTCCGACCAATCCGCACTGACTGGGGTCTGTCAGTGAGGAAGTCCAGCAGCCAGTTCCGCAGGGGGGTGTTGAAGCCCAGGAGTCTCAGCTTGTGACTTTGAGACTCTTAGTGATTAAGGGCCAAACAAACAAACTTGATGAATGAAAGATGAGGGTTGAAGCTTTCTTCTGAAGTGTCCTAAAGAACTACAGAGCAAACATTTCTGTAGGCCTTCAAAATTATGTTAAAATGCCAAAAATTGGCTGCCCCCGTGCGCTTCCCATTTGAGAGAAACGTCTGGCACTTGATGAGTTATATGGTTGTTGTACATTTTCATTATCTTAAAATCTGAATCAACAACAAGAGATTCAAAAATAAAAAACACATCAGTCTCTTCATTGTATCTGTTGGTTTTGTCCTGCTCAGGTTTGGGTTGTTGCCCCTCAGCATGTTTGATACGCGCACATCAAAGTCAACAAGAAAATGCTCCATTGAACCAAACCAGTTGGTGAGTGAGGCCTCCTCTTCTCAGTTATGGTTTGCATCAGGGATGGGTAAACTATGGCCCACGGGCTTTTTCATCAAGCCCACCAAACAAAAATAGTCAAAATATAATGACAATATATTTACATTTAATAAAGTACTACTGATAAAAACGTTTTTTCGGTGCCAACGTTATCCCCATTGTCCCTTTCTGAGTCTACAAAAAAAATATTCGACAAAAACACTACAAAATTATAACAAAAGTAAATATCAGATTTACTGCCTATAAACGGGGACTTATTGGCCCAATCCCATTCCTCTCACTTGGCGAGAACCCTCCAGTGAGGTCCCTCTATAGCGAAGTGTCCTCGGTGAGTGGAGTACAAAGTGATGATTGTCCCCTAAGAAATTGGACGAGACTTGCAAGGTTCCACCCCAGTCCAGTAGATGGCTGTAATACGATTTGGCTGTAGACTTCAGTGACGTATTGGTCTACGTCACATGTAAACAACTCGAGTCTCAACCTGTGGTGTGGCAGTTGGAGAGTTCGTGCAACGTTAAAAATGCCTGCTACAACTGTGTTTTTACCGATTGCCTGGAAGCTCATCACCTTTTCCGTGCCTTCAATCAACGGAGGAGAAATGTGCTGTACTGAAGACAGCTTCGGCGCTATGTAGCGCTGATTCATCTTTACAAGGTACGTACACTCATTAAAAAAAATGACCCGTTTGGTCAAATACAGTAAGGGTTAACATACAACGCAGGTTCACATAATACCCTATGTTTGTGTAGACATAAATGACAACCTTAATGCCATTTTATGACATATAGTAGGGGTCTTTAATGTGTGACATGATGAAAAGTAAACTAACACAAGAACAGTCCACCTGACCCTTAAGCTGACATAATATCATCACCAAACTTCCCTGTACGACCCAAACACATTAGTTCATAAGGAATTTAATTCAGAAGAGTTGTCATTGGATATAAAAAAGGTCATTTCAACATTTTTTCATGATGCTTACATCACAGTAAAAGCTGTCTTTTTCTTTTCTATGCCCACATTTATGTCTAAATTGTTTATGTCTATTGTGTTCCAGAGTGGCCGTCCCATAAGTGTGGACAGATTGGACAGGAATGTTCCCATCCTGTGCTTATGGTTCGATGTGGAGTCAGAACTCATTCAGGACTTAAGGTTGCGCAAGAAGGTCATGTGGGCCCTGCCAGATCTGCCTAAGAGGGAACAGGACCATGGCTGGAGGTCCTGATCTACGTGTACTGGCTGGCCCTTGGACTGTCCTACCGTGTGGTGTCACGGGTCTTCAGGGTTCCCAGGCCCACCGTACACAGAATTGTCCACAGTTAATATGGAATAAATTGCCCAAAAGCCATGTTTTTCTGGAAGTCAGACCCACATTTGCATCCTGTCCTTTTCTGCATTGGCGCCAACTGCCCTGGACTCTGATTGGCCCTCTGTCCCTGTTCGAACCCACTCCTTTCTGTCCCCGTTTGTTGGTCCGTCTGCGGGCCTCAGTTTTCGCTTGGCGGGCCTTTTTCGGCCCTGACTCCCATCTGTTTTTTGCTCCCGTCTGTACCCCGGCTGCGGGCCGTTTTTGGTCCTTTCAATAAACATCTTTATTTTGAGTAGTTTGGGGTTATTTGGACTTTTTGATCAGGAGTTAGCAGGGGGGGCATTTTGCAGTCATTTTACCTGCCAAAATCTGACTCTTTTTCTAAAATGGACCCTGTTTGAGATACTGACTTGTGACTTCTAGGGTAACCTTCTTGGACATAAATATGTCAGCACGGTGATTTTGAAGAGTTTCAGACGTTTCTCATAATATTAATATATATAACTATATATTAATATATATATATAATATATAACTAATAACTATTACTATTAATAATAATAGTAATAGTTATTAGTTAATTACTGGCGAAATACAGAGATGAAGAAAATGGGATATGAGGGAGACTGGAAATACTGCACTTCAAACTATGGCTAACTTGTTGTTATTGTGCTATTATCACATCAGAACTGTTATAAGTATTGTGTTTATTTTTATTGATATTATCACTGGTGCCGCAGTGACATTATGCGCATTATGACGTTGAGGGATGGGTATTGCGAAGATTAGTGTATAAAATATGTGATTATTGTAACTATTATAATTATTGATATCTGACCTATGTAATAAGTATATCCATGAGATTTTGTTGTATTAGACACAAGAGGAGCTATCTATAAAATGTATTTAATAGGGAAGATAAAGGGGTAGGAAAAATAAGCATCTGCTTCTGACTACCCCTTTTCGAACATGTTGTGTGACATTATTTCGTTGTTGACTCATTGTTTTTGTCCTGTTTTTATTTTTATGTTCGAAATAAAGTTTTCATTCATTCATTCATTCAATAGTTATAATAAAACACCGCGCAGGCACACGCTCACCGTAAATCCGCTAAACAACACAGCGCGCAATGAAAATGTCTAAATTTCAGGTAAAAATGCGCATTTAAAAAAAAACTATTACTTTGCCGTGCTCTCATTTGCCACTGGTTAACCCCTCTTGTGCCGCTGCTGGAACGCGTGTCATAGGTTGCCGACCCCTGGTCTCGATCAACAAATATATTTGCAAATTACTCATGTTCTAAAAATCAAATGCACACGCAAGATTAAAAATCGCATATGCAGATTCCAGATACTATTTGTGGCTGTGCAAAATACATGATTCACTACGGATTTTTTCTTTTAATGGTATTAAAGAAATTGAAGGGTTGGCTTTCAAAGTCCTTAAAAAGTTATTGAATTTGGTGTACAAATCCTTTATCCAAAACGCTACTCTTCTCGTTTCGTATCATCAGTGTCTTTTTCAAACCGCTGCAGTTTCCTTTAATCCACGAGGAATGATGACAAGCCATTGCAATTTTGACCATTTTTGTTTGGCGAGCCAGATGAAAAATTCCGAAGGGCCGCATGTTGCCCGAGTGCAGTAGTTTGCCCACCACTGCTTTAATGATTAAATGAGATAAATGTCGACGTCTCCTTGGGTAAGACACATAACCACTGATGCCTCCGATATCTAGGTAGGCGCTTTGCATGGCTGCCTTGGCAATGGGTGTGTGAGTGTGTGTATGAGTGTATAGAGAGTGTAAGTGCATAGTAAAGCGCTTTGGAGGTCCTTAGTGACTGGTTTAAGCGCGATAGAAATGCATTCCATTTTCCGTTCATTTGCCATTTGTTGCTCACATGTTGTCTCTGCAAGCCAAGTGCAGCTATGATGCATTTTGCAACAAATGGCTTAGTGGACTGCTTTTTAAAAGTGATTTCTCTTTCAACAGCAGGACTCATACGGATACTAGAAATCCTTGAATTATGCTTGAATTTTTATGTTGTGTTTTCAAGGTCACGTAAATGCTTGAATTTTAGGTGAAGTGCTTCAAAATGTTTGAAAGTGTTGGCATTTCCATGTTTCAATAGACCACGCAATAAATAAAGAGAAACACGCTTGCTCTGGTAGCTTGTAATTATGGCGTTGTCATGTGAAGTGTCACTGCCCACTGCAAAACAAATGGAATATAAATTATAATAATCACAGATCTACAAAACAAGATGAGAAGTCCAAAACAATTTAGCTTTTACACACTGAACAGATTTTGAGTGGAACAAAACACAAAATCCCTGAAATTTGAAAAAAATAAAATTAAAAAATACAAACAGTAACTCTTCAGTGCTATTAATAAATTATAAAATCGACACCAAAAAAAACACTACAATGCTATTATTATAACTAATTAAGACACAGATCATCTAAAACATGCAAAAGAAATATAAATTAAAATAAGTAAAAGAAAAAGCAAAAGCTCAGGAATCTCTTAGAAATGCATTCTGCTTCGGAGCGCTATCATTAAAATGAGTCTAAATTTGGCTCATTTTTCTGCTTTTTATACATACAGTACTTTTTTTGTCTTCCGTATTGAACTCAATTATTACTCAACACCTATAGAGCCCTTTCCATGTTTGTGACGGCGGGAACAACATATGTGCTAGCAGCAAGACAGCGACTTTATTTTAGTCATCTAAGAAGACAACAAACAAGTGTTTGATTTCTTACTTTGTAGTCACTGGAAAAAATGGGAAAATTAGCCTTAAAAGTGCTTGAGAAGTTCTTCAAATTTGCAAATGAAAAAGGTGTACAAACCCTGTTACTAAATCACAGCAATAGAATTTATTTTGTTGAGTTTGGTTTACATATCAAACAAGTACGTTGACAAATGAGATAACTTTTCTTTCTTTTGCAGCCTTCTTCGTCCTCCATCTCGGCAGACAGTCGAGAGAGCTTCCAGCCAGGCAACCTCTTCCGACAAATGGCGGAAGAGGAGGACACAAGCTCTCCATCTTTATTTAAACTCAGTTGGCTAGCCAGCATGACTAAATAACCTCTAGGTGGCCCTTATGCTATTGTTTTTGCTCAACTAAATATTGTTTTTTACAGACTATAAAGCGCTTCGGAGTACAAGTCGCACCAGCCACAAACTGCATAATTATTCCTTGTGGCATGCATTTTTTTTTGTGTGACAACACAATTTAGTGTACACAGGGTACCCGCAGATCCTTAAAATTTCTTAAAAGGCATTGAATTCATCCATCCATCCATTACCTTCCGCTTATCCGGGGTCGGGTCGCGGGGGCACCAACCTCAACAGGGAGGCCCAGACCTTAAGGTGTGACAATGTCACACTTCCTCCAGCTCATCCAACGGGATCCCAAGGCGTTCCCAGGCCAGCCTCGAGACATAATCCCTCCAGCATGTACTGAGTCGGCCCCGGGCCTCCTGCGTATGGGACAAGCCCGTAACACCTCCCGAGGGAGGTGTCCAGGAAGCATCCTTATCAGATGCCCGAGCCACCTCAACTTGCTCCTCTCATTGTGGAGGTGCAGTGGCTCTACACAGGCGGACTCAATGTCCCCCACCTCCCTTGAGACATGGGCAAAGTAATGCCTGAGTGTGAATTGAAACTCTTACTGACAGGATGTTCTGCTAGCCGTTCCCAACAGACCGTCACAACACGCCTGGGCGGACCGGCTTCTTCCCTCACCATCAGAGACAACTCACCACCAGGTGTTGATCAGTTGACTGCTCCGCCTCTCTTCACCCGAGTATCCAGAACATGCGGCCGCAAGTCCGATGAAACGACTGGCATTGGATTAATTATTCTAAAAATAAGGCCTCAATTAGCATTGACATGTCTCAAATCCAATTTTCGAAAGTCTTAAAAATGTGAACACATTAATTACCTTTATTTTTTTTTTAAATTAAAACGATTTAGTAAGATATATCAATTGTCTTTTATCATGACTTACTAATTTACTTTTGTGGCAACATCATGTGATGTGATTTCAGTCGGGCTTTCAGACAATACACATAGCAACTACGGACAGAGATGTTTACTTTGGACCATGAAAGTGTTAATTTAATGAGAAGTGGCTGTCTGGTTCGATGTGGAGTCAGAACTCATTCTTCGCAAATTGGGTAGAAGCTGTTTAGAGGTAATGTGTACGGAGCACGATGTTTTTTTTTTAAATAAATATTTGTGGGGGGTTTTTTGTTTTGTGTTTCATTTTTTTTTTTTTTTTTTATCTTCTTAGTCTTTAAGTTGATTTCATAGGAATTAAAAAGTCTTGGCTTTAACTTTCCTTAAGCTGTAGGAACCCTAGTGCATTATTTGAACATGAAATTAAAGTGTAACAACCCAGCCAGCTATCTATAAACATTTTTGGCGTTTCAACCACTCAAAATGTTCTGAGACAACAGACCTATACATACATATAGCTTTTCATTTATTTTTCCCATACCCCCCTTAGGACAGTACACGTTCTAAAGAAAACTATTTGAACTGTGTGTGTAATAATTTTATATATATATATATTATATATTTATTTATTTATTTTTTCCCGCACTATAAGGCGCACCGGGTTATAGGGCGCACCCCGAAAAAAATTGTTTTTGGTCCTATTGTTGACATAAATAAGACGCACCTGATTAGAAGGCGCTACAATGGGAACGTCGACAAAACAGTCAGATAGTTCAGTCAAACTTATTACCCCTTAACATTCCCAAAGCTTGCAAAGAAGCAAATACGTGTCATAGACACGTGCGGATGCGGTGTCCGTACGATGTCACTCAAATGCATCGTTCCATCATTCGGAAGGTTAAAGTCTTGGGATTCAAAAAATGCCAACCATTCCTTTTTTTCTATTTTATTTTTCGCTCGCAACTGCATATGACAATAAACACTTGGAATTGAGTTTGATTTAAAAATAGACACTCCATTCCATCCATTATCTGCACCGCTTATCACAGAAACATCAAGTTCAGTCTGAAACAAGATACAGGGACAATATAAAACCCGGAGTAGCTCACCGAAGTCGTTGTGTTCATAATAATGTGCAGGCAATGTCCTCTTATATCCGTGAGGGTAGTAAATCCAGGAGAATAAAATATTTACAAATACAGAATAGAAAAAAATGCTTTCTCTATCCCGTCAGCCACATGCTATACGCATACGTATTTTCGGCCAATTGCAGGCTTTGTTTCGC